>NC_062215.1:6901751-7211897 GCF_902686445.1 Sciurus carolinensis | reverse complement strand
TGAGGCTGCAACCCAGGGTCACAGGGAGGGCCTGTCTAGAGAGGGCAGTTAGAGGGGTCTTCTCCAGTCCCTGGTTCCCCAGGGCAGGGCACAGCAGTGTGCCAGACTGGCACTCAATCAAGCCATTCAATAAGGATGAGTGACTGGGTGTGGTGGCCCACGCTGGTAACCCCAGCTGCTTGGGAGGCTGAGGCAGGAGGATCACACACGTTCAAGGACAGCCTCAGCAACTTAGTGAGGACCTAAGCAACTTAGCGAGACTCTGTCTTAAGTAACCCTGGGTTCAATACCTAGTACCAAAAAAAAAAAAAAAAAAAAGAAAGAAAAGAAAAGAATAGAATAAAATAAGGAAGAGTGTGAACACTTCCTTTTTTGGGTTCAGCTTCTCTGGTCCTCTCTGGCCATGTCCCTGCAGGCCTGTTCCCTTGTACCTGTTGCAGAGTCTCCCCCCCAGTCCTCTGAGGACCCTGGTGCCTCTGTGGGACAGAGGCAGGGGAACACTCACCAAGGAAGGCCAGGGAAGCCCTCCGTGGTGTCCCTTGGTTGGGACGGCATTGATGGGATGTGCCTGGAACCGCGTCCTGACCAGCTCCTGAGACCCCCGTCCCTGCAGCCAAAGATGCAGCCTGGGCGCCAGGGCACACTCAGGGCCCCAGGGTCAAGTGGCCTGAAGACCTGGCTGGGGTTCAGAGGCAGGTTGCGGAGCCGAGAGGGTCAATATCCCCAGAGCTGGTGAGCATGCCCTGCTGCGGTCTGTCTGGTCATTGGCCAGTGTCAGGCGTGTGTCCTCACAGTGGCTTGGGCTACCCCGGTCCCCGAGCACAGGCCCCTGACTGCAGGCCTCAGTGTGGCCCACCAGCACACCCCGGGGACTCCACGCCTTCTGCACAAGCCCGTCCCAGGTGCTCTGGGCGGGCCTGGCCACACTCAGCGACAGGCGGGTCACAGACACTGTGCTGGAAGCGCTCCGACCCTGCAGGCAAACTGGGGCAGCTCGTGGGCCCCAGCCAGCGCCTCGGCTGCATCCTGTGTCCCTCCCCGTCCCTGTCCCGTCTGGGCCTCCTCCAGCGGGCCTCCTCCAGCTGCCCTCCAGCTTCGCCAAGGAAGTGCCTCTCTTTGAGACTCTGCCCCCAAAGAAGGGTCATTATTGCTAATGCCTTTTCTCCCCCATCTGTTGTGATTGTTTACACTCCACTTGCTAATTAGAGACTAATTAGCTGGTGCTGAAATTCATCACTTTCCAAACACAACACGGCGGCAGGAAGGCGCAGGGATGAGGGCAACATCTGCACCTCCGCTCGGAGCCAGGGCACCATGTGCTTCTCCTGCTCCGCCTCCTGCTCCTCCTCCCTGGTCCTCCCTCCTCTCTCTTCCCTGCTCCTCCTCTCTGATCCCCCTCCCTCCTCCTGCTCCTCCTCCCTGCTCCTCTTCCCTCCTCCCACTCCTCCTCTTGCTCTTCTTCCCTCTTCCCACTCCTCCTCCCACTCCTCCTCTTGCTCCTCCTCCCTCCTCCTGCTCCTCCTCCCTGATCTTCTTCCCTCCTCCCACTCCTCCTCTTGCTCTTCCTCCCACTCCTCCTCTTGCTCCTCTTCCCTCCTCCCACTCCTCCTCTTGCTCCTCCTCTTGCTCCTCTTCCCTCCTCCCACTCCTCCCCCCACTCCTCCTCTTGCTCCTCTTCCCTCCTCCTGCCCCTCCTCCCTGCTCCTCTTCCCTCCTCCCACTCCTCCTCTTGCTCTTCCTCCCACTCCTCCTCTTGCTCCTCTTCCCTCCTCCCACTCCTCCTCTTGCTCCTCCTCTTGCTCCTCTTCCCTCCTCCCACTCCTCCCCCCCACTCCTCCTCTTGCTCCTCTTCCCTCCTCCTGCCCCTCCTCCCTGCTCCTCTTCCCTCCTCCCACTCCTCCTCTTGCTCCTCTTCCCTCCTCCCACTCCTCCTCTTGCTCCTCCTCCTGCCCCTCCTCCCTGATCCTCTTCCCTCCTCTCACTCCTCCCTCCTTGCTCCTCCCCCTTTCTTTTCCTCCTCCCTCCTCCTGCTCCTCCTCCCCGATCCCCCTCCCTCATCCTGCCAGCTTTCCCACAGCATCTCAGCACAGGGCAGAACATGCCGTAGACTTGGGGCACCCTTGTCGGATAATGAGTGTGGGGGAAGGGGAGTGGACTGACGCACACCTGCCCACGGCTGGGTGAAGGACCATGCCGGACACATCCACTGGTCCAGGGCCCTGGCGAAGAGCATTCCAAATGCCAAAGAGGTGGTCCAGGCTGGGCGCTGACCTTGGAGGCCTCTGGGGTGTTGGGAGGGGTGCGTAGGGAGGAAGGCCCAGGATGGAGAACAGGTAATAGCACTAAAGGAGGGGACAGACAGACAGCTGGCAGACACACATCCTCTCTCAGGGACGCCCCCGCCACCGCACACCTGTTCTCCTGATTCCTCACACCTGGGCCGGCACTCCTCTCTGCTCACCTCCCACTCTCGCCGCGTTCCACGGAGCCCCGCATCCCGCACAGTCAGTGGAGCAGAGCACGCTTGGGCTCTGCCGCTGGGGTGCACCAGGACCCCCGAGGGCTCGTTAGAACACAGCCCTGCAGGGCCAAGCATCCGGCCGTTCCCAGGGGCTACTGCTGTCCTGGGTCCAGGGACCACACTTTGAGAACTACTGGCCTAGAGAGGGCCGGTCAGCTGCAGGAAGTCAGGATACAGAGGACTGCTTATTGCCCTGGGGTACAGGGGACCCCGGGGTGGGGAGTTGAGAGGTGCTTCTCCCTGCCTGCAAAGGGCCACAGCTGGATTCTCTGCCGGCACCCCACCTCCTGGTGCCTCCAGATCCAGTTGGGAGCCACCCGGCCTGTGCTGGGCTCTGCTTTCCACCTCCCTTCTCTCCTCCGCATCTCCCTGGTCGCTGGCTCTGCCCCCTGGGCAGCCCTCCACCTCTGCCTGGGGCTGGGCATGCCAGTGCCTTTGAGGCACGAGGAAGGCCCCAGGTAGACCACGGAGGGTCGGACGCCGGGGCTGCGGGTTTCTGACTCCAGGATAACGGGGAGGGCCTCCCGCGGGCACGCAGAGGACTCGGCACGCAGAGCCAGTTTCTGCCTCACGCCCGGGCCATGCTGGGCGGCCAGGGGACCTCTTTTTGCAGGCAACTGTGGTCCAGCCCTTCCTGGTTGCCTCCTCTGTCTCCCTCTCTCTCCCGGCTGCTATTCTAATCTCCAAGCCTCCTGAGTAACTAATCCCCCCTAATGGGATCAACCTCTTGGTCCCTGCACTTTATTTACATAACGGGGACAGCGAGGCCTTTCTCTAAACGGCTGGGGGCAGGAGTGGAATCTGGGGCGAGGAGTGTTGGCCGGCCCTGAGGCTCTGGGGCTGTGAGGACAGGTCTGAGCCTCGTGCTGGCTCGAGTCAGCAGCAGCTCCCGGGGACGGTGTGTGTGTGTGCCTGTGTGTGTGCGCGCCTGTGCGCACGCCGGGTGCTCAGTTAATGCTCTGCCACAGATATTAATCCCTTTTTATGCAAAAAGACGGTGGATTGTAAGCCCCGAGAAATCAAACTTGAAGCCGGGCCAGCTCCCGCCCCGCTCCCCTCACCCCTGCCCAACGGGCGCGTCTGTGAGCGAGGGAGATCCACGGAGAGGCCATCAAAGCAGATTTTCGAGCTGTCGATTTCGCTCTGGGGCCTCTCGGCAACGCATTTCTCACTCCCGCTTCTGCCCCACCCCGCCCCCACCCTGCGTCCCGCTCTCCTCCCCACCCACGCCTTCAGCTCCCAGAGGGGGCCCGACTGATGCGACTCCCAGGGTGCCTTTCAGGGGGCCCCAGATCTGCTGCTGCAGGTGGAGGATGGCCGGGGCCGCGGGGCCAGGATGGGAGGTTTTGGGGGGGTTGCTGCAGCAGCCCGAGGCCTGAGCAGGTGAGGGGACTGACTGGGGGACCCAGGGAGAGGAGAAACCCAGCCACAGTGGGGGAACAAGCCTCCAAAGGAGGGTGGTGCCCCGTCGGCGTGCCCGTCCTGCGCTGCGTCTCCCTGGTCCATGGGCTCAGCCCCCCACTGTGAATCCACGCTGTTCTCTCGGCTGCCTGGCCAGGAGGCACCCTGGATCCATTCTTCCCAGGAAAACTGAGCAATGACACCAGAGGAAGCATATCCACAAACCCACAGGCCAACAGAAAAGGGGGTGCAGAAGGGACTGGGCCTTTGCCCACCTGGCACATGGTACCCACCCAACCCTCTGGAATGGGTGGGTTTTCTTGTCCCATTCTGCAGGTAGCGCTGAGATCAGAGGGCGGGCACTGGGCAGACACAGCCCTGGACCTGGCTGGGAGGTTCCGTGACTGTTCAGTTAGTGCCAGACTCTGACACCACGCGGACTGGTGTCCAGTATTTGCCACAATTATGTCCATTTTATAGGTGGGGAAACTGAGGCACAGAAAGGTTATGTAACTTCCCAAGGTCACAGAGCTACAAATCGGAAGCCAGTCCACCTGTGAGTCTGTGCTGTGTGGGCTTGGTGGGGGGCGGCTCCCAAGGCTTCCTTGGCCTTCCGCTCCCCTCCCCAGCTCCCCAGCCCCTCCTCTGTCTCTCTGTCCCTTTTTAAAGGGATCGCTTAAGACTTTTGGTGGGAACTCACCAGGTGATGCCAGGCCTTGGGGCCCTAACCCAAGATTCGGTTGTAGAAAGTGTAAGGAGAGCTTTTTGCAGTATATCCAAAAATAAGTCCATGTGCACAGACGAGACCTGCAGAAACGAATGAACAGGCAGAACCACCTCCCGGCCCTGAGGAGCAGTACCCAGCAGGGTCCCCGTGCCCAGCCCACAGGGGGCGTTCAGTGAGAAACAGCCCCCCACGGCCACGTTAGGGAGCAGGAGGGGACAGAAAGCAGCATTTACTGCATGCAACTAACTGCCTCTTCTAACCTGCAAGGGCACCTGGGCTGTGGGGTCCCAACTGTCCAGGTGAGGGTCCACTTAGGAGCCCAGGGGGGCCGGAGCAGGCCTCTGGACACCCACCCTGAGCTCTGCAGTCACCTCCTGCGGCTCCAACCTGCAGGGCTGAGTTTCTGACCCATGGCCATTCTGATCTCCTCTGCTTATCCTGGGAGTATTACTTAGAATATGGTGACCCAGCAAGAAGACAGGGGCAGGGGACCTCCAGAGAGATCCAGAGAGAGGGCAGGTAGGGAGGCCACCACCGCCCTGAGCAGCAGCTGCTTCCTCTCTTGGTTCCTCTGGAGCCTCCCCCTAAGAGGCTGGGAACCAGTTTACACCCTGCTCTGCCTCCTAAATCTCCCAAGGAAAGAAGAAACCTTGGGGACACTTCCTTGTCACTTGTAATTTGTTTGCCCATCACTCATTGGACAGGCTGAGCAGGCCCCTTGAGAGGGAAAGTCACCATAAAGGAGAGGGTGGGCAGTCACTGGCTGTCATCAAAGGGAAGTGGCACCGGGGAGGCCCGGGCAGGGTCCGTGAAGGCCTTAGCTGTGCATCCAAACTGCCGTGTGGAGCACAGCCCGGGTCAGGGCCAGGGCTGGGCTGGCTGGGGAGCTGGGGTATGGGACTCAGGAGAGGAGAGTCCAGGGCTGGGAGCTGCAGGGAGGCTGGGGGCAGAGCCAGGGACTCTGGTGACAGCAGGTGACAGAGAACCAGGCTGGGAAGCAGGAGCAAGAACCTGCTATGGGTTGAGCTGCGACTGGCGGAAGAGAGGCAGGGCCCTCCGCCTACACAAACAGGGTCTCTGTAGTGCAGCCCAGCTAGATGCTGAAGGCGGCCCTGACCTGCTGAGCTGTCCCAGGGACGAGGGGGAGAAGGACAGAGGTGCCTGAGGGCTGAGGTGGGGACGGGAGGGCTGCATCTGTGGGCCCAGGGACACCCGGGGGCCACTGCCCACACCAGGGGCGATTCTTCTCAGAGTCCCCCAGGAAGCAGGTGCTGGGCAGGCCTCCAGCCCAGACCGCTGGCCTCCGGGTGGGTAGACGGTGCAGACCTGGGTGGCACTTTGTGACGATAGCCCCGGGAAGCTGACCCACAGCCCAAGAGTGATTCCCGCACAACCTGACTCTCTAATAAACCCCAGGCCTAGACCTCCCACTGTCCTCCACCTGAGGAGGCGTGGCCTCATCCACCTGCGACTGAGGCCCGGTCCTGGGAGGCCCCACATCCACCCAGGCAGCGGTCCTGTGGTCACTTCCACCCAAACACGCTCCAGGGTCCGTCCACTTCTCTGGCCCCACTGTCACTTCTTACCTGGAGGCACTGCCAACCTGTTCTCCCTGTCCCTGCTCTGCACACCCACTGTCCCCCATCAGCTGGGGAGACGTGTAAAAAAAGTAAACAAGCCCAGTGCACTTACTTCCCTGATCCAATGCCCTAGATGCCATGTGACCCAGTCTCCCCACTTTGGAGGACATATCCAAAGACTTGAAGGCAGGTGTGAGAGAGACTTTGGTATGCTGTGTTAACAACAGCCAAGAGGTGGGAGCAACACAAAGGACCATCAACGGGTGACGGATAAACAAAATGTATGTGAAAAGGAATATTATTCAGCCTTGAAAAGTAAGGAAATTTTGACACATTCTACAACACATGAAACTTGAGGCTATCACACTAAGTACAATAAGCCAGACATGAAATAGCAAGGTCACACACAATTTCACCAATATGGGTCCCTAGAGGAATCAAACCCATGAGACAGAAAGGGCAGGGTGGCTGGGGCAGAGGTGGGAAGCGAGTGTAAAGTGGAGTCGGTTGCAGCTGGGGGAGGTGAATGTGTTCTGGAGCTGGTGGGGGGAGGGTTGAACAAGGCGTGAATACAATGAATGCCACAGAACTGTTCCGCACAATGGTTAAATGGAGTTTGATACAATGTATACTTTATCATAGAGAAACAAAAAGGGCCTTCAACGCCAGGCTTCAGGGAAAACCAGACCCTCCTTGTGGGGTCCCCGCCTGGTGGCCTCTGGGGCTCTTTGTCCTCTTTCCACCCTCTGGTCAGCCACATGGGTCCCCACCTTTGCATGTGGTCTCTCCACCTGGGCCACTCTGCCAGCTCGGGTCCAGCGTCGCCTCACTGGACCGCCCAGCCCCGAGCAGCCCTCCTCTGCCCCGCCATGCGGTCTGGTTTGTTCTCCCTGACTGCTGTTACTGCCCGCACCCACCTTGGCCTGGCTTCCTTACCCGCTTGGCTCAGCACCTCCGTGCATGGTACCTGCTCCATGAGGCTGCCTCTCTCTGTTCACCGCCACCTCCCAGCGCCTGCAGAGCGCGGCTGCACGGAGCAGGTGCCCCTGAATCAAGGAGGTGGCGGGGTGAGTGGGCGAATCCGCTGGTCATCCCATGGCAGGGGCAGGGCGAGGGTGACCAGGTGGCAGCATCCCATGCTGTTGAGTGACAGCGGGGAGGAGGCCTGAAGAACCGTCTAGGTTATTCCTCTGGTTTTGGGGCTGAGCTGCCCATCGCATCAAGACACTTTGAGTGAGCCGTTCGGGAGCCTGGCGGTGGGCAGAACCAGGGCAGGAGGCAGACATGGCGCCTGCTAGCGGATGCTCCCAGGGAGACGCCGGCTCCACGGGCCAACGTCCGCAGCAGGCCAGGCCCAGCCGTGGGCTGTGGAGTCAGAGTCCCCGCTGCTAACCACTGTGCAGCCCTGCCTCCTGCCCTCTGGATGGCTTTGGCACACACTCGGGGGAGCCGAGACAACAGACCAGACGTGCGAGCAGGCTTGGGGGACGTCACCGTGCGTGCGTCAAACGCAGTCTTGGAGACGAGCCAGAAAACGCAGAGCGCAGCAACCTCTACCTCCGTCTGGAGGGAAGGGTCATTCCTAATCAACTTTTTACCGTGGAACAGTCTGAGGCCAGTTTCCAGAGCTCCCGCCCTCCGATGTCCTCGTCTGCCGTCACCAGCTTGCACCTCCACGGTGCCTTTGTCGGAGCTAATGAGCTGGTATCCACACGTTCCTAGCAACGACGCTACATGATCTGTTTCGGAGTCTTTTGAGTTTTTTCGTAATGTCATTTGTCTGCTCCAGGATCCGGTCCGGGAGAGCACATTATGTTCAGCTGTCTCGTGTCCCTGAGCTCCTCGAGACCGTGAAAGTTCCTCCGGCTTCCGCATTTGGGTGGCCTCGTAGTTGTAAGGAGTGCTGGTCAGCCATCTGGTAGAATGTCCCTCCACTGGGCTGCTGGGTTCTTGAAAGCCCGGCGAGAGGGGACGCGGCACCCATGGGGACATGGCACCCATGGGGACACGTACTGTGTACTAAGCAAATGTGTCTCTTGGCGTCTAACTTTCACCCTCCTGCTCTAACAATGAGCCTCAGGAGCCTCTTGCCTCACGTCCCCGATGTCCCAGCGGAACCTGGACCAGGTGCCTTTATCACCACCCCCATTTTGTAAAGGGAAGGGGAAGGCAGGCTGGCTTGCAAGGGCGGACCTGTCAGTCGGTAGGAGACACGTCAACGTCCCTCGCTCTTCTCGCCCCGCCCTGGGCTTGGTCAAGTCCTCGCACCAGGCCTGCCTGACTTGGTGGTCATCCAGTGCATTCCCCAGAGCAGGGGCGCAAGGCTGGGGCCCCCTGAGCCCCTGCCCCAGCCCACCACTCGCACAACCCAGCCTCTCTGGCACCTGCACTGTGGGCGCCCCTGCCCTGCTTGCCCGGCACTCACCCGACAAACATGGTCTCAGACGGCCAAGCTGCGAGGTGCCTGGGGAGGGGCCTCTGCCAGCAGTGGGGATGCCCCTCCTGCTCTGGCCAACACGGCCTGAGCGTCCCCGGGGCAGAGGGGGCTGACTGGCCTGCCCGCCAGGAGCCTGATCCTCCCACGGGTGGACCAGCGCCAGCCCCTGGCTCTCCCTGCGGCAGGGTAGACGCGGAAGCACAGCTAATCCCCCGGCTGCAGGCGGCAGCCGGGCCACAGCCAGCTCTGGCACATGTGCCCTGCACGGGTGACTGGCTGGAGCTGCAGCCCCCGCTGCTTGGCTGCCTCCCCCATCTCAGCAGGGCAGGGCCGCAGCATGCCCATTTCACAGGTGGAGACACCGAGTCCTGCGGCGGGGCCGGGCCGCCTGCCACCAGCCACTTTGCGCTGACTTTGAGGCCAGAGCTTGCCCGTCCTCCCTGTCCCTTGGCTGCTGGCTCCGTGTTTCTCATGGCGTGTTTACCTTCCTGATTCAGTCTGCTTTTGTTTGGTCTGATGAGAAAACGAATTTTCCCAGAATTCCCAGCAGCAGAAGGAAAGGGGGTGTGGAGCAGAGGGGCAGGAGCCACTGATCGCTGACTGAGAGGCAGCCTCTCATTAGCAGAGTCCCCCCAAGGAAAACCCAGGAGGCACTGGAGCCCAGCACCAGACCCTGGTCAATCGGGCCCACAGCTGGTGGAGGCCAGGTGGAGCTTGGAGGCTGAGGGCCGGGTGCAAGTCATGACCTGCTTTTGCCTGTGGGTTCCCGCCCAGCCCAACCTGTCTGGGCCGCAGCTTTTGGCTGGTAAGAGGTGATAAATGCTCCTCCTTTAGGGGGCTGTGACCAGGATGAAGCCGGGTGTCAGTGAAAGCGCACGGTGCAAACCCTAGGCGTCCTACGGTGGCGCTGTGGTGTTTTGGATTCCCAGCTCGGGGGAAGCCTGGAAGCATCCGGGACCCGTGAACCCCATTTCAGGGAGGATATGAACTGGCACCACGTCCGCCTACCGGCTGGGGGCCTCTGTCTGGAAGGCCCACTCCGGAAACCCCAGGCAGGTTCTGGGGTCTGCGTGGCCTGGAGGGAGGTGGAGGCTGGGACTTGCCTGACGGCAGCAAGGAGGCCAGCTCCACCGTGGTGTGGACAGGGGTCCTCCAATCCTCCTTTCCTGGAGCAGCCCTGGCTTGGCCCCCCAGCACCTGCCCTGGTGGGGGGCAGGTGAAGCAGCCGGGCAGGAATGAGGGAAAGCCTGTGGGGAGGGTCTCCCAGGGGGGATGGGGGCAGTGAGGTCTCCATCTGCGCTCTGCTGGGCGGCTGGGCCTCCATCGCCCCAGTGAGGACTGGTGGGGGCCGGCAGACTGAGGAGCAGCAGGAGAAGAGCCAGCTCCCAGGCCAGGGGTGACATGGAGGGACCGCGGGGCCCGGGGCATGGGGCTTGGGCTCCTGGGCTCTGGATGCCTGGCCTCCACCCCTGGACCTGTGAGGGCCTGATGCTTACATGATATGGGGTTTGCAACGTGCGCTTTCACCGACCCCTAAAAAAAAATCAATATGAATTTAGATACTGAAGTCCTGATCGGGCAGTGCGGGCAGGGGCCCTGAAGCTTCATGGGAGTCGCTGCTGACCCTAGGAGATGCCAGGAGCCGACGGCAGTGCCCTGGACGCTCACGGGTCGGGACTCCCTCCCTGCCCCGATGCGGGGCTCTGGGATTCAGGACGAGACGGGAGGGAGCCGGGGTCCCACGCGGGCTGCGGGGTGCAGGTCCTGGGCCTGCCCAGCTGCAGCAGGCTGCTCAGCCACCCCATTTTCTTCCTCAGGCCTCTGTGGTTGTACCGAAGGAAAACATGACGGGCAGCCTTGGATTTACTGAGGACGCCGGGGAGCGGGCACCCCTCTGTCCTCCTGGCCGGGACTTGGGGCTGAGGAGGGAGGAGAGGGACGAGGTGGAGTGGACAGAGAGCCCTCCCTGGGTCTTGAGGCCGTGATGGCGCCTGGCTTGAGCTCCTTCCCAATTCCCTCTCGGGTGCGTGGGGGCGGGGTTCTTCCTCTGTCCCCAGAGGAGGCACGCGGTGTAGGGGCAGCAGCCACCCACCTCCCCTGGGAAGGGACTCTACTCTCTGATGGCAGATGCCCCACCCGGCCGGCTCCCCTGCCACCAACCCTCCACGCTCGGAACCAGAGTCCATTTAAACAGCACTTGGCGGTCAAGGTTCCCTCCCCCGCTGCAGGAGGGTCCCTCTTTAGAGGGGCTATCGGGCCCCCACGCCCTCCCTTCAGGGGACACTGGAGTTCTCACTGCAGGTGTCAGGGCCCGGGAAGCGCACCCAGACACAGGCAGCCTTGAGTGGGAGCCCAGGGAGAGCCACTGACCTGGGTGGGCTCATGGGCGCTGCTCTGTGCACTGGGAAGAGGCAGCACCCAGGGCCAGGCCAGCCTCCTCCTTCTCGTAGAGTCCAGCCTGACCAGCTTCCGACTGGGAGGGTCTCAAGAGCCAGGCCTGTCCTGCAGGAGCCCCAGGGCGTGGGGTGTGGAGCTGGGTGGCATGGGCCAAGCCCCTCCAGTGGGGTCACCCAGGCGATGCCAACACCTGCCAGGGGAGAGGCACTGGCTGGGAGGCTGTCTGGGGAGGTCACCGTGTGATCTTAAAGGTGAGCAGAAAGGAAGGGGCGTGGCCTGCGCACAGAGCTGGTGTCTCGGGTACCTGGAGACGGGAGCCGCGAAGGCTCGGCCCGGCTGCTGCTGGGTTTGCTGAGTGGCCTTCCATCTCTGCTGCCCCGAGCTCGTCAAGAGCGGGCAACACTCCAGGAAGCTGCCCAGAGCCCTCGCCCTTGGCTGCAGCCCCTGACTTCCCCAGGAAGCCCGCCTGGACCCCCAGAGGAGGGGTGGGCCTGCATGGGCGACCTCGCGGCCCCCCTCTGTGTGTCCTGGCCACCATTCCTAGGCCTGCTTCCCACCAGCCGCGAGGGGAGGGGCTCTCCCGTCCTGTGGCGCCCGTGTCACTCTCAGGGTGTGCAATGGGATGGGGCACACAGAAGGCGGACAGATGGAAGGAAGGGAGGGAGGGAGGACAGTTGACGGACACACGGCTGAGATGCCAGATTCATGTCAAACCATGCCCAGAATCACTTGGGCTGGCATTAGCCTGACCCCTTCATTTCACAGGTAGAAGACAGACTTGCAGAAGGGAAATGGCTCCCGTGGGAATTCCGAGGAGGGCAGGGGAACAGCCGGGTCTGCGAGAGGCCTAGAGCCCCCACGCCAGACCCTGTCAATCACCGGGCTACACGGATCGCAGAGCAGGGGAGCTTCTCCAGCCGCCCCACCTGCTCTCTGCAGAGAAATGTCTCCCGAGTGACCCTGTGGCCCAGGCTCCGTCCCCCTTGGGCCTCTGTATCCTCCCTGCCCAAGGTGGCCCTGCGGATGAGCTCACCCACTGGGCACACCCGGCACCTCGCCCTCCCCCTCCCCCTCGCCCACCCCACCCCGCAGTTTAAGTAGGTCGGGTCCGGCTGCAGGAGGGGATCCTGTGGCGCACTCATTGTGTCACATCCCAGAGACTTTCCTCCTTAATTAATTAATGTATGCGCAGGAGAGCGGCTTGACAGACAGCGGCGGGGGATGAGGAAGAAGGGTCAGGAAGGGGTGCCAGAGGCAGGCGGGGCCGGGAGAGAAGCTACTGTGCCCGGCTGCAAGCTGGAGGAGGGGCCAGAGATGAAGAAGCCCCCACGCCACCCCACGCTGCCCTGGGACCCAGTGGGCTGATTAGGACTGTCACAAGGGGAAGTGGTTAAGGGACAGACAGAGCTGCCATTTCCAGCTGCTCGCCAACCTGATTAATGCCAATTAATGGAAGGTCCCACTGGGCTGCATGGAGACCAGCAGCTGCTCTCAGGAGGTGTCCCACGGTGGCACAGGGCTGCCCCAGGGATGCCCGGCCTGTCAGTGGGGACAGTTCTGGGCTCAGTTAAGGGACAGTTAAGACCCTTCCTCTTTCTGGATAGACGGGGGCTCTGCAGCCCCCAGGCTGTCCCCATCCCTCCACAGAGCTGGGATTCTCACAAGCACCTCAGAGAGGCTGAGAAGGGGGTCCTGGTGAGCAGGAAGGGGCCCAGGGAACAGCCTTGGTGGAGAGGGGTCTCCTGCGGCTGAGGGTGCCTGCTTCTCTGCCTCTCAGGACTGGGCGGGGCAGGCAGGCCGGGAGGGCTGCAGGGGGTAACCCGGGGCTGAGGCCAAACCCAGCCGTAGACTCAGGCCCACCTCGGAAGATGGGTGCTGGGAGAGGGAGGTCTGGAAAAACACGCAAGAGGGCTTTTTGGGCAAAGGGGGTTGGGGGAGGCAGAAAGATGGGTGGGCCCGGCTCCCTGGTCTCTCCCCTCCCCAGACTGTCAGGGAAGGCTGAGGTGGCGTCAGAGCTGCCCCTCCCACAGGGGCCACCGTGGAAGGAATCAGATGATCAATTGATTCATTAGGCCGACATGTCTGTGAGGGTTGCTCTGTGAATGGCCGCCAGTGCTGGACTAATGGCACTTTGGCTCTGATAGGACACCTGGGCCAGCAGCTGCTCCATGGCGTGGGACATGCTTGCAGACGTAGGCGCCACAGGCCGGGCACTCCCCGGGGCAGGTAGAATATCTTCCGTCAGGGAAGGGGCCGCCCCTCCCAGTCACGGCACGGGCCCCATCTCCCTTTCCAGGTGACATATACAGAAGGCTGTCCCTAGACCTGCCCGGGGCTACAGCCCAGCCTGGGTGGCAGGTGGAGCAGAGGGCCCTGCCAGGTTGATGAGGCCTTACTTCCCGTCCCTGGGTCTTGGGGCCTCATGGTCTGCAGAAGGCTCCAGAGACCCATATGACGTTGTGGGGTCTGTCGTGAGCCGACCACTTTACGTTCCAGAATCTGGGAATGTTTTCAAATGCCCCAGCACTGGAGCTGTCAGGGGCCAGAGAGCGGGGCAGCCACAAGAAGCTCGGGGACTGCTCTGCTGGTGCAGCTGAGCGGTGGCAGAGCGGGGACACCAACTCACTCCCGGGGGCCAGCCTGCACTCTTAGCCGCTGCTCTGTGCCGCCTTGCTGGGCTTGGCTCTGGACCCGCCCAGGGGCCCACCCTCGGGCACCTGGTCTGGCTTCGGCCCAGCCTCCTCCTGTGCTACTGAGTGACACCATCGGCCCACACCGTCCCTTCACCTGGGGCCTGGACGGGTCATAGGCTTTGGGCCTCCAGCCTCTGTGCGCCAAGGAGGACCAGGTTTTCTGGGCTCTGTTGCTGCTCCTGCAATAGCCGCTCAGAGGGAGAAGGAGGAGTGGGAGCCCAGCGGGCCCCTCACCCTCTTCAGCTCAGGCAGAAGTGGCCAGACGTCCCACCAGGCAGGTGCCATGAAGCCTCCTGCAAGACTGTCACCGGACCCTTTGTTGGTCAGGAGCAGAGGCTCCAGGGACTGTACCAGAAGCTCTTTGCTGCCTGATCTCACGTCAAGTCAGCAGGGACTTTACAGCTCCATTGAGGCTGGGAGTGGTCACATCGCAGGCACGCCTGATGCATTCGGTCCTGGGTGCTGGCCCTTCCCGCTGCCCCGGAGCTCGGTGAATTCCAGGGGACCCTCCTGCTGGTGCAGCACTGGACTCACTGCCCAGCTCTCTCTAGGTCTCTCGCCACAGCTTCCTGGGGATGAGGGGACATCTAATCCCAATACCATCTGGGGGATGCTGAAACTGAGCCCAAGGTCCCACTGCCACAGGAGCCAGGTGCACCGGGCTGTCTGCTGACTGCCCCACCGTCCTCTGCTGACCACGCTGGCTGGTGTTCCCAATGGCCAGCTCTCCATGCTCAGAGGGCAGTGTGGCCTGCTCCCAGGAGGCCCTGGGTAGCCCATCTTCTCCCTGGGGAGGACATGACCTTGGACACTGTCCAGAACGTGGGTGGCCACCTTCCCTCTCAAAGTTGACTGCCACCTTTGACCTGCACTCTCAGGTCTGCTGCTATCCCTGGGAGGGGGACAGGCACCGGGAAGGTGCCTCTGCTGTGGCCAGCCCAGCCTTCTCTGGCCCAGCGACTGGCTCAGACGCCCCTAGATGTGTCACCGTCCCCAGCAGCTGCTGCTATCAGCTTTCTTCTCAGCACCACTCCGGGTTTCAATGACTACTGACTGCCTGCTGCAGAGACGTGTCAAGGGCTCCTGTCACCATGATGCCACACGCCTCTCGTCCTTCAGAGGCTCCGAGTGCCGCAGCCCTGCCCTGACCCTGCTGCTGGCTGATAAGGGAGTGAGTCCCTGCCAAAGGAAGGGCCCAGCAAGCAGAGCCTTCGAGGAAGCTCTCAGGGTGAAGAGGAGGCAGGAGGGAGGAGCAGGAGGGGAGCAGGGGAGAGCAGTGGGAGAGAGGAGGTGGCTCCCTCCCACAGGCAGCCTGCTGGGATTGCAGCAGAGCAAGCGGCCAGCCACCGGGGTGCCTCTTAGTTGGAGAACGCTGCCCACAGCCTCCTCCTTGCTTGGGACTCTGCGGGTTCTCCTCGCCTTTCAGCTTGTACTCGATGAAAATGTGATGCCTCCGTCATTCACCCAAAGTCATCCTCTGAGCGCCCAGCATGTGCGGGTCCTGAAAAAAGATTCACCCCAGCCTCCCAGGCCAGGGCAAGCGGGTGAACTAAAATAGGCACCAGGAGGTGCTGTGGGGTTAGTCCTGTCGGGAAGGGTTGGGAAGCCTTCCTGGAGGAAGGACATGGCGTCACCCTGCAGAGGAGGGGGTGCGCTCTAGGGAGAGGGCAAAGGGAGTCCCGTGGGCCACGGTGTGTGTGTGTGCATGGGTCAGGGGGTAACAGAGATTCAGGGAGAGTGGCCAGAAGGGAGGACCCAAGGAAGCAAGGTGACAGGAAGTCACCAGAGGGTGACACATCAGACTTCTGCATCAACAGATCACTGGCTGCAATCTGGAGACTGGAGAGGGAGGGCCAGGCAGGGACTAGCTATGATCAAGAGACCAAAATCCAGAATGAGACAGTGGGTGCTACCAGTGTGGACAGAGAGGCAGGTAAGTTCCAGGCCTCAGGGTTCGCCCTCCCGCCTCTGCACCAAGGCCCTGTGAGACCCGGCCTTGTACTTCTGGGGCTCCCAGGGCGTCTGGCTGCGGGCCCAGTCCTGCTCCCCACAGCTCACCTCCTCTCTACTGCCCGATCTTCCCAGGTCTAGTGCCCCTGGCCATCTCCAGATCAGGGTGAGTCGGGCTGACCAGGCCATTGAATGGTGAAGTTCTGGACTGGACGTGGCAGGGCCAAGGGACAGAGAAGTGGTGGGTGTCAGGGCTGGAGCCATCTCCCAGCCCCTGCAGCCTCTTGGCCACTCTGCCCCAGGGTTAATGGATCTGAAATACATTCTGCTGGATGCTGTGTCCCCAGGAAGGGACCCCTAACCTGCTAACCCTTTGCCCTGCTGGGAAAATAGCTCAATTACTGCAAAACAAGGAGCTGTCCCAGTGTGGGTGGATCAGCATCTAAAGATAATTAGAATGGGTTGGACACGAGCAGCCACTTATTTGGGGAGCACAGTGCAGAGACCAGCTAGCTGCACGCAGCAACCTGCAGCTGGCCAGGGAGGAGGCTGGGAGGGAGCCAGGGAGGCCGCCCTGGCCCCTGTGGCCCTTAGCTAGCGCTCTCTCTCTCCCTAGGATGTTAGCAGGTGGGTGTCTGGTCAGAGCCCAGTGAGGAAACAAACCACCTGGCGTCTTCACACAGGAGTTTGCTACAGACAACTGGTTACAGGTGACGGGAGGGCCAAGAAGCCAAGCAGGGGACAATGAGGTCACCCAGAGATCAGGAACGCAGGACGCCTCTGCCACACCTGGGCTAGAAGGGTCCAGGGAGGAAGTGGGGTTGAGATCCAGGAGAGTCACCTGTCTACCACCAGCTGATATCATGAGCCAAAGAGCCATTTCCAGAAGTGCCAGGGGAGGCAGGGAGGGGGGAAACATCTCTCCCTTTCCCCTCCCATCAGCAAACCCAGCCTGAAGACTGCTGACCCCAGAGTCCCCAGCAACCCAGGTCAGAACAGAACAAGGACCCGGAAAGGGTTTGAGAACAAGCACCCAAGAGGGCGGCAGGGAGGCAAGGCGGCACAGACAGGGGGCTTGGGGCTCGCCCTGCTTTCCCTCCTGCCCAGGGCTCGTCCGACTTTGCTGGACAATGGTGCCTGGCTCCTCACCAGCTCCTTGGTGCCTTGGAGATAAATGCCCAGGCGCTCCCACCCCCGCCAGTCCATCAAGCTCCCAGAGGCAGGTTGTGGCCAGAGACCTTGCCCACCAGGAGCTTAATCTCCCAGACAGAGCACAGAAAGGAAGCCAGAGACATATAACACATCAAGGGCAGACGCCGACGTCCAAGTCAGCCCAGGAGCTTCAGCTCGGGCCAGGAATGGAGAGGGAGCAGCTGGGGCCACTGGTTTTCTCCTCCTGTCTCTGGTGTGTGTGTCCTGGGGAGGGAGGCTGGGAAGGAAATCCCAGCTCTTCTGCCCTGTTATCATCTACCAAACCCACCGGACCAGGCAGGCTGTAACACAGCCTTGCTTTCCTTTCTTCCTCCCTTCCTTGACATGAATTCCCCTCCAGCGCACGTTTGTGGGGCGCTGTGGATGCATGGCTAGCAGGACAGGCATGGTCCCTGTCCTCACGGAGCTTACACACTTAAGAGCTGCCACGCCCATCCTCAACAGCCCCCAGGGACAGGAAGAACCTCAGAAGGTCTGTCCCACACGCCTCCCCCTGCAGCTTTCCAAACAGGGGCGGGAGGGCGTGACACCCGGCATCCACCAGCCCCTACTCCAGGCTGCCCACCATTCGCAGCTCCTTTCAAGCAGAGGAGAATCAGGGGGAAGGGGAGGGGAGGGCGCTGCATTTGGAGGGTTGTGATTGGCTGCCGCCAGGCTGACAGATGGGCCAAGAGACCAACCAAGGCTGTTGGACAGCCGGAGTGACAGGCAACCTGGAGTCGGAGGCAGATGCCGCTGCAGTCCCCTGCCGCCCCCACCCCTCGGCCAGCGTCTCCCCCGTCTGGGGCGCAGCTCTAAATCTCTTTGACATAAAATATCGTTGGAGAGCCGCAGCACAGAGAGATTAAAAAACAATAAAGAGAAAGCGAAACTCTCGACTATAATTACCAGCCTCTAGCCGGCAGCAGCAAAAACGCACTAAAATTTTAATAGGAACCACTGCATTTAATTTAACGACACATTTTTTCAATTACCAGAATAATTGTTTTATTCATAAAATGAGTTTCAATAAAGAGGGTAATTTTCCTTTGTTTTTATTATTCATTTGTGCAACATATTTGAGATAGAAATTCCCTCATGTTAAGGCAGCTTGGCAGGGACCATGACATCTGTGTCATGAGTTGAGTAGCGGGGGCAGGGACCCAGGTGGTGGTTGTCCACCTGCCCCGGGGGGTGGTGAGTGGCAGAGGAACAGGCCTGGGCAAGCGCTCAAGGCCCATCCACCCTCTGCCCTGCCCTGGTGCCCTCTGCAGACTTTCCCGGCCCCTCATCCACACTTTGGGGAGCTCCCCATGGGCACAGGGAAGGGGCCCCACAAGGCAGTGCTGTCTGCACTTGGAGGAGGCCAGAGCTCAGATCCTCCAAAACAGCCATTCTGCTAAACAGTGACACAACCAAACTCTGGGCCACTTGGAGGAAGGAAGAAGGGTGGGCAGGGACAGTGTCCCGGCAAGATCGCCTGTCCACCGAGGGGCCCTGGGCCCTCTGCCTTTTTGCCTCCCAACATCCGATCAGATCATTTTAATGACCGCCAGGTATGGGGGGATCCCCACGTGCCATCCGGGTTCACTTCCCAGCACCCATCCGAGTAGGCACTGGGGTCGCAACCCCTGCAGAGACGAGAAACAGGCGCACAGCTCAAGTGGCCTGTCCCAGACCACCACGGGGGAACAGGATTTGAACTCGGCCCACTGACCGCAGAGCCTCGGGAGGATGCTGCTCCTGTGCCACCGGCCACGGGGGCTGCTTCTCAGAAAGGGTTTCCTTGGCGACTGCATCCTGAGCCAGCTCTTCCCTCTCCCTGGCCTCGGCTGGCACTTGGAGATAGGGGACCGTGGGGAGAGCAGCTCTCAGGGACAGCCTGGGTGTGTTCCTATCCTGGTTCTGTGGCCACAGCCTCACGCTGCCTCTTGGGATGGGAGGATGTAGATGGAGGTGGAGGTTGAGGGGGGCCTGCAGTGAAGGGCCGGAGGGAGCCCGTGGTCCCTCTGCAGGTATGGAGGGGGCGCGGAGCGCGGAAGCACCCACAGCCTGCGTTAGAGCCAAGAGACAGAGCAGGGGCTGGGTGGGTCACAGGGGGCCAGTGGCAGGAACCCCAGGCCCGCCCGTGGGGACACTGATCTTAACCGACTATTCCTGGTGTTGGGGCTTTACCTACACATGTCACCTGTTTAATCCCAGGGTCCCCAGGGTGACCCCAGAAAGCGATGTTCTCATTCTCGTGGTGACGATTAGGAAACAGAGGCCTCGGGAGATCAGACAGGACTTGTGGGGAGCCCTGGGGGGGTCTTGGGCCAGAGTACCTGCCAACAGGGAGTGGGCTGCATGCCTTCCCGTGCCCCCACCTGACGGCGCCGCCCGGGCAGCTGCCCTCTGAAAAGCCAGAAGGACACTGGACAGACAGAGGACAGAGGTCTGAGGCCGAGGCCCAGGGTCCCCGCGCCATCCTCCCTGCCTGGCCCTCTGCATTGTTCCAGGGACACAGCTCAGCTTCTCCAGTGGGCGCAGACGGTGGGCACGTCAGCCCCAGCCGGAGCCTCCCTTTTTCTGATCCCTTCTGGAAGCTCCCAGTGCTGGGTGGAGGGGTGGGATGAGGGTGCTGGTGCTCACCCTCCCTGGGTGCAAGTCTGGCCTGGAGAAGCCTCTTCAGGGGGGCACGTTAAGTGACCCTAAAGTGTCCTCTTGGAACCCCTGTTCCTTCCCATTGGGGTGCGTTGGGGAGGGGTGGAAGGAGGCCGGAGGGAGGGATACAGGGGAGCTGGGCCGGAAGGTTTCACGACCTCCAGGTGGGGCTGGGAGCAGCTGCTCCTAACTCTGGGGATGCTCCCAACTCTAACCCCTCTCAGGTCTTCTGCTCCCTCCAGGGGGCTCTCCAGGGACCCTGGGCTCCTGGGGACAGCAACCAAGTCATGCTAACCTTTGGAAGCCAGTGCTGGGCACAAGGAGCAGCTAATTGACACTCCATAGAGGTGCAGGGAGGGAGGCCTCAGAAGATACCCCTCCCCGCCCACACCTCACCCCTTGCTTCTGGACTTCCAGGCTCCAGAACAGTGAGAAAATGAGGCGGCACTGTTTAACCACTCGGTCTGACACTTGTGACGGATCCTCTAGCAAATACCCACACTTCCCTACACATCCCCTCCCAACTCCGGGACTGCAGCTCCTCCCCTGCCAGTGTGGCTTCTGTCCACCGAGTCCTGGCTCTGAGCCCACCTTCTCCAGGAAGCCCCCTCCGATTGGCCCACGCCTCCCCTGGAGCTCTGGCTGCCTGGTGCGCTGGGTATTGATTTGCCCTTATTCGTGGGTTGTTCTGTAATGTCACTAAGTGGATCAAGGGTGGGTTCCATTCCAAGATGGAAATGGTGAGCTTCCTCCTGCCTCTGTGGGTGTCTCTTCCTTCTGCAGGGGCTCAGACGTCACGGAGCAACCAGACTGGGAGGAAGGGGGATGGGGTGGGCCCTCTCTAGTCCCTTCCCTGGCTTATCGGCTGTGTGCCTGGCCCTGAGTGGGGGTTACAGGCTCATAGTCTGGACCCCAAAAACCTGGCATGGAGCAGAGGGGATCATGGGGGCCTGAGACAGGAGGAATAACGGAGGTGCCATCTATAGAGCTGAGCCCATGAACGGCCTCAGGGAGGACTTGGTCTTGACCTGGCCCTGAAGGGTGGCAAGACTTGGCTTGGCTGAAGGCAGGAGGGACACAGCATGGCGAGGCCCTGTGAACGGGAGGCTGGAGAACCAGCCCAAGAAGGTGCCTGTGGGAGTGGACGCCAGGTGGCCTGTCCCCTCTTCAGTGTCATGGGGACGCTGAGATCCACGAGGGGAAGGGCCTTGCCCAAGTTTGCTGGTCTTGGCCAGGCCTCTGCCCTGGGCTCCAGAGGGGCCGTGGAAGCCACCACCCAGCCTCTGCCATCAGTCAAGCAAGGCTGTGCTAACCAGAATCCCTCTCTCTCTGGAAGTCCTGAGTTGGGCAGGGGAGGATGAGGAAGGGCCGGGTGGGGCGAGGGCAGCGGGGCTGCTGGGCGCCAAGATCACATACAGAGCAGATGTCGGCGGATTAGCAGCTCTGCCGCCCAAAGCTGCCCGAGCCACTTAATATTCTGCAGACAGGATCGCTTCCTTTCATAAAAAGCAAACATGGAATTGAAATGCTGCAGACTCCCAACACCTGGAGAGCCCTGGAGCTTTGCACCTCAGGAAAGGGGTGCTGGGAATGAGACCGAGGGCAAGATGGCGGGGGTCAGCGCTCTTTGCTGGCTGGAAGCAGCGATGTCCCTTCAGCGAGGGAGATGGGGACACTCAGAGCTTCCCAGGGGCTGGGGCTGGGGAATACCACTCATCAGAAGTCACCATCAAGAAATGACACACGCAGCGACCCTTCCTCTCCCTCCAATGACATCAGACACCAAGGATGGAGGTACAGCCACGGATGCAGATCACCGAGGTGGGGAGCAGCAGGTTCCTTCCAGACAAACAGATCCGAAGAGCCAGAGCTGGCGCTGTAGCTGGCCACGACCAGTGACAAGGGGACTTGTGTGTATGCTGTTTTTTAAATAAAGGAGGGCGACCTTCTTGCATTGGACACAGCTCACCCCACCCAGATGGAAAGAAGCAGGATGGCCCTCGGGGTCCTTCAGCTTTGTTGGAAGAGCCAGGTGTGGCTCGCCTGTCCCAGGGGGCAGTGAGTATAAGGACACTCCCTCGGAGGTCTTAAAAGTTGAGACACGTGAGTCATCTGGCCCCAGACTCAGCAGAGCTGGATCAAGGTGATCAGCAAGCTCGGAATCTAACCTCAGTGCGCTCCATTCTCCTAAGCTAGGAAAAGGCCATGCATCAGTTAGAAAGTGCAAACTCTGGGGTCCACACTCCAGAATTCTCCAGAATATTCCAGCTGTGGGCAGTTGAGCAGGTCACTAAACCTCTCTGGGCTTCGGCTTCCTCGTCTATGAAGTGGGAGTCAGGGTGACCACGTTCCTTGTAAGAGGTCAGTTTTAAGTGGCCGCGGCTCATGGAATGACAATACACCTGCTCCATCACCTGTGCCAGCTGGCCCCACTGCCCCGCCACCTTGTCCAGGTGGTCAGAGGTCGTACATTATTTCCTTCCTTCCCTCCTTTTCCCTTTGGCTTCCTCTTCCTCCTTCCTCTCTCTCTCTCTTCCCTTTCTCCCTCCTCTTCCTCCATCTCCTTTTCCCTCCTCTCTCTCTCTCTCTCTCACTCACACACCCTTCCTCTTCCTCCCTCCCTCCCTCCTTCCCTTCTGTTCTCCCACCTTCTCTTCCTCCCCCACTACCAACCCCTTTCCTCCAGGCTGAATCTGCTCTTCTGACCAGACACAGGGGGCACCAGCTCCGAGCACCCAGCTTCAGCGCCTGCCACGGGGAAGTCCCCATTGTTGAGGGCGTCCCAACCTCCTGCCCTCGGCAGGCTCTGCTCTGGCCTCCACCACAATGGATGGCCAACTAGGGACCCAGCCGTGGGAAGTCGGCCTGGTCCCCTGGTTTCCTCTTCCCCCCACGTCTTGCCCAGGGCTCCCGGGTGGCCAGCAGAGCCCATCTCTTTCTTTCCAGGAGCCTCCTTGCCCGCTGCAGGGTCCTGCATCCTGCCACCCGACCCTGCCAGGCTGGGAGCTCTGCGGTGCCATCTCCAAGTGCAGGAGGGAGCAGGGGGACACGGGCACTACCAAGGGGAGTGCCCAGCTGTGCCAGGGGATTGTCAGGCTGGAGCAGACGTTCAGCCCCAGCTTCACGGTGCAGATGTGGAAGGAGCCAGGCAACCCGAAGGCTGTGGCTGCGAGGAGCTCTGCCTGTGGCTCTGGCAGAATTCCTCTGGAACCTTCCAGAATTTCTGCACTAATGACAATGACCCTGTCCATGCAGAGATGGAAAGGGACCTGGATGCCTCATTCTGAGACTAACTTGGAAGGCAGGGAGGGAGGGAGGGAGGAAAGGAAATGTGAAGCCCAGTTCTTGGTTTGTGTGGCATCTCGGCCACTTTGACATTGACGCTGTCCCTTTATCACCCAGCCTGTGAAGTTCATGGCGTGGGCATCAGCTGCCCATTAGACAGATGAGGACGTGGAGGGCCAGTGCCTTCCCCACGCCACGGCTGGGTCAGTGGCCAAGCCCACAAGACTCGGGGGCAAGCCGAGAGCCTCGCGTCCTCTCCGCCACGGTCCCTGAGGGAAGGCTGAGGTGGCGTCAGTCCCTCCCCCTGGATGGGGTGTCCCTGATTGATGCCTGGAGGAAAGGGCCCGTCACGGGACAAGAGGTGTCCCACCCAGGGCAGGGCCAGGCCCGCAGAGAGCACCTGCTTCTCCTGCCCCCTGGCTCTGCCCCTGCCAGGCCTCCACCACAATGGATGGCCAACTAGGGACCCAGCCGTGGGAAGTCGGCCTGGTCCCCTGGTTTCCTCTTCCCCCCACGTCTTGCCCAGGGCTCCCGGGCGGCCAGCAGAGCCCATCTCTTTCTTTCCAGGAGCCTCCTTGCCCGCTGCTGGGTCCTGCATCCTGCCACCGACCCTGCCAGGCTGGGAGCTCTGCGGTGCCATCTCCTGACGGGTCTCACTTCCAACAAAGAAAAGTCAGGGGAGAAAAGAGGGAGACAGAGCACAGGGGAGAAGGAGGCAGCGAGTGGCTTCTGCCTCTGCCTCTTCCCGTCCTGGGGACAGAGTGTGAATCACGGGCTGCTGTCCCTCTGCCTCCTCTGGGGCCCTGCCACACCAGAGCCACGGGTCATGGCCCGTCCTGTCCACAGGGCAGGGGACCCCAAGGGGGCAGTGGTTGGCCGGAGCTCACGTCCTCCTGCCTGGCTCTGGGGAGGCTGGCTGACCTCCTGAGCTTCGGTTTGTCACTGGGAAGGAGGGACGATGGTGACACTCCACCATGGAGGGTGGGGGGCTGCCGTCGGTGGAGCTGTCAGGGCAGAACACAGCGGCAGAGCCCTGGAACGGGACCCCATAGGTCTGACGTGTTGCATGTGGCTCCTGATTCTTTCTGTGGCTCCTGGACTGAGAACTCTGCTCACAGGGGGCTGGGGCTGGGCTCCCGCCTCCTTGCCTCCCCTCTCTGAGCTGCACTGCACTGTGGGGGCTGCTCTCCAGCTCCCCGCCCACGGCCAGGTGGGCAGCCTGGGCAGGACGGGCAGGTAAGGCCCGCCCCTCCCCTTCCTGCCCTCCCCCCGCCTGTCCTGCAGAGACGAGAGCCCGATGCCTGGCCTCCAGGGTCATGCAGCCTTGGAGTCCTTCGCAAGGTGGGCGTGAGGCAGGGGCCAGGCCACCCAGAGCCCCAGCACAGGCCTGGCCTCCCCAAGGCGGGTGCCCTGGTCAGCACCTGTCCTTCATCTCCTGGCCTGCTGGGCTCAGCGGAGGTCACCCAGGAGGAATGTCACAGGGGGTGGGGTACATCTATGTCCTGAGAGTCTTGCCCTGGCCCTGCCTAGCCCAGCAGTGTCCTCTGGAGGACAGCAGGGACCCTGGGCCCACACGGAGCTGGCCAGGTTCAGACCCTGCTATGGGCACGGGGCGTAGGGTCTTTTCGAGCCTCCGTCTCCTCCTCTGTCAGAGGCAGTTGTGACCAGTCCCACCTGCCCCCCAGGATCACCTGAGGACGTACAGACAGGGCTCAGTGAGGATCCACTGACCGCACACAGGTGGACACTGCTGGTCTGCAATGACATCGGGCTGTGGGGCTGGGGTGGGGCTGGACACCCCTGCCCCTCAGCTGTGCCAGGCACTAACCCCCAGCGCTGGGAGCTGGAAGGTTCCAGGGCTGTCAGACACTGGTTACTGACTGGTTCAGTAAAGCAGAACTTCCAGAGGCAAAGATCTGGTGCGTGGACAGGTGGGCGGCCACTGGAGGACCACGGCCTCACCCACAGGGCATGTGAAGGTCGGTGAGGTCGGGAGTGTGCGCGCTGGCTTCCTGCCCCTCCCCAGCTCGGACTCGGGAACACACAGGCTGCCCCCGCTGGTGGCCAGCAGGGCCTTGTGGGAGGCAGGACCCCACCCCCACCATCAGCATGAGGGCTGGGGGACATGACCCTGCTTGTCCCACCCTAGCTAGTGGGACGTCCATGCCCTCCTCTCTCCCCACTGCCCACAGGTACTGCGAAGAGGTGAGGCCTCCCCTCGCTCGGGCCTGGAAACTGCCCCCGGACTCCTCAAGGCTGCACTGCTAGCTGGGGCCAAGACGGGGCCCGGGGAGGGGCTGGGAGCTATTTTGGGTCTGGAAAGAGCTGTGGTGGGCAGGACAGGAGACAATGACAGGGTTGGCAGGGCCGGGCGTGCTCCTGCTGGCCCCTTCTGCTCACCCCACCCACCCTGTCCTGTGGTCAGTCCTCAATCTGGCCTCAGCACTGACTGATGAAGATGAGGCCCAAGAGGAGCAAGGCCAGGAAAGGGGCTGGGCAGGGAGCCATGACGTCAGCACAAATCCCCAAGGGTGATGTGGCTGCTGAGAAGCAGCCGAGATCTGGTTCTTGGGGCTACCATGGAAAAGCAGAGCTTGGCTCTCTTCTTCAGGCTGCACTGTGTGGTTGTTGTCATGGCCTTAGAGATGCATGACGTGGGTTGTTTGGGGGCGCTTAGGACCACAGTGTCAAGGGCCACCTTCTTCCTGTGCGTGAGTCAGGACTGGGCTCTCCCTGGGCTTCCAAGGGCCACCAGGTTGGAGTAGGAGCAAGGGAAGCTAGAGGACCCCCTAGGGATGTCACCGTGGAGACCCTGAGCTGCTTCCCCTGCAACTAGTCTCTCTGAGCTGGGGTCGCACTGTTCAGGGCTGGGGGTGGGGGAGGCAAAAGAAGCCCCAGGCACAAAATTAAAAGAGGAGTACCCCAAACCTCAGGAACC
Organism: Sciurus carolinensis; assembly: GCF_902686445.1. Classification (NCBI taxonomy): domain Eukaryota; kingdom Metazoa; phylum Chordata; class Mammalia; order Rodentia; family Sciuridae; genus Sciurus; species Sciurus carolinensis. Next base: position 7,186,134 of record NC_062215.1, on the reverse strand, counting down.
AAGATAAATAACATCTTAAAGTCATCTTCCCCCAAGTCCAAATTAACGTGAAGAATTCCATAATGAACAAACCCTCAAAAGGTTGAAGATGGGCTCTAACCAAGTGGGCGCTCAGAGAGGAGAGTCGGGGACCCTGGAAAGTCAAATATGGATCCCGTCTTCATGGGATACTTAAACATTTTGTTCATTAGAGTCTTTCTGCATCAGTATGGATTTTTATTTTATTGCATTAAAATCTTTGACTTGATTACTGAATTGCGGTCGCCCCCTAAATGTTAGGAGTGGTCTTGTCCTGTTTTTTTTTTTTTTTTTGTAGTTTCAATGAACTCACCACCAACTCCCAACCAAGAGGCCAGGCGAGAATATGTAAGAAGAGCCCAAAGGAATCCCAGGGAATAGGGCAGAGGCCTCTCAAAGGAGGAAGAGGCTCCACAGGACAGGGGGCTGGGCAGGCAGTTCTTAGTGACTGTCCAGGGCTCCAGGCAAGGGCCAGGGCCAGGGGACATGAGGCTGGGCCTGGGGGCTGGGGGCTGGGAGAAAGGGAGTGGAGAAAGAGGCTGGGAGAGTGGCCTCCAGGAGGTGCTATGCTGAATGGCCTGGGCAGCTCTGAGTGCTCTGTCCGGTCCTGTGGTCTTGTTGGCTCATTGCATCCCAGGCAGCCCTGTGGGGTGGAGACCCTCCCTCTCCCCAGTTTATAGATGTGGAGACTGAGGCACCTGAGGCCACGAGCTGGGTTGACCACCAGCCAGGCAGTGGAGTCAGACCTCAGACTCTAAACTCCAGGAAGGAGGAGGGAGGGAGGAGGGATGAGAGAGGAGAGAGAGGGAGAAGGAGGAGGGAGAGGAAGAAGGAGAAGGGAGGAAAGAGGAGGGAGGAGGGAGGGAGGAGGGGAAGGGAAAAGGGAGGAGGAGGGAGGGAGGAGGGAGAGGGAGAGGAGGGAGGAGGGAGAAGGAGGAGAGAGGAGGGAGGAGGGAGAGGGAGGAGGGAGGAGGGAGAGGGAGGAGGGAGGAGGGCTCCACTCAGGTATGGCCTGCTACCAGATGCCGCACCCTGGCCCTCAGCCCACCAATGCACACAGGCTCAGCAGGCGCCCACTACCCAGGAGACCCCTAGCATGGCAGGACGGAGGTGACGCCAGAGACAGGCAAAGTCCCTTCCAGCCAGAAACATGTGCCCCAGAAGGAACAGGTAAATCTAGTTTTTATAAATCACATTATAACTCAAATATCTTAGAGGAATTCATAATTCATAACAAAAAATTTATTTTGCGTCCTTTGTAATTGCTCTCTAATTTACCTCTCGGTTTGAGATTCCACAAGTGACTTTACAGTACAGCAGGGCTTTGAAAGGGTTGATTCTTGACACCTATATATTTTGGGGGGGGCAATAAAAAGCTATTTCAAATGCCCTCAGTGAGTTTTCTTTTTTCTTGCAGTAAATCTTTTTGAAAATGTTCTTTAAAAAAATTTGCCTTGCTTTATGTATTTCTATAAATCCAGACTTCGATTTCTGGAGTTTGTTTAGAGTTGTGCTGCCCAACAGGGCTGCCGCTTGCCACGTGCAGCCATTTCAGTTTAAACTTAAATGAAATAGAATTAAAGATTCAGTTTCTCAATATCTGAAGCCACATGTCTTGTGGTTGCTGAGTTGGGCAGTGCAGTTAATTGAACCACTGTGTTAAGTTGGTTTTTTGTTGCTGTGACCAAAATACCAGATGAGAACAACTTAGAGGAGGAAAAACTTATTTTGGGCTCACGGTTTCAGAGGTCTCAGTCCATGGTTGACCAACTCCATTGCTGTAGATCTGAGGTGAGGCAGAACATCATGGTGGAAGGGCACGGTGGAGAAAAGTTGTTAGTTTATGTCAGCTGTGAAGCAGAGGGAACAGTGGAACAAGAAGCCAGGGACAGGATATAGTCCAGGGGTATACCCCCAGAGACCTACTTCCTCCAAACATGCTCCACCTGTCTACAGTTATCACCCAGTAGTTCATCAAATGGATTAATCCACTAATGAGGTTGTAGCTCTCATATTCTAATCATGTCACCTCTGAGCATTCTTGAGTTATCTCACATAGGAGCTTTTGGGGGGATACTACTAGATGCACACCATAAGGACCATAGAGAGTTCTACTAGACAGTGTTGGCTTAGTGTATAAAGTCCACTTCAGTCTGTTTCTGCTGCAGATGAGGCACAGCTTCATCCTTCTCTGGGCTGGGCCTGGGCTACAAAAAAGGTATCTTGAGTAACTGATGTAGCTAATTCAAAGTGCTTGATGCCTGCCCTCTCACTGCTGTGACTTTGAGCAAACAGCAAGGCGTTGGGCTTTAGGTAAGGATGGAGTGGCATCTCTCAGATCAATCCTCTCCTACAGATATGACTATAAACGGCTGCCTGAGGAGAGTGGAGAAGAATCAAAAGCAGGCAACCATTGGAGGGAAGGCAAGATAGAGAAGACGGGAACAGCACTGGGTGGATTTTCATATTTAGGGGCATGGTTTGAGGTCAGGCTAAAATCCAGATAGAAAACCCACAGTCTCAATGACACAAAGAACTGGAGCACAGATTTAGGGCAATCCCAGATGTTGGAAAGTGAGGGTGGGAACCACTGAAAGAAGAGGCAGAGGGAGGAGACCTGAATTCATAGTCCAAGCGGCCCAACAAAGCAAGAGGGACCAATCAGAGATTCTGTGATTGCTCACCAAAGGAAACAAGAGTTTGGACTTTGAGTCTAGAGAAGTTAACTGTTTGCTTTTAAAATAATTTAAGAAAACAATTTCAATATAGTTTAGATTAACATAACAAAATCCAGAGAGTGTGCAATGCATCATTCATAGTGACAAGAACACAGTCAAAAATTTCTAGACATGTGAGGAAATAGTCAAGTATGGCTTATATGAACTACTGTAAAGCAGCTCTTCTAGTCAAAAAGGAAAACATACTCATAGGGAATGAATAAATAAGAATCCTCTGTAGGAAAATAAAAACTATTAAAGAAAGTACCCAACAAAAATTCTCAAATTGAAAAATACATGATCTGAAATGAGAAGTCCACTGGATGGGTGTAATAGCAGATGGAAGAGAACAGAAGAGAGAGTCCATGACTGCAAAGACAGATCAGTAGAAAATATTCAGCTTGAAGAACAGACAGAAGACAAATGTTTTCAATGACAACAGACAAACAGACCCTAGAGCCCCAGGGACTGTGCAGCAAGGTCTAACACATTGTAAATGCCGTTCTAGAAAAATGGAGTGAATGGGGGAGCATTTGAAGTAATAAGGGTTAAAAACTCCCCCAGTTTGGAGGAAGTCAAATTGCAATTTTGAAAGGCTCACCGAACCCCACGTAGAATAAATACCAAGGGTAAAGAGTTATTAACCCAGGGATCTGCAGAAGGATCACTGTGCCTAACCTTACAAACTTCTGAGCAACAGGGCCCACCTCTTTTGTGATCCATTATGTGACAGTATCTTTGTCATCTCCCTAAAACATGCACAGAAGGTATGAAAGCTAAAAAAAAAAGCACCCAGGAGGTGCTAAGGACCGTCACCTACATTTGCTTAATTTATGTTTCCAGTAACCTCCTTGAGAACCAGGAGCTCTTGTCTCCAATTAATTTTGCTTATTAATTAATTATATTTTGAAAAACCCAAATCAGCACTAAGCTGAGATTCTGAATGCCTCACCTAAGGTCCCACAGCTAGGAGTCAGAAGTGGAGCTAGGGTCAGGAGCTCTGTCCCAAAGCCCACTTTCTTTCCTCCTTGTGCCCATGAACCCTGGTCGCACAATGGGATCACACAGTGGGAGGAGGGGCTTTCAAACCAACCGTCACCTGACTAATTCAGTCGGAACCAGTGGGGGTCCGGTCCAGGTGCTGGATCTTTTTTTAAGCCACTTCATGAGATTTTAAGGTGTGATGTGGGTTGAAAACCACTGTCACACACTATGCTGCAGTCTGGAAGATTCCACCAAGAGGAGACTAGGCCAGTCCTGTTCACACTGCTAGGCAGGCGGTCAGAACCTTCTGTGAAGGACTCAACCTGTAAGTTTGTAACTCTCCATCCTCACACAGCTGTCCCCTCCTCTTGGTTCCAGAAGTTATGGGGGTGATAAAACTGTCCCAGGAGGCTCTGTGCAGCAGGGCCTGAGTTACAGGAGGCTGTAGCAGCAGACAGGACACTTCCTCTGGGTGAGGGATGAACAGTCAGACCTCAGAGCCCTAATTCTTCCAGGCTTCAGCTTGGGAAGAAAGATAGACAGCCCCATTCCTCTCCCCAGAACCCATCGGGACTACCTGGAGGTTCTGAGAAGACAGCAAGACTGTGCTGGGCAAGGGGGCCTGGGAAGATACCCCTTCCCTCCCCTCTCTGTCACTGCTCACGCCCCAGCCCCCCAAACATGGCCTGGCCTCAGGACAAGGCTCTACTACCCGCTGCACTTGGCCCAGGAGCTCTGTGATTATGAGCTAGTCTCCACATGCATGCCATGGTGAGTGAGGCAGCTCCCACTGCTGACTGGGTGAATGGGTGCCTCAGCTTGGCCATTTTTACTAGATTCACTAGAAGACAAAGCAAATGGAGAGAATGAGACCCAACAAACATCCCTCCTACAATGGTGCTGATAATGATGATGGTTGTGGTGGTGGTGGTGGTGGTAGAGGTGGTGGTTGTGAAGGTGGTGATGGTAGTGGTGGTAGAGGTGGTGGTGGTGAAGGTGGTGATGGTGGTAATGGTGGTGGTGATGATGGTGATGGTGGTGGTGGTGGTAATGGTGGTGGCGGTAGTGGTGTTGGTGATGTCGTGGTAAAGATGGTGATGGTGGAAGTGGCAGTGATGGTGGTAGTGATGGTGATGATGGTGATGGTAGTGATGGTGATGATGGTGATGGTGGTGATGGTGGTAGTGATGGTGATGATGGTGGTGGTGGTGATGGTAGTGATGGTAGTAGTGATGGTGATGATGATGGTGATGATGGTGGTGGTGGTGGTGGTGGTGGTGATGGTGATGGTGATGATGATGGTGGTGGTGAGGGTGGTGGTGGTGATGGTGATGATGGTGATGATGATGATGGTGGTGGTGGTGATGGTAGTGATGGTGATGATGATGGTGATGATGGTGGTGGTGGTGGTGATGATGGTGATGATGATGATGGTGATGGTGATGGTGGTGGTGGTGATGGTGGTGGTGATGGTGATGGTGGTGGTGGTGGTGATGGTGGTGGTGATGGTGATGGTGGTGATGGTGGTGGTGGTGGTGATGATGGTGGTGGTGAGGGTGGTGGTGGTGATGGTGATGATGGTGATGATGATGATGGTGATGGTGATGATGATGGTGGTGATGAGGGTGGTGGTGGTGATGGTGATGATGATGATGGTGATGATGGTCGTGGTGGTGATGGTGATGATGATGATGGTGGTGGTGGTGATGGTGATGGTGGTGGTGGTGGTGGTGATGGTGGTGGTGGTAGTGGTGGTGATGGTGATGGTGATGGCGATGGTGAAGTAGTTGTTATCTTCCAAAGACATGCTTGAGACATGCTAGGCACTTAACACACATTACCTCACTATGTCCTCACAACCAGCTCACCAAATGTGTTATTTTAGCTCCATTTTAGAGATGGAAACACCGAGGTTCAGAGAGACAGAACTGAGATCACATCAGATTCTCCCTAACGCTGGAGTCATTAGGAACAGCCCAGTCTCCTCTTTCCTAGCCTCCTTCCAACCTTTACTGGACTGACTATAATTAAATGGTTCCCTCCACCAGGGTGGGCTGAGCCTACTTGTTCTTTGGAGTTCCTGCCCCTGGGAACTCTCTCACTCCATCTGTGGGTGGCCTGGTGTCAAGGGTGACTTACGAGTCCTCAGGGCCGCCTGTGCTCAGAGAGTTTGGAATCCACCCAGCCCATCCCGAGCTCATTGATCCGGGTCTTGGGGGAGCGTGTGGGAGCCCCGCCTGGGCGGACCCTCAGGGCTCCCGGCGGCCTGTGCCTAATGACCGCAGAAAGCCATTACAGCTCACTTAGCTGCAAACAGCTCTCCACAGCACTCATTATAGCCACCGAGGAGCACGGAGAGCTCGCTGCTCTCTGAGCGAAGGGGTGTGGACGCCAAGTCGGCCCATGTCTTCTTACTGGAAGCACAGCTTCCCGCTGCCCGGTCGTCTTCCAGGAAAGATCTCCCGGCTGGGGCCCAGTGCGCTGCCCTCTCCTGCCCTCTCTGACCCACGGGTCCCACCACCCAGTGGCATGTCCCAGTCTGCAGGGTGTATGGGTCAGGGGAGCGTTAAATGCCCTCTGACAGCTGGGGGAGGCTTCCTGGCTTCAGGTGGGAGCTCCTCCTGGGGGTCGGCCAGCGCCCTGACAAGGCTGGCCAGGAGGGTCCCCGTGGATCCCCTCCCCTCCACGGTGGGGTCGTTCCATCCGTCGTTGGGGAAGGTGGTCATTTCTAGGGCTCAAGCTTCAGGCCGGCAAGGCCTTGGAGCTGTCCAGGCGTGTCTTCCACCCAGGGAGAGCCTCCAAGTGGATTTAGACTTGGTCTCAACAAAGCCCTACTCAGGCTCCAGGAGATAAACCAGAGCAAGAGGCGGGGTGCACGGGGGGCCTGGCTGTGTGGCTGTCCCTGCACGCCCGACCCCGTCCGTCCTCTATCTGCCACGGGGGGTTAAGGTCACTCTGAACATGGTGGTACGGAACTCCATGGGACAGGGTTCCACGACACTGTCCTGCTCAGCCCGTGCCTCATGTCGACCCCTCTCCCCCAGATCTTGACAGACCCCCTCCAGGGCTCCTCCCTGCCTCTCTGCCATCTGGTCACCCAGCGCCCATCCTTTTAACATACGCCACGTTTTCTTTCTTTCTTTTTTTTTTTTAATATAGATAGTCCTCACTTTGCAATTGCATGCAACTGAAACTGTGTAAAGTACTTTTAATAATCAGTGGGAAAAATTATGGTTGTTTCATGACCCTTAATTTTTTTTTTATTGTAAACAAATGGGATACATGTTGTTTCTCTATTTGTACATGGAGTCAAGGCATACCATTTGTGTAATCATAAATTCACATAGGGTAATGTTCTTTGATTCATTCTGTTATTTTTTCCCTTCCCCCCACCCCTCCCACCCTTCTTTTCCCTCTATACAGTCCTTCCTTCCTCCATTCTTACCACCCTCCTTAACCCTAACCCTAAACCTAACCCTAACCCTAACGCTAACCCCTCCCACCCTCCATTATATGTCCTTATCTGCTTATCAGCGAAATCATTCGTCCTTTAGTTTTTTGAGATTGGCTTATCTCACTTAACATGATATTCTCCAATTTCATCCATTTGCCTGCAAATGCCATAATTTTATCATTCTTTATGGTGGAGTAATATTCCATTGTATATATATGCCACAGTTTCTTTATCCATTCATCAATTGAAGGACATCTAGGTTGGTTCCACAATCTGGCTATGGTGAATTGAGCAGCAATGAACATTGATGTGGCTGTGTCTCTGTAGTATGCTGATTTTAAGTCCTTTGGGTATAGGCCAAGGAGTGGGATAGCTGGGTCAAATGGTGGGTCCATTCCAAGCTTTCTGAGGAATCTCCACACTGCTTTCCAGAGTGGCTGCACTAATTTGCAACCCCACCAGCAATGTATGAGTGTACCTTTCTCCCCACATCCTCGCCAACACCTGTTGTTGCTTGTGTTCTTGATAATCGCCATACGCCACATTTTCTAGTGACATTTTTATTTCTGTGGTTTTTTGCTGACGGTCTTCCCTACTATTCCCAGAGTTCCTTACAGGTGGGGACCATGTCAATTTGTCTCCTTAGCTCCAGCATAAGCCCGGGGCCAGGCACACAGTGCGCAGTGGTCGAGTTTGGATGAGTGAATGAGTGGCTGATCGGCCAGATGGTGGCCGCTGGCTTCTGGGGAAGGGCATCTGCCTCTTGTCGCCATTGACCATCCCCAGGGCTCCAGTCCTCGTGGTCAGCCTTTCTCGCATCTGCAGCCCACTCCTTCTGGTCCCTCCTCGTCTGAGTGCTGGGACGGTCCCTGCAGGAAGCCCCAGCCCCACGCAGCTCCCCCAGCGGGCTCCTTCTGAGGACCACCTACTTGTCCCTTTCCCTGGGACCTGAGGCAGAGGACAGTCCCCAGAGCCAACACGTGCCTCGGTGCCTACACAGGTAGGCCAAGCAGACGGACGGATGGGAAGCCGCCACCTGCCCTGCTGCTGCGGGCAGCACCGCCTGGCCATGGACAGCCCCTCTGCACCCTCTGCTTCCAGGGAGCCAGCCCTGGCCACCTGCCTGGTACCCGAGTGAAAGTCTCCAGAGAACCTGACCAGGACCAGCAGGCTGTGGCTGGACAGTGGGGAGACAGCACAGGAGGGCCGGGGTTTTCTCTGTGTGCCAAGACAATGACGTGGGCAAGGAGGTGACCAAGGGGTCCCTGAGCTCCAGGAATCATGGAGCCCTCCTTCCTTCCTGCACCAGAGGACACCAGTACTGGGCTCCAGGGAGGGGAGATTAATCAAATTTCCTGTTCTTCCCAGTGTCCCTCAGGTCACTCTGAGTCACCCCCTGACCCCAGGACCTCCCAAGTCCCCTCCATCCCAGGAACAGCACTTCCACCACCCACCCAGCTGCTCGGACCTCAAAGCTGGGTCTTGTCTTGGAATCCATGCTCTCTCACACCCAGCCAACCGCTCGCCCATCCTGCCCGCCCGGTCCCAGAAGGAGCTGGGATCCGACCATACCTCAACGCCCCGCCGCCCGAACCTGGCCCAACCGCTGCCCTCTCCAGCCAGCGCCACGGCCCCCGCTGTGTGCCCCCCGTCCCTGCACCTCAGCCCCACATGGCACCAGAGGGAGGCCTCAACTTCCTGCATACCTCAAACCTCTGCCAGCTAAAAGCCTCACGTGCAGAACAAAATCCAAAGTCCACGCGGCCACCCTCAAGGCCCCTGGGGACTGGCCCCGGTCCCCTCCCACTTAGGTTCTCCTCCACCCGTGCTGCTCCCAGCAAGGGCTAAGCCCGCCTTTGGCTCAGGGTGCCCTCAGCTCCCCTCCTCCCTCTGCCTTTACCAGGGCCACAGTCCCACTGTCTCCTTTTCAGGGAGACCCTCTCCAGCGCTTCACGCCCCATGGCCTCGCCCCTCCTGCTCTGCCCGCCCCCTGGAGTAAAGCCACCATGATGCTAAAGAGCTTTGCCGGGTTCTTTCACCCCGTCCCTCAGCCCCTCCACCGCCTGATCTCCAGAAGGTGCTCGATCAATAGTTGTTCAATAAATAAATCAGTATTTTAAAAATCCACTATTGATTAGTCAAGGTCCCCTTGGGTCAGGTTTGCTTGGAGAGACATTGATACGATCTGAACCCAGCCCACATCACACGGGGGCACGCACATGCACACTCAGACATGCACACAGGAGCGTGTGCGCGCGCACGCACGCAGGCACGCACGCACGCACGCACTCTCGCTGCTGGTCCCCTCCTCTTCCTCTCCTCCTTCATCTGTTCCTTCAACCCCTTTGGAGTCATCCAGATGCTGAGCTTGGCTCACGTCTCTCCTTTTCCAATAGCAGAAACTTTTGGGGATCACCGTGTGCCCAAGTGTGCTAAATGCATGAGGAGGTGGCCCTGCTACCACCAGCAGTCCCCGCAAACACAGCACCCCCTCCACCTCCCTTCTGGAGCCAGAGAGGTGCTCCAGCTCTTGTCCCAGCTTCTCTAATGACGCTGTGCCGGGCTGGCCCCCATCCCTGCCCCAGCTCTGCACGCACCTCCAGTGCCTTCTATCACGCAGTTTGTGTCAGGAGACGGGATGTGCGTGGACCAAGAGGGCGAATCCCCAGTCTCAAGAAGTACAGTCCCCCGGGGGGAACCCCATGGAACATTCTAGAGGCATCTGGGCTTGAAGGAAACAGCCACAGTGAGCACAGTCCTGCACCTTGGCCCACACCAGCCCTGGGACTCGGGGAAGCCACTGTCTTCTCTGCACCGGGTCTCAGTGGCAGGTGGTCCAAGGTCTCCTACAGCCTCAGACATCAGCCTCTGGCCCCTACGAGGGAGGCTGGGCTCCACACAACCTGGGGATCCGGGCCATGTGCCTCCTACTCTGCCACTTACCCTGGGGTGACCCTGGGCAGGAGACTGAAGCTCTCTGAGCTCCAGGTTGCCCTGGCTCGTGGGGCTGTGGTGATAAAGTCCAGCTGAGTTCTAACTGGACCCGGCCATGCTGTCAATCATTCCCTAGTCCAAGAAATCCTTAGGTGTCTCCTTCACAGACTCCAGATCTGCCCCGGTGACCCACAGCTCTCTCTCCAAACCAGGCACTTGGTTCATTCATTCACCAGGTATCTGCTGAACTCTCCCCCAGTGCCGTGCGGGGCTGTGACATGCGGCGGAGGACGCGGCCGAGATCACAGACTCTGGAGAAGACCCTGTGTGGCCCGAGCCCCACCTCTCGCCAGCCCTGTGACCTGCAAACGGTCTCCGGTGCTTTTCTGCACTGTGTCCGTGCGCCAAGCAGGGCCCTCACAGGGTGGGGTGGGGATCAGGAGGGTTAATATGTGCGAAGATCTGGGACCTCGCCGCCCAGCACTCGGCCAGCACCATATGATCGCGGTCTTTGTAACTGTGGAATTAAAGATGAACAGACAATCTCCGCGCCCGCGGGGCTCAGCTGAGGGTGGGAGACGAGCGAGCACCCAGACGGCTGCAGCAGGAGAGCGCCAGGACCCAGAGCGGGGTGCTGGGGCTCGCAGCGGGGCGGGTGCTCTCCAGGGGCTGGAGATTGCATGGGGGGGACCGGATACACAGTGAGGAGCAAAGTCAACCTGAGGCCGAGCAGGCGGTCCAGGGGGACCACTTCAGCAGGATAAAGGCCCAAAGCGAGATGGGATGGCTCACGCCAAAGACCTAGGCAGGGCCACTCGGTTCCCAGCAAACAACCGAACAGCAGCCGGGTCCCCGAGGCTAAAGGAGGGTTGCCTGGGTTGTCTGGGGCCAAGGCGGGCGTGGAAAACACTGGAGAACAAGATAAGGACTGGTGTCCCAGGACAAGCAGGGCACCCCAGCATGGGAAGGGCATCTGGATGGAGGGCGTTCCCACAGCAAAAAGACAGAAGGCTGGGCCACTGCAGAAAGGAGGATGGCGTCTCAGGACTTGGGAGCCGTAAGGTCCACCCGTGGTCCCCTCCAAATGACACTCTGCCCCTGCAACCTTGGTCCAGTGGTTTGCCTCTGGGGACAAGTGGATAACTGAGGAGGGGTCCACAGTGCCACCAGGGGGCCAGAGCCCCTGCTTCTGTGTAAACAGCGTGCCCTTTTACAAGAGAGCACCATGCGAGGGTCAGGAGACCTGAGTTCCAGTGCTGGCCTTGGGCCACTGGGGTGGGTGACCTTGAGCTGCCCACGCTCTCTGGGTAGAAGGAGCAGGCGCGCCTTATCTCAGGGTCCCTTCCATCGCTAACGCTGAGGGCTTTCTGTAACTCTCAGGGTTCTGACCCGCTCAGGAGGGCCCAAGCGTCTCTTCCCCTGCCCTTTACTCCTGACGGAGCCGCCAGGACTCATAGATCCTCCTCACCTTGGGGGCTCTGCCCAGCTGTCACTGACGGTACGTCTTTACCTGCAGCCTTAACGCCCTCACTGCCATGGCTGCCAGCTCCAGGGTCCCCCAAATACCCCATCAGTCTGCCAGGCCCTCCATGTGGTTCCAAGAGCAAGTCCTGACCTCCCAGGCCCGAGGAGTCCACTGCAGTCTCCAAGGACACACAGTGGCCTCTGAACAGGGCCCCCGAGTCCCCCGGCCTGCCCAGCCCCAGCTATACTGCCTTTGGGAGCGTGTCCCCTGTAAGTGGACACAGACGGGGAATGGAGGTGTGGACCCAGGGAGCCTAAAACTGGTTCCTGAGGCTGGAACCCAGGTCCAGGGATGAGGGTGGAGGATGGAGCAGTAACGTCCACCAGCAGAGACCTACAGAGTCTCCACGGAGCTTACCCCAAATCAGAAACCGAACACTCTTAAGTCTGTTGGCACGAAAGTCCTGAGGCCACGCCTGGTCATTTGGATCCTTACCGGTTCCACAATCAGGCATCAAGCATTACCAGGGTCACCAAGGCAGAAACATTACCGGGACACCCTCCTCCAGTGCAGGAGAGAGGGTTCCCTGGTGGTGGTCAGCTGGAAGGTGAGGTCCCCACCCCAGGGCCCGCAGGACAGGATGTTTGCAACAGAGCTGCTTCCCTGGGACAGCAGGGTGGACTCTTCGTACCATCTGGAACCAGATGCCCTGAGACGGGAGCCCACAGCCCGGAGGCCAGTCCGCCAGGCACCTCCCAAGCCTCAGCCTCCCGATCTGTAGCAGAGACGGTGATCAGATGTGGTCAGCAGAACGGTGCCCCCAAAGACGCCCACTACCCTCCGAATTCCCAGAACCTGTGAAAATGCTACGGGACCCGGCAAAGATGGGGCTCGGGATGCTCCTGGGCTCGCTGTGAAGGAGGGTGGCCATCCTGGACGGCGGGGTGGGCGCGTTGCCGCCGGGGTCCTGAGCTGCAGGAGCAGCGGAAGGCGGCTGGGCGCTGAACTCACGCTGGGGCTTCGTTCCCCTGGCGAGGGACCGAGAGGGTGGGACCCTGACCGGATTCAGGTTCAGAGGGGGCTTTGGGAGGTGACCAGGATCGCCTAGGGTCATCAGGGTGCAGCTGCCCCATGCCCGGCTCCCCCGGGGGCTGTGAGCAGAGGAGGAGTGACCACAGGAGACGCCCCTGCCTCTGCCCCACCCTGGGCCCTGTCGGTGCCGCCTCTTCTCTCTGGCACCCCCAATGCCACCACGCTGGCCCCAGCTGCCACCAGCTTTGGGTGCCCTCTCTTCGAGGCCCTTTCTAGCCCCTCACCCCCTTTCAGTCCGTCCTCTTCGGCAAAGTCAGGGCCACGCTGAGCTCTGCAGGGCCAAGTCCTCCTGGGCTCTTGGGATGGAGATCCCGATCTCGTCTGCGAGCTCCCTGGGCGCCACCTTCTGGAACCTTCTCCAGTGCCCTCACCCCTCCCCCGCCCTTTGGCTTCACCTCTCCCCTCCCCCCGGCTTCTCAGACAAGGTCCCTGGGCCTGGGGACTCTCCCCTTCCCTTCCCTCCTTTCACCACTGATCTGAGCCCAACGGCGGGGAAGCAGCTTGCGGGCTGAATCATGTCCCCCAGAATCCAGAGGTGGGCGTCCTAGCCCCAGGCACCTCCGGAGGGGACAAGGACTGTGCTGGAGACACACAGCACAGTCCCTGTAAGAAGAGATTAGGGCCCAGACAGCACCAGGGTCCTGCTTGCAGGACACAGGAAGAAAAGGCCACCTGCAAGCAGGGTAGTGGGTCAGGAGGGCTCTCGAATCGTGGGCTGCTGGCCTCCAGGACCGGGGGAAGCACATTTCTCTATGGTCACCCGGCAAAAGGACCCGGAAGGCCTCGTGTGCACTGGCTGGGTGGGTGGTCTTGTCCTCTCAGGCACTGTCACCTCGCTCTCGGCACACACACGTCTGCAAGGACACGTCCTCTGTCCAGACTGCAAAGCCCGTTCTCCTCCTGGCTCCTCCGAGGACCTGGCGTCCAGGCTGAAACGGCCACACCCCCACCCTGGTGCCAGCCCCCCGTTCACTGCACCCCTCGCTCTGCAGGGGCCTGAGCTGCACCCTGAGCTGAGGCCCCTGGGATGTCCCCTCCCTTGCAGGGACGATGCTCCTGACCTCAACTTGCTGCTCTGCTCTGGGCTCACGCAGACCCCGGTGGCCTCTGGTAAGAGCCCCCTGTGGCCGCGGAGCCCCCACCGCCGCTCAGAAGGGCCCCGGCTCGGCGTGAGGACTTCCCGGCGCTCTTCTCTGTGAACTAGGGCTTGAGAGTGGCGTCCTCTGGAGCCAGGGCACGCACACGTGAGCGGACGCCGTGCAGAAGAAAGGAGAAGCTGGACAGTGCCGTGGCCCTGAGCTTCGGCTGCTCAGACACGTGACCCTGCGCGGTGGCCGGTCCCACCCGGCAGGCACAGCCCCGCCCAGGCTACCTTCTCTCCAGCTGCCACTAAGCCAGGCCTCCCTCTGACCAATTCCTCCAACCTCCCAGAGGGGACGGGGCGGTCCCTCCCGCGCTCTGGCCGACCACAGCTTTGGTCCGCAGGCTGAGCCTGTGCTGCTCAGCTCTCGATGGGCACACAGGCGGGTCCGGCCCCTGCTGGACCTCCCTGCTGCAGGCTGACATCCGTTCGTGAGCCACACCGCCCGCCACCCCCATCTCTGCCACTCACATGAGGTCACCCCCCCAAGTGCCGCAAGAGGCCTTCGTCCAAGGAGCCCCAGAGGAGCCCCTGTCAGCACAGGAAAGGCCCTTTCCAGCCTGTCCCCACGCGAGCCCACTGGCCCGGGCCTGCTGGGGAGGGGACGTTGGGGCGGAGCGGCGGCTGATGGCAGAGCTTCCTGAGGGTGGGCAGCCTTCTAGGGGAGGCACGGCCCCCACTGCCCAGGCGCTGGCCAGGAGGCCGGGCCACCCTGTTTCTCCTGCCCGTCGAGCATCCGCTTCTGGCTGGGCCAGGGCAGCGTCTGACCTCTGGGGAAGCGGGAACAGGGTGGCGTGGGAGCCAGCCGCGCAGGCGCCAGATCTGCTCTTTCCAGGCTGGCAACAGCTGGCGCTGAGTCTGGAGCCCGTGGCTGCGACGATTATCAAAATGTTTACTATGTGTCACTATTAATAATGCAGAAGGCCCACCGCCACTCAGCCAGAGCAGGAGAGCGGCAGCCAGGGGCCAGGCTCCCGGGAAGGGCTCTGCTCTCTTGCCCACTCACCACGACCCGGCCAGTGCCCTGGAGCTGGGAGAGGCTTGCGTTCTGAGCAGGTCTGCTCCTTCTCTCGCTCGTCCAGTCCCTTGAGAACTGAATGGGGCCCCTTCCCTTCCTGGGTGTCCCCTTGGCTCTTCAGACCTGGGCATGAGATGCGTCCACCCAGAAAGCCTTCCAGGAGGCCACATCCTTGCAGCGGTACGCTCTGTGAGCAGGAGTGTGGCTGGGAAGGCTTGTGCCTCATCATCCTGCCCTGCCTCCTGCTACTGAGAGCTCCTTGGGGCTGAGACATCTCCCCCCAGCTTCCTTTCGGTCCCCTAGACACGGTGAACTCCCCCCAGCCTGCCCCAGGACCTTTGCACATGCTGTCTCCTCTCCCAGACCCTCACCTACCTCTGTCTACTAACTCCTACATATCCTTAGGGATAGGCTTGCTGCCAGCTGGTGTGGGAAGCCCTCTCGGACTCCCCTCTCCTCTTCTAGGTCACAGATCTTCCGAGTCCTATAACCTCCTCATGGCGCCCGTCATCATCCTAGTCCTCGGCTAAGTTTCAACCTAACTTGTCTCTCCCTCAAGATGGAGTGGTTTTCTGTCCACTGCTGTCTTCAGAGCAGACAGTAGTGACCATAAATATCCACAGCCCGAACGAGCGACCGCCCAGGCGAGCCCTGAGTCCCCCAGGCTCTGCGGTGGGCAGCAGTGGTGGCGAGCCTGCGTCGCTGAGAGGCGTCGCTGAGAGGCGCCACGGGCCCGGCGAGTGCTGGGGTCTGACGTGGGGGTGGCACTGCCCCTTCTTCAGGAGCAGCCCCTGGGTCACTGCCATGCATCCAGCACGTGGCCAGCCCCCCTGAAAAGAGGGAGCAGAGCCCTGAAGAGGCACATCCACCCCGCGAGCCGCCGCCCACCCCTCCAGGAGCAGAGGAGGCGCCCACAGGGCAGCTTGTGCAGTGCCCGGGCTGGGCGACGGCCCAGCCTTGCCCGCCTCACCGTGAGCTTGGCAGGTGCCGCCTGCAGGGCAGGTGGTCACTCATGGTCTGTCCAGGACTCTCGCCTGCAGGGGTCCAGCACGCAGGGGTGGTGAGTCCCAGGTGAGTCCCAGGTGTGCCGTGGTCTCTGGTGCCAGGGTCAGAGGCAACCTGGTGACAGGTCCTCCGGGAGGGGCCTCCAGGAGGGGCCTGGTAGGGACAAGGCTTGGACTGGGTGGCGTGGGGCTCCGCACGGCTCTGCAGCGGGCGCGCCTCCCTCCCTGGCGGTGTCCTGCGCGTGGGCCACGTGTCCCTGGCAGTGCGTCCTGGCTCCAGCGTGGGGGAGGCAGAGGCCTCCCCGATCTCCCAGGAGGGCAGCAGTGGACTCTGAGGTGGGGCTGGGCCACGGGCAGGGGATCCGAGTCTAGACGGAGGGTCCGGGCTGAGGTGTGGCTCCAGCCTCTGCCACGTCCCATATGTGCCCCGTGTGTCCCCGTGGGCCCTGTGTGTCCCCCTCTGAGACCGTAGAAGGCACAGGCTGCCTCCGTCGTCCAGCGGCGCCTCCCTGCTCTGCGGCTCCCTGTCCCCCACTCCTGCCCGCACGTCCCCAGCCGTGGCCTCTGCCTCAGAGAACAGGGTGATTGAGAGGAGGGCGCGCAGGTCACAGCCTGTTGATATGGTCCACGTGATGGATGCTGACGGCCGCTCGTCTGTGGTGGCGGCTGATCAGAAACCCGCATCAGAGGGAAGATTGAAGAGCGGGGTGAAGGGGACGGAGCCTCAGCTCTCCATCAGGGGTAACAACCCGCCACTGGCCAGTGTGCAGAGCGCGCCAGCTCGCCGGGTCTGCTTAGCCACCCAGCAGGCAAGGCAGGGCTCTTTCTGCTGCAGATGTAAGGAATCGAGCCTCAGAGAGGTTAAGAAACTGGCCCTGGGCCACACAGCTGGAGGCAGAGCTGGTAGGAACCCAGATCTGGCTGATTTAAAATTCGTACTCTTTTCCCTCTGCCAGGTGCCTCCTGGTCTAGGGTGAGTCCGTGGAAAGGAACTGGGCTGGGAATCAGGAGCCCCACAAAGGCCAGCCCCCAATCACCAAGCCTTGTGTCCTTGGAGAACTCAGGATCTCCTGTGGGCCTCAGTTTTACTGTCTGTAAAATGGAGGCTGCTCAAACTAAGGAGAAGAGGAAGCACCTGGAAGGCTGGGTAAGCGGCTTCCCAGCTGCCCCTGGACCCTGGGATGTGGCTGCTGCTGGTCTGTGGATCCCACCCTGAGCCAAGCACAGCTCCAGGGTCTCCCGGCTCCTCTCAGATCTCAAAATACAGGAGCTAGAAGGCTGATGTGGGGGAAGGGAAGCTGGCCAACCCAAGCCGGGGTCTGTAGCAGGCCTGCAACCCGCTGCCCGCAGACGCTCGGGCTGAACAGAACATGGCCTCTACCCCAGGCCTCCACATGGAGTCTGCGAGGCCCAGAGGTGGCCGCTGGAACGTCGCCGGGTCAGTGCGGGCAGGGGAGACGTGTTGGCCAGCACGCCCTGGGGGTCTGCTTTCTTATGACGCTGCTTTTCCCAGATGCCTTTCCATCTGCCCACCTGGCGGCGGGGATTCCTGCCCGGGCTGCGCGGGGAGCGGGGCCCTGGCAGAGCGGCAGAGGTCAAGGGTGAGCTGGCCCCTCCTCACCTCCCCCTCCGCCTCCTGCTGACCCCGCTCTGCCAGGGCACCTGCCATTCCCCTGGCCTGGGCTGCTCCTCTCTTTCCTGTCACCCCTTATTTATTTCCATCCTCTCCGGGAGAAGGTGCGCCGGTGGATCGATGCGCCGCATCAGCCCGGCTGGCTCGCCCCTCCTTCCAGGCCTCTCCCCGTCGCTGAGACCAGGAGCGTCAATTCCTTCTGGCTATTAATTAAAAGCAGGCTCTCCCTTAGCGCCAGTGTACTTGCCATAAATTAATAGCAGTCTTCTTAATCAAATCTTATCTCCTCCTCGAGCCATAAACACACGCAGCCCGAGTTGGTATCTCTGTGCAACCGGCCGTGAAATTTAATTTCTGACGCTCCAGTGGACTGCGTGGGGTGGGTGGGCACCTGTTCAGGGGCCACCCCAACTTCAGCCCGGGCACCAGACCCCTGGCTGACTGGCTGGGCTGGCCAACCCGCCTCCCGGATGTCTGGAGGCGGAGTGTGCCTGGCTCGCGAAACCTGAAAGCTCAGCAGTTCAGTTGCCGATTCTAATCCCTGGCTTTGTGATGCCTTTTGGATATGAGGTCCCATCTGAGCCTCAGGACCACACTATGAGGTAACAGGCTGGGAGTGTGAACCTCATTCCAGAGATGGAAACACCGAGTTAACATGGACTTTAGAGGCAGATCTGGATGGAATTCCTGCCCAGACATGGTCTAGCTGCCTCTCTGACCCTCTGTTTCCTCTTCTGTCTAAGCCTCCTGCAGTTTTGATGTGAGCAGGAGATTGAATGCCACAAGTAACAGACCTGGTACAGTGTCTGGCGCGGACCTGCTGCCCAGGGTAGAGATCTTCCTTGAAATGACCCAACCAGGGCGACCCCTCCAGCTGCAAATAGGCAGAGCCCAGCCACCGGTAGCCACTCAAATTCCACACTCTTGGCATTTCATCTCCAGGGTTTGAAATCTGGGGTGGCTGTGCTGGGTCCCTCAGTCCACTTGGCCCCAGCCTGTCAAACGCCCGCCCCAGTGTGTGTCCACAAGCCCCAGCTGGGAGCTGTCGGTGCCAAGACAGAACTGGAACTGACGGTGCTGCGGGAGGTCTAACTTGCAGCTGCTGCATAACTTTGAGCGGCTTCCGCCCCGGGGTGGCCCCTGGCACGCCTCTCCGCCTGGGTCACTCCAGCGTGGCCACCCTCCTTGGCGGCGGAGAGTGCACACGGATTTCCCTTCAGCAGCAGGGAGCCTGGGTTCTCTCTCGCACGCCCTCTGTTCCTTGCACAGAGATCCACGGGGCTGTGGTGTGGGCTCATTTGAAGATGAGCCGGGCTGGCGGCCACCCCTGCGCAGTGTCCCTGGGCCAGTCCCCCTCCCGGGTGCACAGCTGCTCCCCTTCAAAATCTGCTCGTTGCTTTTGATGTCTGTTGCTTTTGCTGCTTTTCTGTAAATCTTCAGATTTGTCTGTGATTCTTCTGCCCCTCAAGGAGGCGTGTCTCCAAGAAGCTGCGCCCTGGCCTTTCTTCTCATCCGGGCCCCACCTCAGCTACTAACCTGGCCCCTCTGAAGCTGGCCGCGTCGCAGGACTCTTGCACGGCACTTCTCAAAGTGGGTCCCAGTGGGGACCTTCAGGGTGGCGGGGCAGCAGTCGGGGTGCCGTACAGCTTCTGGATGCTGCTGCCCGGGAAGGGAACCAATGCTCCGGGCCAGGGCTTCCCATCAGGGGTGACTCACTCGGGGATGTCCGGCAACGTCCGGAGATATTTTTGGTCATCACCGCTGGCATGCAGAGACCAGGATGCTGCTAAACACCCCTGGCACACCAAACGGCTCCGGGTCACAGATGCACCCGCCCAAGGGCCGGCAGTGCTAGGTGCCCGCCGCAGGCGCGGGCAGGCTGATCTTGCCCCAACCTCAGGGAGGGTGGGCTGGCACAGGGCCGAGTCCCTCCCAGGGCTGTGGACAGCCGATCACAGGGAACTGTGCTCTTTGGGTGGTCAGAGTTGCATGCACGGTAGCCCACCTCCCTCCAAAGCAGTGCCCAGGGAGGGTCCTCTGGGACCATCTGCCAGAGAGGAGCCAGCAGCCCAGGGACGCCACTCGGCCAAGCTCTCGCGAGCACCCGGCGGGGCCAGGGAGGACCCGGAGCCACTGGAGCCAGAGCCAGCATCTCCGCCAGCAGGCCACACACCCGACGTGGCCAGGCGGACAGGCCTGTTGGGGTGGCAGCATCTCTTTAAGCCAGAAAGGGAAGGAGAGAGGCCTTGCCCTGACTCCCTCGCTCGGTCTCTGCAGTTAGTGCCTACTGCATACCCTCTCTGGCCGGCCGCTCTGCTGGGATGGTGCGGGTCCGGGATGTGAGGAATTCCCAGTCAGCTCTGAGAGAGTCATGCACACACGCACGCACACGCACGCACACATACACGCACACGCACAAAGGCACACACATGCCTGAACAAGGCAGCATCTCTTGGTCTCTTCTACCCTTAGAAGGGAAACAGACAGTGAGGGAGGCTCTTAGGGGAGCCAGGCTTTGGGATGGGAGTGAGATTAGGGCTGGGGAAGGAGGCCGGTCACACAGGGGCCGGGAGTGTGGCCTGGGAGCAGACGTGGTGACTTTGGCCCTGCGCCAGCCTGCGAGCAGCATGAATCTTGGCCAAGTTGTTCACTCCGTGGGCCTCAGTTTCCAAATATGCCACCGTGTGCCCATGGCCTTGGGCAAGGAGGGAAAGGGAGGCCCAGGGGAGGCTCCAAGTCCTCAGGCTGTTCCTAGTGCTGCTCGTAGGTCGGCGCTGGCTGGTGTGGAAGCAGAGGAAATTCTGAGGTGGCCCTCGGAGACCAGGACTCAAGGCCGGTGTGAGATCAGGCAAGGTGGGCAAAACAGCGAGGAGCCTCCGCCAGGCTGACCCGGGTTCCAGCTTGGCCCAGCCATGCACGGGCACCGCGTTAGCAGGCGTTGGAGGTGCTGAGGGCCCTTGGCACCTGATCACGCCCTTGTCCTTGCTGTAGTCAGGTGAACGGCAGAGGAGGGGGCACCGGAGAGAGCAGGCAGCTGTCACTGCCGAGGGCTGGGGCAGGGGTCGTGCAGGAGGCTGGCACGGCGCCCCAGGGTGCGTTCACACAGCAGAGAACTGACAGGGCCGACGCTGCCCTCCCAGGCGTCACTTCCCCCTTTGGAGACGATGCTCAAAAGCCCGAGCGTCCCATGCGAACATGCCAACGGCTAGAAGCTGGCTTTGCTGAGAGAGTCAGCAGGGACCCTGCGTCACCCAGCACAGAGCGGCTCACTCTGACCCCTGAGACGCAGGGCTGTGCCCTCGGACCCTGGTGGATCAGACCGAGGTTCCCAGCAGAGCAAACCCGGGGCAGTGCGTCAGAGACCCCGATCTCAGGGCTCGGGCCCGGGGCAGTGCGTCAGAGACCCCGATCTCAAGGCTCGGGCCAGGAGCAGTGCGTCAGAGACCCCGATCTCAAGGCTCGGGCCTGGGGCAGTGCGTCAGAGACCCCGATCTCAAGGCTCGGGCCTGGGGCAGTGTGTCAGAGACCCCGATCTCAAGGCTCAGGCCTGGGGCAGTGCGTCAGAGACCCCGATCACAGGCTCGGGCCAGGGGCAGTGCGTCAGAGACCCCGATCGCAGGCTCGGGCCAACTGCGGAGCAGCCGCCTGTGCCTACTTCCTTGGGGGGTGGCAGCTTCTTAGTGCCTGTGCTCTGGAGTGTGGGTCAGAGGGTGGGGCAGGCCCTGCTGGGGTCCAGGATGTGCACAGGTGACTAAAGGGGTGGGGTGTCACACCAGGGCTCCTGGTCAAGCCCCGGGGAACATCTCTGTCCCCTCAGTCACCAGCACAACCCTCCGGGCCTCCATGATGGCATCGCCCGGTTTAGCCAAAGGCCAACACAGGATGCCCAGTTAATGAGAGCTTCCCTTCAGACGGCGGGCCTCAGGGGCCAGGCCTGCAGGGAGAGCGGGGCAGACGCGCACCCTGTGGCCGAACCTCGCACGGCATGAGTCAGGGTCTGTCAGAGATGCCGTCTCTTTCCTGGAACCCCGTCTGCCTGGAGCACCCTGCTCTGCAGTATCTTGAACAGGCAGGAGAACAGTGTGGCGGGTGGCAGGACCTCTCTGTGCCCTCCAACTCGCCCCACACGGCAGGCACATGGCCACGTGTGGGGTCGCTGCCCCTCCATGAAGCCGCAGTGCCCGGAGGCAGCCGTCACTGGCCCTAGCGGGAAAGCTTTGCGGGGTACAGAGGTAGAGGGGGACAGCGGAGGTTCATCCAGAGGCCGGAAGTTACCGGCACCTGCCCACAGGCTCAGCTCCATCCTCCCTTATAAGAGGCCCGAAGCGGATCTCGGTGGCCCCACCTCTACCTGGACCCTGAGGTTGAGTCCAGCCTGCGGCCTCCCTGTCCATAGGTCCCGTCGGGGAATTGTAACCTGTCCTACCAACAGCCCTCGCCACACACGAAAAGGAAGGGCCCCCCAGTCAAGAGAGAGCGCGCATGACAGTCCGCAGCCAGGCCCAGTGCACTTGGCGCCTCTGGCTTGGAACCGTGGAGGCCCTCTGTCCCCAGAGCGCCAGAATTAGTGGCTGGCTCCGTGTGGCCGCCCCACACCTGCCGGCAGGATTGTACCTGTATGATTAGAATGTGCCAGAGCAGATTTCACGGGATAATAAAAATAAAAATGATCAAAATGGAGTCGGAGTCCAGCCAAGAGGGAGAGTTGGAGGGAGGCTGCGGCCTTTTTGTTTTTTAAGCGGGCCAACAGCTTGGAGGTGGAGCCCCTGCCAGCCTCCAGCCATCTGTCCCCATCAGCTCCCTGCCTGGTTAGCTCGCTTCTAGAATGGGGTCTAGATGGGGCCACTGGGAGCCACCACCCTGAGCCAGGCCCGGGTGGGAAGAAGGGAGGGATGGACCAGGCCCGGGGCTGGCCAGGACACACAGGTACGGGGAGACGGGGAGGACAGGCGTGCCCGGGGGCTCATGCCTGCTCTGAGGACAAGGACGTCGGGAGGGCCAACGTGCCCACGTTCACAGTACCAGGAGTTTGGGGGAAACGTCCAGATTCAAGGTCACGGATGTGTCTTGTCCTCACGGGCTCCTCTGGGTGTTTCCCTGGTGTCCCCTCAGCTCACCCGTCATGCTGTGCTGGCTGCACACGATGTCCCCCCTTATCCATGGGGACGCATTCCAAGACCCCAGACAGCACCGCCCCCAGGCGTAAGGAGCTCTTAGATGCACACCCAGGACGAAGCTTGGTGCCCCTCTCAGGCTCCGGAAGGGACTGACAGCAGGAACAAAGACAGAGAACCCCAACCAGATACTACGGTAGGCCGTGTAGGACTCAGGAGTTCTCATTCCTGGAACTTCGCGTCTAATGTGTTCAGAGGGCAGGTGTCCGTGGGTAACTGAAAGCGAAGCTGTGGGTCAGGGGGACCACCCCGCTCTCAGGGACGACATGGGGGCACATCTGTCCCCACTCCGGCTCCTGCGGCAGGTCTTCCCACAACCTGGTGGCCTCTGTCCCCTGCCCACATCCTTGCCAAACAGAACTGCGTCCAGTGCTGTTGTTCGTGTTGCTGGGCAGGAGACAGATGGAGCCGGGGCCCCACACGCCCTGACCTCGCTCCTCACTGTTCAGTGCAGTGACACTATGGAGGGCAGGTGGCCGTGGGGGCTCCCTCAAGCCCGTGAGGCCTGAGCTCGGGGTCCTGGGCTGACTGGGGCACTACACTCTTTCCAGGGGAACTGTGGGGGTCGTGGTGACTCAGGACTCTGAACCCAGAAGGAGGACAACCTGCCTGGAAGGGGCAGAGTCCTGGGAGGAAGGAGGAGCTGGCGCCCGAGGTGGAGCCTCCTTCTCCGCAGTGCCCACCCTGACCAGTGCCACTCGCATGCTGCCTTACTGATCAGATTTGGGGTTTCCTACACAGATAATCAGAGTAATCGGATCCCTGGAGGTGTTAACTGGATTAGGCAGGAGGCTTCCGGACCGGCGTGGAAGCGGGTGTTTAAGAAGCACTGGGGCCTGGGCATGTGCCGGGGCTGGCGTCCACCTCGCCCTCCTCCTTCCCTCCTGGGCAGGGGTGAGGGGCACTCAGGAGGGCCTGGGGAGCCCCACGCCTCAGCCTTCTTGTTTTGGCCCAGACCCCTCACCCACCCTCTGGACCATACCCAACGCCCTTCCTTCTCTCAGTGCTGAGCGTGTGTCTGGGCCCGTCTGCACACCTCAGCTGCGCGCATACACACGTGCACCCACAGGAGACTCACAGGGTAGGCTGCAGCATCCCCATTTAACAGAGGGAAAAGCTGAGGCTTGGAGATCAAGAAAATGCCCTGGAACTCACAGCAAGAAAGGCTGGGACTCCAATCCGGATCTATCTAATATCATTTCCATCCTAAAAACCATCTCCCCAGCCCCCAGCACGGTGCCCGAGACCCAGAGGCAGAACCTGGAGCTGCTGAGTGAGGGCACACAGGAAGGAGACGGAGGCCTGGGCAGAAGGCGGGGGCGTGTGGAGGGCCCCTGGGGCACTCGTGAGAGAGAAGCCCCGAGGGCGTGAGAGGTGGTCATGGAGAGGGAGGGAGCAGGTGGGGCTGGTGGGGCAGGGGCAGTTTATTAATGCCACTGGAGTGGCCCCCACGCCCTGGCTCCTAACTAAGGTGTCCCCTGGGATGCCCGGGGGCAGCACTGGCACGTGGCAGGCTGGGGAAGGAGAGGGCCGGTGCCGCCCAGAGACCCCGCCCCACCAGCGGCCCTCAGCTCTATGTGCATCAGGGACGTCACCTGGGCAGCCTCCTAATTAGGTGTGGAGTCACAGGAAGGTGGCCAGTCCAGTCCCGATGGCCTTGGCTGCTCACAGGCCCAGAGACAGGCAGGAAACTGCAGGGGGTCCCAGCCGCTAGGGACCAGAGGGGTCTGGAGGAGGCCTGGTGTCTGCACCCTGCGGCCCTGCCAAGGGACCGTCCTCCCCAGAATGCTTGCGGGCAGCCAAGAGGGCAGTGAGGGGCCAGGCCTATGGCGGGCAGGCCCCTCCTATCTGGCTTCCTGCCACCTCAGACCAGCCAAGCCACTGGAGGGAGCGGAGGACGCAGACCAGGCGGGCTGACGGGGAAGCCCGGGAGGTCAGGGTAATGGGTGGGATCCCGTGAGGCTCCCCAGATCTCAGGTTCCAAGCAGCCTCCTGTCCCCTGCCTGTGCCAGTGCGTGGACCTGTCCCAGGCAGGGATAAACTCCCCAGGAGGTCAGAGACAGTGGGAGGCCACACAGGGTCGGGGCAGCTTTGGGACAGAACATGGCAATGGGGTCAATACTAGCAAAGGCGCCTGGTGCGGTGGTCAGGACCCTGGTGGGATGTCGGCACAGCTGGGCACCAGCCCACTTGGAGGGCGGCCACAGGAAGCCTCCTCCTGCCCCTGAAGAGGCTGCCTGGCGTGGTACAGAGGTCAGCTGGCACTGCACAGTCACCTGGAGGCTCAGACAGGTCACAGCACGAGGCCTCGGGAGCCTTGGTTTCCTTGTCCCCTGAATGTAGGACACAGGAAAGCACCATGCGCTTTATCTGTCACCGTATCGATGCATTTGTGTCCTCTCCAGCCTCCCTGTCCAGTGTCCAGCCTTTGGCAGAGGACGCTGGCTGCGGTGTCTGTTTCCCCAAGCGCTGTGCGGTAGGATCCATGGTGAACCCTCCCGAGCCGTCCCCAGCACACAGTGGGGCTGCGGCTGTCCCTGATGTCCCCCACTCCCTGCGGGAGACAGGAGGGGCGGAGCGGCACACAGCAAGGGTGGTGGCTCCGGCCTCCAGGACCACTCTGATCTGTGGCCTCATGGCAGGGCCCTGGGAGCTGCTCCCTGCCAGAGGCAGCAACTGGGCAAAGGAGGGCAAGCAGGCTGGCAGGGGACACGGGGGGCTGGCCTCACCCCTGGGCCACCACTGCCTCCTTCACTCCCAGCCCGGGAGGACACAGGGGGACCGGAGGACCCTGGTGGGAAGCCTAGGGGCCCAGGGGCTGTCCCTTCCATCTGCCCCACTGCAGAGCAGGGACCGGGCACTGCCTCTCCTGCAAGGTACCTGGACCTGTTCCTGCCAACAGCGGCTGTTCCCAGGCTCCCCCTGGGTCACTGTGATCCTCTCCCCTGACCTGTCCGTAACGTCTGCTCTCTCGGCCTCTCGGATGCCGGGATGCCTGCAGGGTGGGGTCTCTGGCTGCCCGGCCCCCAGCTACCCCCGTTACCGATGCAGGAAAGCGAGCTGACCCAGGGCAGATGGCCCAGGATGTGCTGAGACACCCGGACGCCGGACTCAAGAGACCCACCCGTGACGGAGCCTCCCTCCTGCACGTCAGTGTCTGACTGCGGGCAAATTATTTAACTTCTGTGATCTCGGTTTTGTCAAACAGGGAACCATAATCCTTTCCTTGTGGGACTCTCCGAGATAACATCTCTAACTGGCTGGCAAAGTCCCTGAAGATGGCAGGCGCAGATTCACAGACCCATGATGTCCCCAGCGGGCCTCTGGTCCCCGCTCTCAGGACCTGAGCCACAGCCCCCTCCCTCGCTCCCCCACAGTCCTCCCCGCGATCCGCCCTCAGGAGCAAACTGTTCTCAGCCATTATGACCCCCTACGTGGCTGAACATCCTCCTTCAACTCTAGGGGCGGGAAACGGGCTCAGAGGCCAGTCACTACCCTGGGGTCACAGGGCCTACAGGTAGCCAAGGGAAGGGTCACTCTTGGGTGTCCTAAGTTAGGACTTTGCCACCACATCTCCCCAGTGGGAGGGTGCTAGGATTCTGGACCCTGGCCTGGTCAGTACCTCATCTGCCCTGTCCCTCAGGACCCATCTAAGCATATGCAGAATTAAAAGGGTCTGTGGCCTCAGAGGCAGCTTGCTGGGGCTGGGGCTGGGCTGGGGGCGTCCTAGGCTGGCCCCCCTGGGGTACCTACCCAACGGCCGCTGCTCGGGCTGGGCAGGGCCGCTCCCGCCGCCCAGGCCGCCCGAGCGCCACGTGCCGAGGCAGCCCCGTGCCTCAGCCGGTTTTAATTGTTTATTCTCCAGCCTGTTTACGACTCGATAAAATCCATAACACGGAGCACGCTGCTCCCCCTCCCTGCCGGCTCCCGCCTGCTCCCGGGGATGCGGCTCGGCTCTTTATAGAAGCCACTTGCTAAGCTGGACTTCAACCCTGTCCCTGTCAGTAAGGACCCTCCCAGAGAGGACGCTGCCAGCTCAGTGTGAAGCACCGGGCACAGCCTGGCTGGCCGGCCTCTTCTGTGAGTGGGGGCTCCGATCCATCCTGCGAGGGCACCTGCTGCCCACAGGGTGGGGTGGTCCCGGGCAGGGAGGCAGAGAACCGGGTCCGCGGGCCTGTCACAGCCCTGAGCTGTGCGGCCCCGGGTAAGTCAGGTGCTTCCCTGGCCTCTGCCCGATTCCCGCAGATCCAAGAGCAGCTCAGGCCGGTGTGGCTCCAGCCTGGGCACTTTTCTTTTCTTTTTTTTAAATCGTGGAGCCATCTCTTTACAGACGGGTCCCCAGCAGACAAGAACAGATTTCTGGTTAAGGAGCAAGTGGAAGTGTAGCACCACCTCGACAAGACCACCCCTTTCAAAACTGCTTTCTCCTGAAGTCACGAAGCTTCTAGAAGACTGAGACTGGACACTCCTCATTGTTCTGTCCTGCTCAGTGGGCCCGGCATGTCAACCTGTCTCGTGCAGAGGGTGCAGAGGAGGAAGAGAGGGAGGCGGGGAACGGGCTTGAACCCACTTTCCTTTCTCTCTCGCCTCATGCCCAGCCCTAAACCCCTTCCTCTACCCCGACCCTAACGCCTCTGCTTCCTGGGACTTGGGGGACAATTGGAGGCCCCTCCATAGGCCCTCAGGTGCCCTGCCTGCTCCTGACCTCTGGAGAGTTAAGGAAAGGCCTTCAACGCAAAGGCCAAGGGTCCCCGAGCTGCTCTGGGGTCCTGCAGGGCAGTGGGGTGCTACACTCTGCCTGCCCGTGGTGTCTCCTGCACCTGTGGTCATCTGTCAGCATGGTGGCCGCTGCCGCGATGAATACATAAAAGCCCATTTAAAGGTGGCCCTGCACCCACGGCAACGCACCGCTGTCCGCGTTTCCTCAACTGTGGTTGCTATGTAAACAGCGGAGCACGTGGCAACGCCCACGGCCCTCTGGCAAAGGGACCCTTGTGCTGGACCAGGAGGCGCTGCCGCCCCGGCAGCCTGAGCCTCAGCCGCCGACCTTTCTCCCGCAGCCCAGGCTCCCCCCACACGCTCGGCCCGTCCAGTAGCTCCGGGGCTTCTCCCCAGGCGCCCAAGGAGGGCAGCTGTCTGCTGGCCAGAGGCCACATCTGGAATTCATCCTCTTCATTAAATTAGTGGCTGTTTCCCAAGCTCCGGCTCCCTTGATCCCCCAAAGCGCTGTCCGTGCAGCTGACAAGGACGGTAATTTGTTCATTAAGGGCGGGACTCCCTCCTGGGGGAGGGGAGGCAGGCGGCCTCCGGGTCCCAGGTCAGAGCTCTCCGCCCGGGGGGCCCACGGGGCCTCTCCAGGGTACAGCCCACGGCTGGGGTCACTCGGCCCCTGACTGGCAAAGCGACCTGGAGGACTCTGAAGGAAGATGCCCGGGCATGGGCTGGGGACAGGCCATCAGGCAGCCCCTGCCAGCTCCCCTCCTGCTGTGACAGGGCTTTGTGGCCATCCAATCAATGCGGACAACTCGATCTGGCATCCAGTCCCTGTGCAAACCGCAGCCCATCAAGAGGCATTTATTGTCCTGAAAACAAACAGTCCCCTCCCCCGTGCCTGGCTGGTCCCGCTCCACTCCTGCCATACCCTTGCCTGTCCTTGGAGCAGCTCTGGGCTGATCCAGCGCTCACGCCTCTGCCTTCCCGTCCCTGCCCGAGTTGGTCCGGGCGCCCCGGGGGGCAGGAGCAGAGGCAGGGTCTGTGTCCAGTAACCACTGAGAGGCCTCCGGCCTTCCGAGCTTCCTCCTCATAAATGACGAGGCCTTCGCCACACGGAGCCCCTGAGGCAGTGCCCTGGGTTGAACAGTGTCCCCCAAACTCACATCCACCGGGAACTTCAGACTGTGACCTCATACGGAACTGGGCTCCTGGAGTTTAAACCAGATTACACTAGAATGGGTGGGGGATCTGACCCCCGGTGTGAGGAAAACAGAGATGGTGTCCTTCCAAGAAGAGGGGCAGAGAGGAGATGTGAGGCCAGAGGCCAGAAGGGCCCTGGTGGTGGAGGCAGGGACTGAAGCCAGGTGTCTCCAAGCTGAGGACAACCACGGATGGATGGAGAGCAGGGACAGGCTGGGCGGACTCTTCTCTGGGGACTCCACACCTCACCCACACCTCGAGTGTGGACTTCTGGACCCCAGAACTGTGCTGGACGCCCCAGTACGTGTCCTTCACTGTGGTGACCACAGGCACCAACACCAGCACGTAGGTGGGTCAGGAAAGTTTGGGAAACTGAGGCCCAGGCAGTGGAGTGGTCACCCGAGGTCCAGGCAGTGACGGCATGAAGGCCAGCATTTCGAGGTCCCTGCCCACCCAGGATCCCCTCTGAGCTCCTGGCACTGGGGCACAGGACCCTGCACAGTGGCCCTTCTGTTAGGAAGGAGGCCAGGCTGGGAGGCCGGAGAACCATGGTGGCAGGGGACGTTTCCTCTTCTGTCCCCCAGCTTTTCACAGAGTCCCTGTCACGAGGCTGTGGCCAGGGTGTCCCACCTCAGAAGAGGTGTCTAGGAACTCTAGAACTCGGGCTTGAGGCTCACAAGGTGCTAATAAAGGAACACGTGGGCGGAAGAGGAAGAAATCTGAGCCAGCCCGGTGGTACGTTCCTGTAATCCTGGGGACTCAGGAGGCTGAGGCAGGAGGATCATAAATTAGAGGTCAGCCTGGGCAACCCAGTGAAACCCTGCCTCAAAATAAAATGGAAAGGGTCGGGTGTGTAGCTCACAGGCAGAATGCTCCTGGGTTCTATCCTAGGACCAAAAAAAGAAAAAAGAAAGAAAAAGAAAAAAGAAGGAGGAAAAGGAGAAGGAGAAGAAAGAAATCTTGGATTTTTAAGTGGCGTTTCTTTGCAAAACCCTCACTTTTAAAAGCCATATGGAAAGGGAGGTGGACGACTGGTTTTCCCATTTCGCTCTCTTCAGTCCCAAGGAACCCACACAGGAGTCCTGTTTGGGCCCTGGCCCTGCCCGCGAGGCGGGATGCTGGCTTTGGCAGGGTTCCCCGCCTCCGTGGCTGGGGAGCCCCATCCTCGCCTCCACCCACTTGATGCTGGGAGCAGGCTGCACGTCCCCCACTCAGCTGTGACAACCAAGTGTCTGCAGACACTGTCCTGTGTCCCCGGTGGGGGGCAGAGGTGAGGGCGCCAGGCTGCCCCGGGGGCCTCCCTGTGTGGTGGACAAGGTGGGGTTGGCGGGAGGGGCCTGCCTGGCCGGGAAGCTTCCCGTCCACAGGGGCCGGATAGAGGCTGGACCACCGTGTGCTGAGCACCGTCAGCTCTGGGTGGAGGATTCCTGCGAGCACCGAGGTGCTGCACCGCGGGCCGGGGTCTACCCTCCGTCCTACCTGGACCACATCCGGGGAGAAGAGAAGCCAGGGGTCACAAGGAGTGTCCTGTCAACCCCAGCCTCCAAGAAAGGAGGATGGGGAGCGCGGAGGGAGGTCAGAACCTGCCGACAACGTCATTTGGCAGGAAGACAATGCCCGTCTCAGGACCCAGGGCCAAATGGGCAGCACATCCCCTGGAGACGGCCGCAAGTGGGGAACGCCCGCCGGGCGGCTCCTGAACACCGGCGCCAGCACGCCAGCCTCCTTGGCCAAGGGGCTGTTTGTTTCCAGGGTGAGGCCGGGAGCGGTTTCCAGGTGGGGGTCCGTGGAAATCCCAGGCTCAGCCTCCCCGGGGCTGCCCTCGCCACCCTCAGAACAGAGCCCCATTCAGCAGCCGGGCACCGCAGGCCACGTCCGGGCAGGGTGGAAAAGTCAACTCAGCTAGAGGCTGGGAGCCGACCCGCGCCCCATCCCAGGACGCAGCCCACACGGCCCGGCACAGCAGGCAGGCCTGGTTGGTGACTCCCCAGTCTGGCCATGAGACAGGCCCGCGACAGCCCAGGACACACCGGGCGGCTGCCTGAGGGATGACAGCACCCCGGGATCCCCCCCCACACCCCCCCCCCACCCGGCGAGTCCTGGGGCTGCAGGCAGGACCCGCAGCCGACTGTCCCTGAGTCTGGGGAACCTGAGTTGTTCAGCCTGGACGCAGCACAAGGGGCTGAACCCCTATTTCAGGCCTCAGCCACCGGGCAAGGGTGGGTCTCCCCGGGGCCACAGGCACACAGGTGTAGGAATCAGGGGAATTGCAGGGGGTGCTGCCAAGGAAAGGGGGGGGCCCTGGTGCGCCCAGCAGGTCCGGGCTCGTCACAGACTCCGCAGAGGCAGCCCAGCAAGCGTGACGTCTGCACAGCGATGGAGCCCCACGGCGGGAGCGTGGCCACCACCCACATCTGTCAATCACCCACCGCAGGAAGGGGAGGCCCAGGAAGGAGAGCAGCGCAGAGGGACACCAGGGTTCTGAAGCCAAGAAGAAAGAGGAGGCCCCCGCTGGGCAAGAGTACAAGGCCATCAGAGTCCCCGGACCTGGTCTCCAGCACACGCCTGCCATCCCGGCTCCTCGGGAGGCGAGGCCCTGAGCATCTGCGAGACTCTAAAACACGTGTGCAGTGGCTGGGGTAGAGCACCTCCCCCGTGCATTTCCCAGCACCAGAAGTGAAAAGAGGATCCTTGGCAGGGAAGCTCGAGGGCCGGCAGGGGCAGGGACAGGAGTGGGCGGCGGGTGGGCAGGGAGGGATGTGGGCACGTGGCCCTGGCACCTTTGAGAGGCAGGTGTGCAGGGAAGACCGGGACGAGGCATTGCTGGGGTGAGACTTGGTGGCCGTGTGCTGGTGGCAGGCCCCAGGGACAGAGGCTGAGGGCGCAGGGCAGAGGGGCAGCTGAGCAGCTCCATGCCCAGTGGAGGCTGGCCTGAGCCAGGAGCTGGGGTGGCGGGCAGGAGGCCGAGGCTGGCACGGGACAGCCCATCTGAGGCTCTCTGGGGGAAGGCAGTCTGCAGGCAGGGGAATGCCAGTCACCCCGCCCCGGCCTTCCTACCTGCGCCAGCCCAGGGTGTGTCCCCGCCGGACTGCCTTGTCACCTAGTCCCAGGCACACCCCGTGCCCGGCACGCTCGTGGGGGCTCCTCACGGACTCCCAGCACGAGCCCTCCGCACGTGCGCGCCCAGCCTGTGACAGTTCCTCAAAGGCTCGCCGAGTGACTGGCAGACCCGCAGGCTCTTCTCAAGCTCAGCTCCTGGGGATCCGCCAAGTCTGAGAAAGCCGACACCCCACTTCTCTGCCAACCCAGCCAGACCACAGAAAACTGTGGACTTGGCGTTTTCCTTGCTGTGTTTTAAGGAAAACTAGAGGGAAAAAAAAAAAAAATCCACTCCGACCCAGCAGAACGAGGTGGCCTCGGAGGGCGCGTGAGACGCCGTCGGCGGAGACGGGTCTACGCGGGCTTTCCCTCGCAGGCGTCCTGTTTACGTGCGGGGTGCCGGGGCGGACACGTCAGGCTTGCTTCTTATTATTACTTAGCCTCACGCCCGGACTAACCCGGGGGACCAGGGATGGAAGCCGGCAGTTCCCAGAGGCAGCCGGGGAGCCCAGGAAACTGCGGCGGTGGCCCCCGGGGAGGCTGGACAGGCAGGGACCAGGTGGCCCACTGAGCCCCTCTTCTGAGTGAGGCAGGGGAGCTGCTTAGGGGTGAGGGACTGGCAAGTCACAGCTGGAGGGCTTTTAGGAGGACAGGAAAACAGCCCCAGCTTCCTGTCCCGGCACCTGCTGTCAGGACACGTCCAGCCGGCCCTCGCGGGACCTCGCAGGCAGGGACCGCTGCTTCTGCTTTGCAGACGGGGCTGGGGACTCAGGGACGTGGCTGGTAAATGGCGAAGCCGGGCTTCTCGCTCCATTCTGGCTCCCTGCAGAGCCTGGGGTCTGCCGGAAAGCCACGGCAGGGTCCCCGGTGGGAGAATGCAGATTCGCAGTTCCGCGAGTGAAGGGCGAGGGCAAGGCGAAGAAACAGGAACGGCCTCTCTGAGGAGTGGACACGGCTCCTCACCGAGGAAGCATCCAGGCCGGGGACCGAGAAGGGGCTGGGCACGGGCGGGAAGGTTCCCAAGCCATGTGGAACTGGTGGTTACTGGCCAAAGGTCGGGCGCCAGGTGAGCGTCCAGGCCAGGTGAGTGTCCAGGCCGCCATTATGGACGAGCACAGGAGTGTCCCCCGAGCCAGCGTCCCCTGAGCTTCTCAACAGGCAAGGCTCTGAACTGGACACAGGTTGGCGGGCGATGGGGACTGGCCCTTCCTCCTTGCTCCTCGGACACTCTTCTGGGAGTGGCCTCTCTGTCCCACACTCTCTGAGAAAGGTAAGACACATCCCTGAGACAGGGTCTCCTGATTCAGGTGCCAAACAGGAGGAGGGGACAAGGGGGGGCCATGGCATCTCCAGACACTCGAGAAGGAAGAGGTGGCTGCTCCGGGCATGGCCTGGCTGTGAGGAGCCTGGTGGGAAGCAGCCCTGAGGGAGCATGGTGACGGACATGCAGGCCCTGGCCAGGGCCCCGGTGGTGGACTATAGCTAGCCATGTGGGTCAGCTCTCCATCGCTGGGACAAAATACCTGCAGTCACAGGCTTGAAGGAGGCAGGACTCATTCTGGCTCATGGTTCCTGAGGTTTCAGCTCACGGTCACTTGGCTCTGCTGCTTTGGGCCCGTGGGACACAGCACATCAGGGTGGTACACCTCATGGTCCCCATGGTGGCCAGGAAGGAAGAGAGAGAGGAAGAGCCTGGCATCCGAGTGTCCCCTTCAAGGGCACGCCCCCAAAGACAGCTTCTGCCCACTAGGCCTCATCTCCTAAGGTCTCGCCACCTCCCAAGAGCACCACGGTTTGGTGGCCAAGCCTGGAGGGACAGTCCGGATCCAAACTACAGCACCATCTTAACTATGACCAGGCCTGCTGCTGGGCAGGGCCACACTCGTTCATTCATTCCACAAACTTGGATTGTTCAACACCTCCCAAGTCCCAGGCGCTGTTCCGGACATTAGGGATCCACCAGTGAACCACTGAGACAAGGCCACTGCCCCTGGGGACCTTAGCTGCCCTTGCAAGTCACAGTCTGGCAGAGGCGACAATCACCCATCGACATGGGAAAGAGGTAAGCGATCTCATGCATTAGCAGGCAGCATGTCTTGTGCCAGAAAGGAACTCACTGGTCAAGGTAAGGGGCAGCAGAGGCTCTCGAGTTTGACTGGGGACGCAGGCTAGACCTCACCAAGGGGAGGCAGGCTAGACCCCCCAAGGAGGAGACACTCCAAAGTAGAGCAGGGAGTTACCTAGGGCTGACCAGCTGACCTGAGGGTCTACAGCAGTGCTGCAGGGGTGAGGGACAGGACAGAGGCCACCGAGCTACAGCTGACGGCCGAGGCAGAGGCTCAGAGGAGCAACCACAGGCCTGATTAGGGGCCTCGCCAGCTGCGGGGGGGGAAGGCATGTCCTCCCAGGTTGTCCGTGACAAGCTTTCAGCAGAGGACACGTGCTCGGAGTCCCACTTGTCATTGTCATTCATGATGTCTTATTTTAGAACAACTCTATGCAGAACAGTTGCAAAGAGCGCGAGGGTTCCCACACACCCCGTCGCCGGCCCCTCCCGCGAACCTCCCGCCTGCGATGGTGCGTCCGTCACAGCTCAGGAGCCCGGGAAGCCATTGGCAGGCCCTGCACCCCATGGAGGCCTCATACTGCCAGAGTGCCCCCCGTCCTCTGCTGTCCCGGGTCCCACCCAGGTTCCCTCCTGACAGTCATGGCGCCCCTCAGCTGCTGTCAACTGGCTGTCCCCCAGAGCCCTCGTTTCCGATGGCTCTGACACTGTGGGCAGTACTGGTCAGGAACCTAGCCGATGTCCCCCAACCTGGGCTCGTCTGCCACGGTCAGACTGAGGCCCTGGGTTCTGGAGAGGATGTGCGGTCAGTGTGACTCATTGCGGGTGACGTTAACCCGGGGGACCCGATGAGAGGGCGGGCCGCGCCTCTCCACCACCGAGTGGCTCTGTGCACACTGTACTCCCAGCAGGCCGGGGGGTGCAGCCCCCGTGCAGGGGAGGGGGCCGTCTATTTTTGAAGGTCCTGTGTAATGTGAGGCGGTCACTACAGCAGCTGGGCACAAGAGGGTGGTGGCTGGCAGGGGCCGGTGAGCAACAGAAGGGCCACGAGAAGCAGCTGACGGCATGTGCACTACCTGCGTGGACTCCAGGCAGCAGGCTGCGCTGTGGGACGGGGTGGCGGAGCCGCCCAGGTGCCTGGACCAGGAACAAATGACCTTGGCATCACAGCCAGGCAGGGGACAGCAATTTGGGGAAGGATCAGGTGTTGGCAAGACCTGGGTGTGTTAGGTTGGGTGCCTTGGTCATCCAAGTGAATGACAAATTGGAGAGACAGGTCCAGAGTCTGAGAGGCAGGTCTGGGCTGGAGGGACACACCTGAGGTCACCAAGGGCTGAGCCTGCCTGGGGAAGGGGAGACGGCCAGGGCTGGAGTCCCAGGCTGCCCTGCCACAGCCAGACCTGCAGGAGGAGCCAGCGGCGGAGGAGCCGAGCCAAGGCAGCCTGGAGAAGAAAACGATGGGTGGGGTCCAAGACGGAGGACCCACCCCACGAGGGCAGCTTTGGTGGGCACCAGGGTCCAGGCCTCAGGCCAGCTTAGGAGGGAAGGGAAGGGGGCACTGACAGCTCTCCCAAGACCCTGGGCTCCAAAGGGAGCAAAGGAATGTGGCAGAGGGTGTGGGACCACGGCTCAGGAGCAGGTCTGTCCCTAAGCTGGCAGAGGTCACGTGGCTTCTCTTCACCGCTGGGTGTGACCTTAAGGGAGGCCCCAGGGGCCTCTCAGCCCTGTGCAGGGCTGCACAGCCTCTGGATCTCTCCAAGTCCCAAAAGGGCCACAGCGCAGGGAGGAGGCAAGGAAAGGCAGGGGCTGTGTGGGGGGTGCTGTATGAGGTCCTCCGGAAACAGCAGGGAGACAGGCACCCAGCACAGACCCCAACAGGCAGCTGCCAGGACCGAGCAGCCCCCGAGGCCCGGCGTGAGTGCCTGTCACACAGCCGCGTGGAACCTGCCCTGGGAAACGGGTGAGGAAGAGGGCACCCTGCATCCTGCGCACCGTCGGCCCTGAGCTATGAGGAGAGGAACGGCCCCATCTCCCGGGGCAGTGACGTCAATCCGGGGGCAGGGAAAGCCTAGGGTACTCTGCAGCCACTGCCCCCAGGGTCCCCAGGCAGGGGTGGAGACTCCCTGGAATCATACCCTAGAAGCTGTGTGCTGGGACACAAGCCCGGGGGTTTCTGGGGAGGGGAGGGGATACCCAGGGGTCCTCAGCTCTTTGAAGTGGTCCACGTGCTCAGGAGGGAAGGAGCCTTGAGATGCCCCTGTCCCAACCCCAGGCCCAGCAGCTGCAGAAGGGGATCCATCTAGTAGCCTTTCTCCATATCGGGGTCACCGGCTGGGTCTCTGAGACTCACAGTGCTGCCTCCCTCCCTGCTATTAGGAGCCTGGCAGCCTGGAGAGCTGGGCATGGCTATCACCCCCGAGCACCTGCGGGCCAGGTGGGAGTGTGGGCATGTGTGTTCAGCGTGTGTGTGTGTAAGGGCATGCACGTAAATAGTGTGTCTGGGTGTGCTCTGTGTGTCCAGGGAAGACTGGGGTGGGTGAGCGTGGGTATTTGCGTGTGCACACATGTTCCTGCACATGTCTAGCTATGCATTCGGTATGCAGGTAAGGAGAGGTGTGTGCGCGTGTGTGGTGGGGGTGAGGTGGCGGGGCCGGGAACGGGGCGGTCCGCAGAGCACCGGCAATGGGCCCCTGGGGTCCAACTGCAACGAACACCCAGCCAACGAAGAGGTAGAACTTTCCAAAGGAGGTGAAATCGACGACAAATCTTGATTCTGCATCTCCTGCATGGAGTGAAGTTGCACTTTGCAAGAAATTCAAGACCTCATGCTCTGCTAGATGCTGTGGTCCTGTTGTGGTTACGCAAGGGGTGGCCCAGGGACTCAGAGAGGCTGTGGTCCTGCCCAGGCACACGCAGCTCTGCACAACTTTGGTCTCCCCTAGGGAAGGGAACCAATGCCCAAGGACAGGGATTTACATTCTCTCTCTTTTTGTGCTAGGACCCTGCTGAGGGATACAGATCCCGCACCTGTCCTGGCACTGGGGTGTGGAAAGAGGCCAGGCTGTGACATTGGCGTCCTCTGAATCTCCCTCTGGGCAGGGCCACCACCTAGGCAGGCCCCTGCTCCCACACCAGTGCTTTCCAGAGGACCACATGTCCTCTCTCCGGCAGGGCCAGGGCCTCTCTGTGTGGGGTCCCCCCAGGGCCCAGGCACCAAGGCAAGCTGCCCCTGTGCTCCTCCCTCCTGGACACCTAGGACCCCGGCAGGTCCTCCCCAGGCTCACGTGATTAGTGACACACAAGAGGAACGTCCCTGAGGCCTACTGTGAGATCTGGCTCTGTTCAGTGTGTGAGCTACTGAAGGTCTGGGTCCAATACCCCCTCCCGTCAGGACCCAGGTACCCAGGTCCTTGCCAGTGTTGGAGGCAGCTGTCCAGCCAGGCCTCTGCCCTCTTCCTGCCCTGCAGCCCACATGCAGGGAGATGGCACCAGGGACCAAGGGCAGATGAAGCTGTCACCAGCTTTGGCTCTGAGAGGGACAGGGCTGAGCCTGCAGGGGGAGGGGGAGGAGGACCCATGGGCTGCCGGCACAGAGAGTTTAAACCCTGTGGCCCCCGCCCCCATCCCAGGAGGGAACCCGTGTTACCCATCAGCCACCAGGGAAGTCTCCCACAGAACAGTTGTGAATTAAACATGCAGCCTAATGAGTTGATTTTATTAGTTTGCAAACGCATTGGGAACTCGTTATCAAAATAAACATCAATTCCTTTCACCCCGGCCGCAGCCTCTTCAAGCCGGGGAAGATAAATGAAATCCTCAGGCCGGCTGGCCTGACCCAGCCGCCCGCGGGCAGAGACTTGGCCGGGCAGAAGCGAATCACCCCGCAGGGCGGGCTGCCTCACTGGGGTGGGGGTGAAAGAAGAGCCCATGACGACACCAGGGTGACCATCTGAAGGTGCCGCAGTCCTGGGGTCAGGCTGTGGGAGAGGGGGCCGGCCACGGCGTTGGGGGTGCTTCTTATATACTGGCCGTGTGCTCCTTGGTCTCCCACCAACCCCACGGGGTAGGAAAAATGGATCCCATCTTACCAAGGAAGACTCCAGGGCCCGCCTAAGGTCATGCTGGGGAACGGGGCATGTGAGGGGGCCAGAGGGACTCAGGTTCGTGGAGGGCGTCTCCTGCAGTGAAGTGACTATCGAAGAGCAACAAGACCACAGTCCTGTGGCCAGGCAGGGGCAGGAGGATGGACAGGTTGGCCTCTGGAGAAGCTCAGGCTCTCCGTGGCTCCAAACCTATCTCCCTGGAGACGCCAGTGAGTGGCAGCTCACTGCTCTCCTGGGCTGCCCGCCCTCCCCCTCCTCCCAGGTCCCCTGGCCCAGGCCCCTGGGAGAGATGGTTCCAGGCCCCGGGAATTAGCCAGGAAGCCAGCAGGACAGGGCCCGTATTGTCACGCTGGGCTGCCCTGCTGTCTCTGGAAAGGACGCCCTAATCCCATTTCATCCGCTTTCCAGGGCAGTCAGCTGTTGGCAGGCAGCTGGGGGCAGGTCTCTGAAATCGGAGCCAATGTGCCGCCCCTCCCCCGCACGCGCCCGGCCATCCATCACTCTGTCCGGGACCCCTTGGTTGGCCACCAACCCCCTCCCAGTGGCATCTCGCCCCCCGCAGCTGCCCCTCCTTCCCTTCTATTCTGGGTCATCACCAGGGCTGGGTGCACTGGCCAAGCCCCTGGGAGGAGAAGCAGGAGGGATGCGGCAGAAGGGACGACAGGAGGGGAACTCATGGACTCCACAGGGAAGGAATCAAGTCTCCACTATGGATGCTCCACTGTGGCCCCACCCTTCCAGTCTCCGGGTCCCACCCGGCTGCTTCACTGCACAGCACAGGGATGGGCCCAGGATGGACCACATGCCCGCCTCTGACACGTCTCTCCTAGCACTTGATTTGAATGTCCTGTTGGATTTCCTGGTTATGGTCTGACCAACCCCCCAGACCAGTCCATGGGTCTAGGCTGGACCCGAGGTGAGGGAGGAGAAAACCCATCCTAAACGTCCTGGGTTGTGTGCAAACCACGCCTGGTGTGGAAAGCACGCTCCCTGGGCACTAGAGCTGCCGCTAGGGCTACCAGTGTCCTTGTCCCCCAGTACTCTGAGCACTGTGGCTACCGTGAGCACACCCCTGGTCCAGACGCGGCTGCCTCTGAGTGTGGGCTTCCGTTCTAGGACCTGGGGAAGACGCAGCAGGGGACAGCCTTGGTCATCTCTGGCTTCACAGTCCTCTTGTTGCTGACCGTGAATTCCAGGAGCCAGAGGTAAAGGAGAGCAGTCCCTCCTTACCCATGATTTCACTTTCCGCAGCCTCAGTTACCCAAGGTCAATCACAGTCTTGAAAATACCGAATGGAAAGTTCCAGAAACACACAGTTCGTAAGTTTGAAATAACTTTTATTATAGTTTACTGTCATACTTGTCCTATTGTATTATGTTACTGTGGTTATTCTCTTCCTGGGCCTGATTTATAAACTAAACTTTCTCACAGCTGTGTACGTGTAGAGAAAGCCATCGTACGCACGGGGGCTGGTACTGTCCCCAGGTTCAGGCATCCACTGGGGTCTTGGCACACATCCCCTGAAGAGAAGGGGGTGCCTATAACTTATCTGCGGTCCCTTAACCAGCAGAGCTGAGCCTAGGCCCAGACCCTCTGATGTCCCAAATGACGTGCAGCCTGCTGTCCTCCCCCTATGACTGCAAGTCCACCTGAGGCCACATGCTCCTGGTGCACAGGCAAGCCCTTTCAGGGTTCCGGTGGAACCCGGGTCTTTGCATGGGATTTAGGGAATATCTGGGATGAGGCTGGCACACTTGGTCCATGCTGCTCACCAAAAAGGAGGGAGCCCCTGACATGTCCCTGTCTCCATCCCAGGCTGCCATCAAGCATGACCTCAGGGCCTGACCTGGCTGCGCTGGGCCTGGTATAGAACCAAACTCCCTGTGGACCAGCCGGTCCTACAGCCAACTGGCCAGCTTTGTGCAATAAGCAACACACACACAAACATGCACACACACGACCACACATACGGACACACGTGCACGGGTTAACACACACGAGTGCACAGAAACCATCCACGCGCACACGCCCACACAGCACCTACACGTACGCACGCACACACACACACGTGAACTCAGGCGCACACTTCTTCTCTCTGCTTCTGGTTCACCAGTCTGCACAAAGCAGGCACATCACCCAGTTTCTGGAATGGGCCCCTCCCTCGTCTTCCCCAGGGTGACATGAAAGGACCAGAAGGGCACTTGGACCTGGGAGCACCGTGTACCTCTTGTCCGGCTGCCGTGCCTTGCCCACCCTCGTCCCTCCTCTCCTGAGCCGGGCAGACTTCTACCTACTGTGGTCCCTCAGCGCCCCCAGCCACAGACCAGAGCCCCAGGCACGCGTGCCAGCCCAGGACGCGGGGACAGCCACGGGCTGCTGCGGGGATCCCTCCCGTGGGGACAGCCCGGCCTGGCCTCGAAGGCCCCGCGTGCCGCCTCGGCTCCGTGTGTGGCTTGGTTTGGTTCCTCCCCTGGCTGAATCGCCACGAGGCAGACCATTTTCCTGGAAGAGCGGAGTTTTAGTCCTGGAGTCCGGGGCTGGGGAAGAGGGAGGTCCAGGAAGGTCTAGCAGAAGGAAGGGAAGAGACCGGCGCCGCCAGCCTGTGCGGGGAGAGCAGCGCGAGTCCCGGGTCGGGAGGCCACGCTCCCCAGCCCACCCTGGCCAAGGGCCCGAGACTGGGCTGGGGCGGGGGCTCAGCAGAGGCGCCCCCTGCGGGGGACGCTGGGGAAGGGTGGGGTTCCAGGGCTCAGGGCTCGAGGCCCCTCTGAAGTGGGACAGCAAGAAGGGAGGCTGCGGGTGGGGCGAGTGGAGAGGTCCCAGGAAGCTGGGGCGGAGGGAAGGCCTGGAGGGTGGGGTGCAGCTCACGGGGCGCGTGGGGGGAGGGCAGCTGTGCATCCGATGACGGAGGAAGGGATGAACAGCCACAGGCATGAGCACCGGTGGCCCCAGGGTGAGGTGGCCAGGAGGGGAGCGTGCCCAGGGGACAGTGGTAGCAGCAAGGGCCTGGTAACCACCGAGCAGCCTTGCTGATTCTAGACCTGGGAGCACGCGGGCCCTTCTCAGGAAGCCTTGGCCACTTGGTGTCCACGGTCCTGCACTAAGGCAGGGGGCTGAACCAGGACCTCTGGGGTCCCTTCCAGCTCCTGGCTGACCTTGAACTCCCAGCAACAAAGGAGGGGACGGAAGGCTGCAGGTGACCTGCCTGAAGACCCTGTCCACCTGGCTACAGAGCTCTCCCTGACCAGTGAGCCCAGGACAGAGTCACCCGGACCGGGAGCTTAGGGCCGTGGTGGCGGTGGGGGTGGGGAGCTCCTATTCGCATCCTCCTAAATGATTTCCCACCCCACCCGCCAGCACAGTCCCTCTCCTGGTGGATTAACCGGCTCTCCTGAAATCATAAATAATTAGCACGCCCAGCCCGATGCACGCTACTTAACACTTTGTGTTTTCAAAGCACTTTCTGCCCATTAACCAAAGAATCCTTGATCCAGCTCCAGGAGAGGAGGACAGTAACAGCCGGGAGCCTGAAGAGACCTCTGGAAGTCGCCTTGTCCAGCCCTCAGGCCCTGATGTGGTGAAACTGAACCAAACCCAACCAAGGAGCAGCCCTGTGTGGAGAAAGCATCAAGATGGCCACGCCTGGACACCCAGGAGATCAAAGGAGCCGAGCCACCAGCACAGCCAGCTGCCCTCGGAGGAGCTGAACACTCCTTGAGCCCAAGGAGCCGAGAAGCCCAGGAGGTCCCTGGGCGCGGGGAGCCAGGAAGGGATGCTCAGCGCATCGGCAGGCAGCCTAGCGAGCTGGGGCAGGACTCAGGCTCCTCCCACAGCAGGGAAGAGGCTGACTTGCTGGGCAGAACCCTTCGTCGGCGGGTACACGACACGGCTCTGATCCTGGAGTGCCCCGTGTCCCCGGCCCCACCTTCAGCCAGCCACAGGGAAGCTTTGCTTTGGGCTTGGGGCAGCAGCACGGCTCATGCCAACTGGCCTCTCCCTGCGGCAAGGGAGAGCTCAACGTGTCTGCTGATTCATTTCCTGTGGCCCAGACAAGACCCTCCCGGGAGGCAGCACAGACCAAGCCCCAGGGCTGAGCCAGGAGCAGGACCCAGGGCACGGCTCTTATTCAATGAGCAACTCCTGAAAGCCTACTGCCCGGCGGGCAGGGCTGAGAGACGGAGGAGGGGAGTCTCCGCGTCTGCCCTGTCAACAGGAAGGGTGTGTCTCTGGAATAGACAGTCCACTCAGTGTCTGATGGCACGGGGACTCGGGGGAGCAGGGGCCACACGAGACCCCTTCCACAGGGTGAGTATCGGACAGGTGACTCCTGTTCCCTCCTGGGCAAGGTAGGCGAAGCGCGGAAGGTGGGCAGGGGGTCTGCTTCTGCCACCGCTGAGCAACCCCACCACAGCTGACAACTGCGAACTCTGGACCAGACCCCAACCAGGAACTCCCTGAAGGCCGATTCTGGGGCACACAGATGGCACAAGGTGAGGGTGCTGGCTTTCACAGCTGGTCACCCGAAGGCCTGGTACAGGGAGCTCAACTTCCAACAGAACAGGGCCGCAGTCTCCAGGCAGAGTGGTCCCTCCGTACGGACAGACGCACAGAACGCCAGATAGGACGGGGTCCAGAAAGAAGCCTACGCGAGCAGAGTCAGCTGAGTTCTGACGAGACTGCCGAGAACCTCAGCGGGGGGAACGTTAGTCTCTTCAATCAGTGGAGCCTGGATCATGGGAAATGCACATGCAGAAGAATCAGGCGAGTCCCTACCTCACACCATACAGAAAAACTCAAAAGGGATCAACATCCAAACACAAGAGCTGACCATAAACCTCTTAGAAGAAAACACAGAGCAAAACCTCGATGACTGTGGATTTATCAATGGATTCTTAGATATGGTGACAAAAGAGAAAAAAGAGTTAAGCTGTACTTGACCAAAATCTAAAACTTTTATGCATTGAAAGGCATAATCAAGAATTTGAAAACAGAGTTCACAGAATAGTATAAAGTATTGGCAAATTACGTAACTGACAAGGGTCTAATATCCAGAACATAGAAAGACAAAAAGAAAAAAGCCAAAATTTTAAAATGGGCAAAGGAGTCAGGCACAGAAGCACATGTCTGGAATCCCAGCAACTTGGGAGGCTGAGGCAGGAGGATGGCCAACTTCAAGGTCAGCCTCAGCAACTTAGCAAGACCATGTCTGAAAATGAAAAAATAAAAAGGATTGGAGATGTAGCTCAGTGGAGGAGTGCCCAGGTTCAATCCCCAGAACTGTAAAACTAAATAAAAATGAAAACGGGCAAATAACTTTATTAAAAAATTCTCTGGAGCAGATCTACAAATGGCCAACAAGTACATGAAAAGACTGTCAACATCATTAGTCATTAGGAAAATACAAATCAAAACCACAATGAGACAGTACTTCACACCCACCAGGATAGTTATAATTAAACAAATAGAAAATAAGAAGTGTTGGTGTGAAAAAACAGAACCTTTGTATACTGCTGGTGAGAATGTAAAATTGTTCAGTAAGTGCAGAAACAGTTTGTTGGAGCCTCAAAAAGTTAAACATAGAATTACCATATGACTCAGTAACTACACTCCTAGTTATATACCTGAAAGAATTGAGGACAGGACCTCAAACAAGTATGCATGAATATATATTCACAGCAGCACTATGACCACCATCAAAAGTGGAAATGCCCAAATGACCACTAACAAATCAATGGATAAACAACCAGTGACAGATACATATGATGGACTATTATTCAGTCATAAAAAATGAATGATGGGCTGATATATATTACAACATGGACAGATTTTGGAAACATGATCCTCAGTGAAAAGAACCAGACACAAAATGATTCCATTTCTATGAACTATCCAGAATAGGTAAATCCATGGATACCCAAGGCAGATTGGGCATTGCCAGGGACTATAAAGAGGGGAAATGAGGAACAACTGCCTAGTGAATAGGGAGTTTTCTTTTGGGGTGGTGGAACGTTTTGAAACTAGACAGAGGTACTGATTACACAACATGATAAATGCACTTAATGCCAATGTATCATATTGCATTGTATCATGACAATTTTATATCATGTGAATTTCATATCAACTTTAAAAAAAAAGAAACTCAGTATAGAATTTAGAGCAAACCTGGTCACCAGAAAGAAAGGGTGAGTCCTGGAAAGTTGACAACCAAAGGGAACCCCAAATGCTATGTAAAGACGCTGCCAAATCTCTGGCTGACCTTGAACCATGCACAATCAGGAGAGACTGCAAATAACCCAGCTGAGGTTAAAGAACTGAACCAAGATTTGAGTTACTGTCCAGAGGGAGATCATGAACACAGTTCATTTTCCACTAAATCAAATATAAAATTGACACTCTTTGAATAAATGTAACAATTTAGCTTCTCCAAGCTCAGGACACACATAAAGGTAGTTCACCAACAGGGAACCAGAAAAATGCCACCTGTTATCAAGATAAGAGACAACCAGTGAGCTGACTCTGAAATGACTAGATGTTGAAATTAGCAGACATGAATTTTAAAGCAGCTAAAAACGAAATAAATGACAATATGCTCATAATTGATGAGCAGATAGTACATCCTTAGAGAACTAGAAATTTTATTATGTACATATACAAACAAATATATACACATATACATATATAGAACTGGAAAATAAAATATATGAAATTTTAAAATCCACTGGGTGGGTATAACGAGAATGGAGACAGTAAACGAAACAACAAACTTGAAAACGTATCTAT
Organism: Sciurus carolinensis; assembly: GCF_902686445.1. Classification (NCBI taxonomy): domain Eukaryota; kingdom Metazoa; phylum Chordata; class Mammalia; order Rodentia; family Sciuridae; genus Sciurus; species Sciurus carolinensis. Next base: position 7,141,543 of record NC_062215.1, on the reverse strand, counting down.
AGAAATATAGAACAAAGTGAAAAGATTGAAAAAAGTCAAGAGGGACGTGTGGACAGTATCAAAACGTCCAACGTGTGTTAGAGAAGCCCAAAAAGGAAAGATAATGGGCCTGAAAAAGAATTTGAAGACATAACGGCTGGTATTTCCCAGGATGTGGTGAAAGACACACATTTTCTGGTTCAAGATCAAGGTCAGTGAATCTCAAGCAGGATAAATACAAAGAAAACCATGTCCAGACACATCATAGGCAAACTTCTGAAAACCGATCAGAGAGAGAAAGGCGTCGAAGGATTTTGGGTCCCCTTGGCAGCTATGCTTAAGAGGAGGGACTTGCATGGATCCAGAGACCAATCCAGCTGTCCCCTGGAGTCAGCATCCCACTGCTGCATCCTACGTGAGGCGGGAGCTGTGCCCACATTCCCAAACCTCAGGAGGCTCTCGGGCTCAGCCAGGGCCAAGAGAGGACAACTAAAGGGGAAAGCAAGGCTTCCTTCCGTTCCTAGGCCTCCAGAAAGTCAGCAGCTACTCGAAATGTGACCCTGGCCCCTGCCCCAGGCCCGACCATCTCTGTGCAGGCTGAGTCCCCAGTGGATGCAGGGTCCCTACCCACCCTGTGATGCCCCCTTGGCTGTAGCTTGACCCACCTGGATTCCAGAAGCAGCTGGAATTGTTTTCATGTCCCAGACAAGCTTTCCTAGCTCAGGGAGGAAGAGCAGGTCTGTCTGTTTCTTCCTCCTCCTCTTTGTCCTGCTCCTCTTCCTCCTCTTCCTCCTCCTGCTCCTCCCACTCTTGCTCCTCTTCCTCCTGCTCCTCCTCCTCCTCCTCCTCCTCTTCTCAGTTCAGCATTTGAAGAGGGTGGGAGGTAGCAACTGTTATGGCCCATGCCAAGATGGAAACCCACCCATCCCCTCACCTGGGGGCAGAGTGACTTGCAAAGGGGAGCTGGGCCTTTCTCGCCTGGCCTTGCTCCTCCCAGGGAACCTCTGATGTCTTTCCAGAGTAAAGAGCCCCAGAAGGACCACAGAGGTCCTTCCAGATCTAGGGTGGCCCAGAGCAATGCTCCAGTGCTCCTGGAGGGGCTGGGGCTAGTCCTGCTTTTCATCCTCAGGGATCCTGAACACAGTTTGCAGTTCAAGGGTCTTGACCCCTGACTCCCTTCCTCCAGCCCCAAACCTCACACATCCTGCTCTTGACCAGTGGTCCAGCCTTCAGCCTTTGCAGTGCCCTCTGCCCGGGCACCCTTCCCGAGCCTGCATCTCTATATCCCAACAACCATGCACCTTTCTGCTCCCAGTTCAAATGTCCCACCTTCCTGGAAGTCCTTCCTGATTCCCTAGGAGGGAGGCATCTCTTCCCCATTTGAACGCTGCTTCCCATTCTATTTCAACTTGTTTGACAACGATCTACGTAATGTTAAGTCTATGCCAGAAACTCGACCAAGACTTCTTACAAACAATAACTTGTTCAATCCTCAGGGAGAAGCATGATCATTCCTGATTTATGGGCAGGGAAAATGAGACTCAGAGAGGTTAAGTCACTTGCCCAAGGCTGCAGAGGCAATCTGGCTGTGTCTTATCTCCACCCCCCAGCTGGGTGTTCTCCAGTGCCCTGGGAACTGGTTTAGTAGAGGAACGGCAATGCCAACCCTCCTCTGCCCAGGGCCCTGAGGGGCTTGAGGGAGGAAGGAGGGCAGTGGGGGAAAGGGGACGCCCTGTCCCAGTTCAGTTCCCACTCCGCTCTGCACCAGCAGGGATGGGGGTGCCTGCTGCCTCTCCACCTCCTGATGCTGGCCTCTGATCCCCAGGGTCAGCTCGCTGGAGACCCTGCCTCGCCGGGCTCCGCCCCCATGTGGGTCCAGGCTAGGTGCTCGGTGGGTTCACTCTGCAGGGAACTGCCCTCAAACAAGGGATGCGATCCGAGAGCTCGCCTGTTCCGTCCCCTGGGGAATTTTTGGTTTTGTTTATTTAAGGGGTGGGTCAAAGACAGCGCAGCAGACATCCCACTAACGAAGCAGGGCCTCTGCTCTGTTCTTCCAGGAGGCCTGGGTGGGACTGCTCGGGCTGCAGGTCCCTCCCAGGGGCCCCCTTGCCACGGGCTGGGGCAGGGGCAGGGACACAGAAAACGGAGACCCGTGTTAGGCAGGTAGCAGACTCTCGGCGCCCACTCCTCCAGCTGAGAGCTTCGGGGTGTAGTGGAGGGTCTCCCCTCCGAACAGCAATGGCAGCCAGTGAGCTCCAGGCTTCTTGTCCCCTGAGGATCTAAAGGGCAGACTGACCAGGGCTGGGCCTGGGCTCAGAGTCTGCATTTGCAGCACCCTGTAAGTGGAGCGTCTGCAGGTACGAGGACCGCTGGAGCCGCTCACAGGACAGGAGCACCTGGGGCCCTGGTGGCCAGTGTGGCCTGAGGAAGGAGCACTCGGGGCCTGGAGGCGGCAGCTGAGCTGCTGCTGTTCCAGGAAGTATCCACGGAGCACCTACCAGGAGCCTGGTGCTCCAGGCCACCCCACACAACAGGAGGACCAGCCTGGCAGGACCTTCCTGAACTCCCTCAAAGAATCAGCCAATCAGCAGGAAGGAGGAACCTGGATATAAGATGGTTCACACTTTCTGAATGGACCTAGAATGTCCCCAAAAGGCCCATAAGAAAAAGACCTGGTCCCCAGCTTGGCCCTATCAGGAGGTGGTGGCAACTCTAAGGATGGGGTGCAGTGGGAGGTCTCTAGGTCACTGGGGCACATCTGTGAGGGACCCTGGTCTCTTGCTCTGCACTCCCATCCCACTATGATGTGCTGTCTCACTGTAGGCCCAGAAGAAACAGGACCAACTGATGGTCGACTGAAACCTCTCAACTGTGGGCCAACATAACCCTCTGTCTTTATAAGTTGATTATCTCAGGCATGTGTTATAGTAACAGGAAGCTGACTAACATACTGAACTGAACAACTTGTGCAGCCGACTCACTTTGCCGATGAGGTGACTGAGGCCAGGAGAGCTTCGGTATCTTGCTGAGGTCCCACACCTGTGGTTCCTGGTGATTGCAGGGTGTGTGCTGGCTTCAGAGCCCGTGGGGTTGTGTACACCACCTCCCATGAGGTAAGGAGTCAGGGGTGGATAGAGCGGTGCATACCAGACAGGATCAGACAAGCAGGCACCAAGGCACTGAATTCCACATCCTGCCCCTCCAGTCCCCGGCCTCCTAGACAAAGCTGGAGAACTTCTTGGAGAAGTTTCTAGGCTTGCTGGTCACTGTTCTGCCTCATCCCCATCTCACCTTTGGGGTCAGAGACAAGAGGGGCTGTTTGCACGTCAGCCCCTGAGAGGGAGCAGGGCCAGGGGAGGGGCAGCAGGAAAGGGCCCCTTTGCTGTAGAGCAGGACCCAGGTGTGGGGGGAGGGGTGGGCTGGAGGGCTCGCTGTGGACAGGGTGGGCTTCCCGGGCAGGGGACCTGTGCAGATGCACTGGGGCCTCCGTTCAACGCTCCCTGTCGCTACCTGGACATTCTCAATACGTTTCTAATGGGGGCTGGGGGGCCGGTGTGTTCATTTCACACCAGGATCCACAGATCACTCGCTGGTCCTGCCAGGGGGACGCGAGGCCCTCTCCAGGGCCGGGCCCTTTCCGAGCAGGCACCGGGGTGTGGCTGCTGACCAGGGCTGGGCTCCGTGGGCTGGTTTGTCAGGCAGGCTGGTGACCCTCTGCAAACAGAGCCCCAAGGACTCTCGGGAGCTTGGAGTGAGGAAGGGCCTCCTGACAGGGCTGGAGAAGGGACAGCCCAGGGTCAGGGTTAGACCCCAGGCCTGGGAACTGCCCCCCTGTCCTCCCTGGTCTGCGGTGACAGACTAACCAGCTGGCCAGGCTGGGGAGGGGAGGTCAGGGTCAGCTGCCGTGGGCCTTGTCCTCTCCAGGACGCCTCTGTCTCAACACCAGAGCCCCGAGGGCCGGCGGATGAGGCTCAGCTGTGCCAGCCGATCCCCAGGCTGTGGAGTCTGAGCCGAGCCAAGCCCTTCCTTTTGGGCCTGGCTGAAGGGGAGGCCGAAGCCAAGTGGATCCGATTCAGAAGGCCTGGCCTGGCCTGAGGCCCCAGCTCAGGCTGCGGGCTCCCCGGGCTCCCTCACCCACCCTCAGCTGCTCGGGCCAGGTGCAGGAGCCGAAGCTGCCAGGAGACAGGCGCGGGCGGGCATCAGGAAGCCAGAGGAAGGCGTGCGCAGCCGGGCAGGAGAGGCGCGGTGGGGGAGGGAGCCGGCACACCAGGCTCTCAGTCCCGCGGGGCCTGGCCCCAGGCGGGTCTGCCCGATCCGTGCTGGGGACGGGGCCAGGGTCAGGGTGCCCGGGCCTTTTAGCCTCCCTGGCGCCGTCTCCGAGCCCCGAGGACAGGCCCTGGCGCTGGCTGCCGGGCGGGATTGGGGGGGAATCCTCGAGGTCCTGGACGGCTGTGAGAAGAGCCAACTGCAGTGTGGACACCAATGCTGCTGGTCTGCTATTTGCTTTCTAGGACGGTCACCTCCCACAGGCACGGCCCCCGTGTCAGAGCCCCCGTGTCACCGAGGCACGGGAAGCCGGCGCGGTCAGCAGCTCGCCCACTCCGAAGCTCTTTTCTTTTCCTTTTCCCCATTTGTACATCTCTGGGGTCAGAACGCATCTTTTTGTGGATTAAGTGGCACCATTATTGCATTTTTTTTCCTTCTTAGGGACCCGTGAACTCACGGCACGTCTCACCATAGTCTTGGGTCAATGAGACGCGAGATGGCGCTGATAATGACAACGAGGATGGTGGCGCCCGTCTCAGGTCCCAGCGCGGACTCCCTCTGTGCGAGTTCGGGTCTGGGAGCTGGTGTCGGCCCCCGGGCTCTGGAGCCGGGCAGGACGGCTGAGCACAAGGTCACGGGCAGAGGCCGGCCGAGTCCTACAGGCGGGGCAGGAGCCTGTGGGCCTCAGGTAGGACAGGCCTCCCAAAGGCGCCCTGGGATCGTCACAGCAGTTCCCCACCCGCCGACACTGGCCGGGTCTTGTCCCCAGGTTTCCTGCTTCAAACCCACACAGAACAGCTGGGGAGGCCGAGGCGTGGGCACGTGGGCAAGGCCATCGGCCTCTGAGGGGCAGAGCGAGGCCAACCTCTAGGTCACCATGGAAACATCCTCGATGAGTTTAGAGGAAGAGCTCGGAGCTGTGTCCACCCCTGAGTCCACGGCTCACGAGCTCGGGGCAGCTGCTTGAGCTCTCCGTGCCTGTCGCCTGATCCATACAGCGGGAAAGGCAGACCTCCCGCGTCAAGAGGATCCGAGGACAAATCCACACTGGGCTTTCAGTGAAAATGGCAGAGGCTCCCTCCATGCAGCCTCTCGTCACTGAGTCCTGAGTTGCAGGTGGCTCCAAAAGCTGAGGATCCGGGGTGCATGGCAGGCTCCCTGGACCCCACTCAGGGGCTGAGAGCTGGGGTAGCAGAGGGGAGTCGGGACGGCCCAGGAGGGGCCTGGGGTGCTTCAACCCTAAACCCCAGCAGGCTCCTGGCTGCTTCAGGCCAGCTCCAGGCCGGCCACCCTGCCGCTCTGATTCCCAACTTTGCGAGGACATGCAAGCCCAGCGCACCCCCAGGGCAGGTTCTGGACCCACCCCTGCCCGGGCAGAGGGGGCAGAGCTCTGTGCCTGGCCCTGGACTCCCGCTGGCCCCGGGCTCCTGGCTCAGCTGTTCCACAGCCCCCCACCTCCCAGTTCTGCTGACACAGCCATCCCCATAGCCAGATCCTGCGTGAGGAACGGAGCCGAGAAAGAGGGACCAGAGAAACCTCAGTCCTACCACAGGCTGGTTTTCCAGCTAGCGAGAAAATCAGAAGGCCCAACACGGCAGTGGACAGAACCTGCGAAGGGGACGTGAAATCCAGGTTCTGGCTCACTTACTTCTTTCCATGTCCTCCTCGATAAAAGGAGGAGGCCCTTTGTCATCTGACCCTAGTGAGTCCCCAGTTCCCCTACACTTTCAGCTCACATGCTGCCCCTGTGGAGGCTCCAGGACCTGGAACAGAGGAAGAGGAGAGAAAGCAAGCCAACGAGCCCCGAATGCACTTGCTGGTCACACGGGTGCAGTCTGGTGATTCCCCGGGCTTTTGCTTAGCACTTCCCTGTGAGGTGGGCACAGCTTTATGAGATGGCATGAGGGTCCCCAAGCAGAAGCCACATTTGAGGAAGCCACTCTGCCTGACCAAGCACAAGCTGACCCTGGCAGCTAGTGCCAAGAGGAGCACACGCTCCCTGGTGCCAGGGGGTTCAGACAGAGCCCAGTGTCCTCAGGTCCCGTACTGCGGGACCCTGCTTCACCCCGCACACCCCTGGAGTTCCCTCTGGGCAGCATTCCCAGGTCACTGCTGGTCTCCCAGGTCCCCTGGCCCCTACCTGCACTGAGTGCCTCTCACACTGTTCCCTGTAACTGACACAGGCTGTTGCACCCTGAGGCCAGGGACCTCCTTGATCCCCGCTGGGTCTTAGGCGTGGTGCCTGGCACACAGCTAGTGCTTAGAAAAGGCTCGGAAGGTAAGCAGCAGCTCTTGGCTTTGGTTACCCCTCGACTCACTTAGAGGTTCACTCAGAGCTTCAGCTGGTACCCATCTATGTGCAGGAGAGAAGCCTCTGGGCTGGCTTTTGTTTTATTTAAGGAAGGACATGGCTACAGGTCAGTGTCCCCAAAGGCCTGTGCGTTGCAGGTTTGGGTGTCAGGCTGTGGCACTGTTGGGAGGTGATGGGACCTTTAAGAGGTGGAGCCTAGTGGGAGAGAGTGGGTCACAAGGTGGGGCCACTGAAGGGGATAGAGGAACCTGGCCTGTTCCCTCTCTCTTTACTTCCTGCCTCCTTTGTCATGTGCTCTGCCATCACACACTGGGCCGCCACCAGCCCAAAGCAACAGGGCTAAGCACCCGTGGACTGAAATCTCCAAAATTCTGAGCCAAAGTAAACCTTTTCCTTTGTTAAGTCGTTTACCTCAGGTATTCTGTCACAGTAATGGAAAGTTATTTAACACAGACATTAAGAACAAGAATTTTTTTTTTTTTTTTTTAGGAAAGAAGAGAAGAATGAGTGGGATCTGCCTCCTACTCCCTGGGACAAGGCCACATGTCAAGTTCTCATTTTAATCAGTTGGCCTCTGCAGCAGAAGCGGACCCAGAGCCCACAGAGGCAGTGGCTCAGCCCGGCCACCACTGTAACACCCCTATTTGGGCCAAACTTCTATGCCAGGACTTCTCAAGGTGTGGTCCCCAGACCAGCACCAAGAGCACCTGGGAAGTTGTTAGAAATGCAAATTACCAGGTTCCACCGTGGACCTGCCCCTTCAGAAGTTCTGTGGTGGACCAGGCTCTGCATTCTAAACAAGACCCGGGGGGATTCTGTGCTGCAGCCTGCTACCCTCTCGCTCTCTCACCAGGCAGGGACACCTGGGCCCCAGGTGGAAGGACAGAGCCGACTCCTCCCATCGGCCCTCCTGCCCTTCCCGGGGGGCCCCCAAGGCCTGGCGCTGTGTCGGGTGGAAGACTTCCCCTCCCCTCCGCCAGCGCTGGACCTTGGCTTTGCCTGGACTCGGCCCTGGGCCCTGAGCCTGCTGCTGCAGAGGTGGGAGATGCTGGAGTCCAGGCGGCTCCGGGCCCTGGGCCGAGCATTCCAAGTTCCCGTGGACACAATCAGGCCTAACATGGCAGGCGAGGTGGCGGCCGGGTGGCACAGACAATGCGCCTGTGTTCCTCCCCACGCCTTCCGCCGGACCGCTCTCGAACCGGGGCCTGCGAGGGAGGTCGAGCCCTCAAAAGGACCACTGTCCACTGGACGGGTTCTGCTTGCCTCTGCCCAAGGCCCAGGCTGAGGCCTGGAGCCCCTCGGCAGACCGCCCTCTCCTCCTGGGGCCCAACCGTGTTCCTTTTACCCGGATGGTTTCCAGAACCTTCTAGGTTCTTCATTTGCCATGACCTCAAGAGGAGAGGTCAAATGTCAACCCCTCCCTTCTCCTTCTCCACGTCCAGCCTGCCTCTTCCTGGGTGAGGGGCGGGCAGTGGACAGAGCACTCCAGTCACCCAGAGCAGCAGCCAGGAGCGGCTCTCTCTTGGTGTCTGATTTCTCTTCATTAGTGCAATCACATCAACACTGACAGCCGCGTATTTATTACTGTCCTGACGACAGCCATTTCTCACCCAGTGATGCGCAGACTGGTAATGAGCTTGGAGCGGAGCTAATGAGGAACTCCCCCTTGGCCCTCCTCAGCAGCTCTGGTCTGAGATGGCCTGCCCTGCAGCCCACCCCTGCCTGCAGACGCCGCACCAGGGCAGGGAGAAGGGGCTCCAAATGGGGAGGTCAAGGGTCCCCGGCTGAGCCAGTCAGAGCAGCACGCTTCCCGTGGGGAGGAGACTTCAGGGTTGACTGAGCAATACGGTGTGGCGCTGGGCCCGGCCCCAGGGCACAAGCTCTGGGTTCCAAGTCAATGGGCCACGCAGCTAGAGGCTAACAACAGCAACGGGCCAGGCCGGCAGCCCAGCGGGCGCCTGGGAAGCTGGCTGGATCTCTGGGGGAGGAAGTGACTGAGCCCGATCAGGAACACACAGGTAGACTGGTGTGGTGGCACAGGCCTGTAATCCCAGGGCTCGGGAGGCTGAGGCAGGAGGATTGCAAGTTCAAAGCCAGCCTCAGCAACTCAGTGAGGCCCTAAGCAACTCAGCAAGACCCTGTCTCTAAATAAAATATAAAAAGGGCTGGGATGAGACTCAATGGTTAAGCACCACGGTTTCAATTCCTGGTACAAAAACAAAACCCAAAAACCACACAGCTGTTGCTATCGGGGCAGAGCTAGGTGCTCAGAGCTGCAAGCTTCCAGAAGGCCTGCTTTGCTGGAGAGTGGCCTCTTCTGAAGATAAACGCAAACATGCCACAGAGAACCTACATGCTCTGTGATTATCAGCTCTTAGGCCTTTAGGTGAATTTTTTTTACTGGATTCTTTCATAAAGCCTCAAATTTATGTGAGTAGTTCCTGCAGACATCCCATTTACCCTTCACCCCTACCCACGAAGGAAGTTGGCTAGAAGGATTCAGGTTATTAATATTATTAGCACTGAGGTGCAGAAACACTCAGTAACTCGCCAAGGTCGCTTGACTCGTAAGAGAGACAACCAATGCGGGTAAGCTCCTCCCAGGCCACTGCTTCTGACCTGGCCAACACACCCAGGAAGCTCAGCTCTCCTGGTTCTCCATGCAGCTGAATGAAGAGGGTGCTATGCCCAGGATAGATGCCCAGAGCCCAGAGTGGTGATTCAGACCCTCACTCAGTGGGTCCCCACTCTTCCAAACATGGCCCCATGGACCTGGTTCAAACCAAAAGGAGGGAGGAGAGGCAGAGACGACCAGGAGACAGGCCTCAGTGGAACAGAGCTGAACGGCTGAAGCGGAAGAAGAACCCAGAAAACACCCACCACCCCTGCCGCAGGGGCATCTGTGAGGAATGGCAGCCCTCAACCCACCCCTGCCTCCCGGAAGCAGCACCACAGACCAGTCATGGTGGACAGTTATGGCGGCCCAGAGTCCACCATGTTTAGCATACAGCTGCTTCAGAAGGTAGGTATATACAGAGAACATGATTGAACATTTTAAGTAGAAAGGGTTAAACTGTATATGTAAAGCATCCTAGAGTCTTAGAGATGGGGTGACCCAAGAAATAAGTCCAGCCAAGATCTTCAAAGCAGGTTTTAACATATATCCCTGGGGGGATCCAGGAAGCCATAGAGAAGACAGGCCACATCTTCTAGCTTCATCCCTGGCTTTAAAATATTCTTTATGGTTTAAAATAGAATTCAGGAAGACCATGGGATAGAATGCAAATTTCCGTATATTTAAAAAGTAAAATATGAGAAAGGGAAAGGTCATGTGGATGGACGGCAGGCGGCTGAGGCTGCGTGGCCAGGGCGGGTGTCCACCCTCCGATTAGAGGCCCCGTGGGCGAGTTTGGAAATGCTGTCTTGATGTCCCCTGCTTCCCTAAGGAGGACACTTTAGTCACAGAGGCCACAAGGCCTGGCCCAGCAGGACCACTGAGACTCTCGGAGGCCTCGGGGGCCCACACGGCATTATGAACTTCTCTCTGGCTTCCACGTGACCCCGTGGCTCCCTTTGGGTGAAGTTCATTAATTGAGAAAAATAATTGTCTAATACCTCAATCCTTGTTGATGAAGGGTTATTATCTAAACTCAAGGGGTCTGTAATTAAGGAAATCAGTCTCACACACGCCTCACAAGATCATTCAGAACCAGCAAGGCCAAAGTGCCACACCAGGCCTCCGGCATCGCGAGGGCCGGGAACCTCAGGGACTGTTTCAGCTGGTGGTCAGGACGGCTTCCCGCTGGACAGTGGGGGACAGGTGGACTCTGGGTCAGTGGAGGGGGCGAGGGGCCCAGAAGAGGAGAGGGAAGGCTGCTCTGCGTCCCGGGTGGAAAGGGCAGCCTGAGCTTGGTGCAGGGTCAGCAGCAGTGCACAGGGACAGTGTGCAGAGGGTGACAGTGGGGGGTCAATACCACACTGCAGCAGCAGTGCACAGGGACAGTGTGCAGAGGGTGACAGTGGGGGGTCAATACCACACTGCAGCAGCAGTGCACAGGGACAGTGTGCAGAAGGTGACAGTGGGGGGTCAATACCACACTGCAGCAGCAGTGCACAGAGACAGTGCAGAGGGTGACAGTGGGGGGTCAATACTACACTGGAGGAGGTCACCAGAGGCATGTGAGCAGGGGGCTCTGATGAGACTCAGCATCCAGACCTGTGGATAGAACAGAAGGGCCACCAGGGGTAGGCTTGCCCCAGGCTGCAGCCAGTGCTCAGCCCCTGTGACCTCCCAAGCTGGGGAGAAGGCTGTGGTCAAACGAGACTGCTCCCAACCCCCGGGCCTGCTGGCCCACAGCAGCGTGGCAAGCCCCTCCTGGACGTGGCGACACTGGCCAGGCCAGAAGCAGCGGCCTGGGAAGAGCTACCCTGCAGGCCTTGACCCTTTCTTACAAGTCAAGTGACCTTGGCAAGTTACTGTTTCTGAACTTGAGTGCTAACAGTATCAGTACTAATATTAACACAGTATTAATCCTTTCTGGTCAACTCCCTTCGTGGGGGCGCTGCAGAGCCAATGGGAGGTCTGGAAGCTCCTGGATCAACCTGAGGTCTCCTGAAAGGCCCCAGGGAAAACATTCGCCCCGAGGCCTGGGCGGCTGAGGACGGCTCAGTGTGTGGGTTCTCCACCGCACAGAGACATTTTAAGCGGAGACAGACTGTCTTAGCCCACTAGATGAATCCCAGAAGGTAGCAGAAGTCTAGAAGCCACCGGAAGGTTGTGAAGGGAAACTGAGGCAACCCATCAAATGATAGGCCCAAGGTGGACGTTGGTCTCCGAGTCTCCAAAATGAGGATAATAGTGACAGATAGCACTAACACTCGCTTAGAGCTTCCCACACTCTGAGCGCTGCCCTGAGAACTTAGCACTGAACCCTGTCATGACCCAGTGACGGAAGCAGGGCTGTGATCCCCGTTTTACAGATGGAGAAACTGAGGCACAGACAGGCTGTGTAATTAACTTGTTCTAGGTCACACAAGCAGCCAATGACAGGTAGGATTTGAACCCAGAGAGTCGTCCAGATTTGCAGGTTCCGTAGAGGCCCCTATTGACCCACCTGGACCCTCCAAAGCCACATTCTGCACTGGCTCCATAGTTCAAAGCAGGGGGGTGGAGAATCCGTGCCAGATTCATCACCAACTCCTATAATGCTGCAATGGCCCCGGCAATTAGGAACTCAGCCATATTCCTGGCAATACGCAGATTCCAGACGACCGACACAGCAACCTCCTGTCTGATTCGCACCTCCCCTGGGGCCTCGAGGAGGTGTCCAGGGTCCTGGCTCCAGCACACCCTTGAGAGCCGAATGCCCTGCATGGGCCCCATTACAGCAAGCAACATTTCCTCCCCTCAGGATTATCACATCATCAAAATTTCATGGTCCCCCTGGGTCCCTAATAGCATCCTAGTGGCATCAAACTTTAATTGCCTTTCCTCCCCGTCCCCCTACACCCACCCCACACCCTGCTCAGTTTACAGGATTCTGTGTAGCTCAGTCACTGGCAAGCCAGCCATAAACGTCCCAAGTGGCCTGAAGGAGCCTCCTCCAACAGCTTGGTGACATCCCGACCCCAGGGAGGGTTGGGAGAAAGGCGGGAGGAGCCCTCTGGCATCCTGCCAAACTCAGGCCCCTGCGACCCAACCAGAGTGGAGGCGGGAGCCGGGAGGACCAGGAGGAGAAGGGGTGGACTCAGGGCTCATTTCCAAACTCTCCCACCTTCCCTGGGCCAGCCCTGGTCTCCTAGTGGCAAAATGGTCCGGCCTCTCAGTGGTGAAAGGCCATCTCTCCTTGAGAGAGAAAGGAAGCCAAGGAGAAGCAGGGCGGCCTGGGGTAGTGGAAAGAGGACAGGCATGAGGACCACAGAGCTCTGGGTTCGAATCCTGGCTCCCTGCCTTCACAGCTGGAGCCTCAGTTTACCCACATATTCGACTGACAGGAAGGACGGTGGCGGGTGATGACTTTGTGCACCTGCCACGTCTGAGAAGGCCACAGAGTTCCAGGCCACGGAGAGCACCCGAGACTCTCAACTGGGGAAGGCTCTGTGAGTAAGACAAGACCCAGGTGAAGTGTAGACTACGGATAGCAGGGAAGAAAATCGGGGACCTAAATGCCAGCTGAGAACCCCAGGACCAGCGGAGGGGCAAACACGGGAGAGCCAGGTGCCACTCGCCGACGACGTTCTGGTCAATGGAGCAACCACGTGCGGGACATTCCCATGCACTGCGTCACGGTGACACGGTGGCCCTCTTAGTTTGCCCAAGCACCCTCTGTGATGTTTGCGCAATGAAACCATCGAGTGACGCAGTTGTCAGAACGCATCCCCGGGGCTGAGTGACGCACGACTGCAGGAATACAGTTTAATTAACTGACGAAGTGCTTATCACGCAGCCTGGCCCTGAGTGCTCCACTGGTATTACCTTATTGGAGGCTTTTATCCTTGTTTACAGACAAGGAATCAGAGGCTGAGAATGCTAAGTGCCAACCCCGAGTGGAACAGGCCACCAGTCACAAGCTTGAACTGAGTGGCCCCGATTCCAAGGACCATCGCTACCCATGTACCACTTCACTACAGGAAGCGACGGCAGGGGCTGGGGCTCTGCTTTTGGACCGGCCCCGGCCCCTGTAGTTACGCCCTGTATGAAATGCAGAGCCCCCGTGTCTTCTCTGGGGTGACAGAGGAACGCCAGGCATGACCAGTGCACGCGATTCAGCTCCTTTCCAGCACCCGGAAGCCTGCACCTCCCAGCTCCCTTGCCAGGGGTGGGACCATGGGACCCAATCAGCTAGAGGGCTGCACCAGGAGACAGGGGCTGCAGCATTTACCCGGAGCCGAGCCTTCCTCCCTCCTGCTCCGCAGCGCCGGTCAAGGGCCCACGTATTTAGAATGGTGCCTCCGCAGCATAGAGGGGCTTCACCCCCAGCCCTCCGGCCGTCAAGGCAGAGTGCAGCTGGCGGGCCGCTAGAGGCAGCTTCACCTGTGGGCCACAGCCCGGGGCCTGAGCGGGGGCTGCGGTCTCAGTGGCCAGTGGCAGCACCACTCTATCCTGAATAAGCCCAGGAGGTCACTGCTGGGGCGGGGCTCCCACAAGGCGTGGGGAGGGTGGGACAGGAGGAGGCTGAACAGGAAGTGAGAAGTAGGCAGGGCCAAGGGCCAAGCGGGTGTGTGCCTCACCAAAGTGCACGTTCCTTCACTCACCCAGCGGATCCTTCGTTCATTCATAGGTGTTGTGCTCCCGTCTGTGCCAGGCACTGCCCTGGAGGCTGCGGACACTGTACTGGGAATGCACAAGGCCCTGCCCTCCTGAGACTGACCAAGTGGAAAGCAATCAGTGGGGGCCCAGCGCTCCGCAGACGGCACTGCTGGGAAAGGGGAGCACGCTCAGAGACGCAGGTGTGGGGCGCACGGAGTCAGAGGAGGGACACAACAGCAGGGGCCCGAAGGAAACAAGGAGTGGGCTTTGCGGACCTCTGGGAGCAGCAGGAAGTTCAAGGGTCAGGTAGGAGGCCAGAGCACGTAGGGGGCTCCAGGAGAACAGAGTGGTCGATTCTGACATCCTGGGAGCCATGTGACCAGCATATTACATGCATTATTTAATGGCATATTTAATGCTTATTATTTAATAAACATAACATTTATTAAAATGAATTTGAATAATTGCATGTAATCACCCAAACAACCTGGAGGTAAATATGGGAATTTTTAGTTCTTAATTTACTCATTTTACAGATGAGGAAACTGAGGCTCAAGTTGCCATCGCCCAGCAGCAGAGGCAGGTCTCAAAGGGGCAGATGGGGCTGGGAACCATGGCTTTATGGGCACCTCCCACATCAGAAGGGCCTGGAGGAGGCTCCCAGGTTCGGGAGGGCTTGTTGGCCGGGACTCCTGGCCCAGGGCTTGGGATCAGACAGCTCCTCAGCTGTCCCCTCTCCCTTTCCCCTAAGATCCCGGGCTGCCCTGGACAGTCCATCGCCCAGCATGGCTCCCTGGACTGCCTCCTGCCCAGCATGTGGACAGCAGGCGCTGGGAGGCGGGAAGCATGGGGGCGTCTCAGCAGCCAGACTGTTTTCCTTTCCATTACAGGCAGTGGGCTGCTGCCGGCAGTTGCTGCTGGCCCATTTGTTGCTATTGGCATCCCAAGGCCCCAAATTACGATGACTAATTCCCACCGATTTAGGCAGCTCCAGGCCCCAGGCAGCCTTCAGCAATGTGCTCCAGGGGGAGCTGGGTGGAAATCCTGCAGGCAGCAGGGTAACACCTAGCGTCAATCCTTACCGTCTCCCCGTGCCCACAGGGGCAAGGAGCCCAGGCGGAGAGGGGAGGAGGCCTCCAGACCGTCCAATGGGCCACTAGGAGGCCAATTCTTTCATCAACATGAAGAAGAACCATCTAACAACCAGCTTGTATGAAGTAGTGCGTCCTCTGTCACCAAGGGTGTGCAAGCAGACAGACGGCTAGTTGTCCAGGGTTTGTGGTCAGAGAACAGTTCTAGATGATTTTGTGTCACTCAAGTTCAATGCCATGATTCCACTAGTCCTTAGGACAGAGAGCAAGCCCACACTCCCTTATCTTTAGCTTACAGCCCAGCCACGTCCTAGGGCGCAAGGTCAAATGCATACCAATCTGCAGTTTAACACATCATCTTAAAATCCACCATTGGGGCACTGTTTAAACAGAGGTCTGCTGTAAAGTATTTGGCCTCCTTCCCAGCCTCCCTTCCCTGATGGAACGAGGTTCCTGGCCCCTACTCTGGCCTTCCAGTAGAGGACACAGGGAGAGGCAGTCGATAAATATTTGCAGAACTAATGCATGAAAGGGAGGGTTCCTGAGGCAGGTGTGGGCTGCCCACATGATCCGCCTCTGGGTGGGGTCTGAGCCCTTTGTCCTAGGCAGGGGTATCACCTGCAGCCGGTGGAAGCAGCAAACTGTATCACTCATCTACCCACCCTAAGAATGTTCCAGACTCCCCAGCTGAAGCCTAGGGGGCACCCAGGGCAAGGCAGAAGGTGCATGGGAGAAGGGAATGGGGAGCAGACACCTCCCACCCTGCTCTGGTGTGAGGCTTTAGATGGCTGAGCCCCAGGCAGGCACGACACTCAGCCTCCTGGTAATTAGCAAGAGGCCCTGATCAATAAGTTATTTTTTGCTGTCAGTAATTAATAATTACAGCTTAGCCACACCATGTAATTAAACTTTCATCCTGCTCCCTCGCGTGCTGTTTGGCACTTATTGTGATGAGCTCCCAGCACTAAACTTTCTCCCTTTGGACCCCTCCAGGAGCCTCCAGAGCTGGAGTTACAGGCAGGAGCCTCCAGAGCTGGATCCAGGCCTCTTCCAGGGTTTCCCCACTGCCTGGCTCACTCGGCACCACTACCCTCGTGTTCTCCCCCAGGCATGCTTCTCTTGAGAGAATCTTCTGGACCAGCTGGTTAGGTGCCTGCTACCCTCCTCCCAGCCTCCGGGATGGCCAGGAAGACCTCCAGCAGAAAGCAAGATTGCAAGCGCAGGAAGCTCCCTGTGCTTGACAGGAGGCAGTCAGCCAGGCTCACCCAGACCTTTTCAATCGCAGTGTCTGTGAGGAGCACACGAATCTGCACGGTCATCAGCTCCCAGAGAGCTAAGAGCTTAAGGGCCACTCAGACAGAGACACACAAAGATACTCGTGGAAAGAAGTTAAAGAAAGCTCCTGGGTAAGAGAAAGGAATTCAAGGTCAGGGGACCACTCTTCAGTGGTCTGACGTAGTGTTAGAACCATTAAAATGCCAAAAATGCCAAGAGCAATTGCCAAGTATGAAGCACTTCTATATGGGGTACACCTGCCAGGGTATTTGAATCTGCAAGGGGGGAGCTACTATTCCCAATGTACGGATGAGGAAACCGAGGTTCTGAGTGGCTGAGACTTCCTGAAACCTCAGTGCAGTTAAGCAGCAACACCAGATCACGAGAGTCCATTCTTTCTGCTGCCAAAGCCAGTTTTCTTTCTACAGTGTCACTGAACTTCATGTGGGAAACGAGTTTGAATCCTGGGACGTTAGATTGCCGGGACATGGTCAAATGGTGGCTTCCAGTACACCCAGGTGATGGAGCTCAGTCCCAGCACCTGGAAAAAAGATCCTTAAAACTAAGCAAGGTCTGGATAAAAATCCCAGTGATGTGGCCGGTGTGAGGTTTGTCTCCAGGGGGTGTGGGCTCCTGTGCTCAGAAGTGACCAGACAGTGCAAGTACCTTCAATTACCAGCAAAGCAACCATGGCATGGTCTCAGACTCGAAGAAACTCACTTGCTGACCCCAAAGTAGATAAGAAAGGTACCTGCATCCTGACCCCACCTCTCCAACATGCAAACCCAGCATGGTCCCCCAAGCTGGGGTGGAGAGACTGTGTTCCCTGTTCCCACAATCCTCTGCAGGGTTTGCTGCTTGGAAGACAAATGGAAGGAGGGGACCAATGCTGGCAGACACACGCTCTTGGAGCCAGAGAGCACAAACGGAGCAGCAGGGGCCCTGGGCAGCCTGACACACAAAAAGGCAGCGAACAGGAGCAGCAGGAGAGGGAGTGGATCAATCAGAGACCTGCACTGCTCTGACGGGCGCAGCCCCTCCCGAAGGAAGCGCAGGGCCAGGAGGCGGCCTGGCCTTAACTTCAGCGAGACAGGTGGATACCCTGGCCTTGGGTGGATGGGGCAGGTGTGGAGGCAGGAGGGACATGAAGACCCAGAAGGAAGAGCCACCAGGTGCCCTGGGGAACTCCAGAAGGGCCTGGTCCTGGATGGGACAAGAACTGGAGAGCCAGTTGCCCAGGGAAGTCACATGGTTGCTGGCGGATATTCAGTCATGAAACTAGAAGGATCCAGACAGAGACTGACCCCCTCAGAGGCCTCCCTGTCTTCTGGCTAGTAATCCCACGGGCATCTTCAACCTACCCATGAGGTACCCCTGGGTAGACTACAGCCCTGTTCTGCCAGCATCACCTTCCCACCACCCTGCCTAAAGGGGCCCTGTCCTAGTGCCAGGAAAGGTCCCAGAACCCATGGGTCCCAGCCCTGACTCTGACCCCAGATCACTAAATGGTCTCCGGAAAATCACTTACGGCCACAGGACCTCAGTTTCCCCATCTGTTAAATGGCTACTAGAATATGATGACCTCTGAGGTCCTCGCCTGCTAGAAATTTTTATGACGATCATAAAAATAATAACTTTTATTACCTTTACATTTATAGAGCTCGTTACAAAATTTCTAAGTGCTTTTACCTAAATTACCTCGTAAAATCATCCCCTCAACCCTGTGAGCAAGAACCGATCATTTTCATCTTTGATCCTGGCTCTGGAGATTGCCCGACTCTGGGTGCACAGGGGTACCTTCTTTCCCGCAGGCTCTGGACTCTGTCAGGGTTGCAGCCCGCCCCTGCCCTGCAGTCCGGCGCCCCTGGTGGGTCCGGTCCCCTTCTGAGCCTGGAAGAGGCAAGGCCCAGAGGAGCCCTGGTTCAGGCTCATCTCCCTTCGCCCCCAGCAGGCGCCGCTCGGACACCGCGGGCACCACTGTGCAGATCCGCGAACCCCAAAGAAAGGAAGCGAGGGTGCAGCCGCCGATCCCCGCCAGGATCCGCCGGGGAACTGAGGGGACGTCTGGACATCGCTCTCAAGAGAGGAACAGGGCGGATCACACCTCATCCTTTCTAACACTCCCACCCCACAGTCCGCCAGCTCTACACCACCAGGCAGCTCCAGGCAGCCACAGGTCAAAGCACAGGCTGCTAGACAATCAAGCGACCAGAGGCGGCTGGAGGCAGGGGCGGGATGCTGGGCGTGTCTGGAGGTGGGTGGGAAGGAGGCCCCAGCCCCTCCCTGTGCACCACCCCCGGGTGGGTCCGCGACTGTACCCGCGGCCCCGAGCTCCTGCCGAGGAGCACCCGGGTCCCAGCGGCCGACCAGGCGGCGAGGCGCGGGCTCCGGTACGTGGCCAAGCAGGGCAACTGCCCTCCAGGGGCGACCAAGCCGGCGCCCAGCATCCTACCCCCGCTCCTTCCCCGCGCCCGCCGGCCCGCCCCACTCCCTCTCCCCAGGGCGGCAGTGCCTGCCCAGCAGGGCCTTGCCCTTTCCCGCGGACGCCGAGCGGGAACCCGGAGCCCGGCCTCCGAGCTCAGTGGAGCCGCCGTAGAGCCGGCACGGAATGGCGCGCCCCTCCCGCAGCCGGCGGGGGACAAGGGAGCGTCCCTCCCACCTCACCTTAGGGTTTTCTCAGCCTTCCCGGGCGACCCCACCTTCCCCATTCAGAAGCCACAAGTCTTACAGAGAATGCTCCACCCGACAGAAAGCCCCCAAACTCGGGGAGGGGCAGTCCTGAAACTCCCAAGAGAGGGCTCTGTCTAGGCTGAGCCCGCTGTCCCGCTGGCCACCCCCGTCCGCCCCCTCCCAGCCCCATGTGGGGATGGTCCCCAGTACCTTGGGCTCCGGCCTCCGGGATCCGATACAGAGCCAGCAGAGTCCAGATCAGCAGCCTCCACATGGTGGCCGGCCCGGAGGGGGTCCTCCGGGGTCTCCTTCCCCTCCGTCCTGCTCTATAATCCTCGTGGGGTCCGGTGCCCCGCGGCTTGGTCCCGGGAGACTGTCTACGCGGCTCTGGGTCCCAGGCGTACTGTGCCTGGGAGGACCCGCGCTGGCGACCCCAGTCCTTCCTCCTCTGCTGTCCGAGTCTGATGCCGGCGGCGCGCCCGGAAGGAGAGGGGCAAGCAAAGAGAAAGAGGCAGGGCCGCCCTCTGGGTCTCCGGGCGCCTGCCTCCCTTAGCACCCCAACTCCGACTTCTTCTCCCAGCCAAGGCGGCCTCCGCGATCCGGCCGGGTCGCCGGCCGAGCTCCGGAATCGGCGGACAACTTCAGGAAACTTCCTCCGGTGGCCACGTTGCCCGCCCCCCGCCCCTCCCCGCCCCTGGTAGGGCTCTCCGGGCCCACGCAGTCACCGTGGTTGCTGGCGCCCGGTCCCCGGGGCCCGTTCTGAGGCGAGCGCGGCGGCAGACGCGGGTGCTGAGGCTGGTTCAGGGGCGTCAGTGTCGGGGGGCGCGGTTAGCATAACGGTCCGAATCTCCCTGGAGCTGAAGTTTTCTTCTCTAACTTTGCGGGCGGTATCTGGCGGGGCCGAGCCACCCTTTTCGGCTCCACCGCCCTCGCGCCGAGTCCGGAGATTCTGGGTCCTCTCCGG
Source organism: Sciurus carolinensis (assembly GCF_902686445.1). Classification (NCBI taxonomy): domain Eukaryota; kingdom Metazoa; phylum Chordata; class Mammalia; order Rodentia; family Sciuridae; genus Sciurus; species Sciurus carolinensis. The sequence continues at coordinate 7,121,738 of NC_062215.1, read as the reverse complement.
GGGCTTCGGGACCGGGTGTCCCTCGGTTCCGCGCCCGGGGGCTAGCAAACTTTGAGGGTGCTGCGGCCCGGGGCACAGCCCCGCGCGCCCATGTCCACGCCAGTTGCGGGCCGGCGGGGGCGGTTGCTGGTCTAGGCGACCCGAGCTGAAGCCGGCGCTCCGGCGCGGAGCCTCCTGCCGGCGCGAGAATGGAGACCCGAGGCTCTGCCCTCCGCCGCGCCCTGGCCAGAGCTCTCGGCGAGACGCACCGAGAGCCCGGAGAGCAGCCCCGGCCCCGGGGGCTCGGGGCCCCCTCGGAAGCCCGGAGCTTGCCGACCGCCCCGGCGGGAGGAGCTGCGGCCGCCCCTGCGCCTTCCTTGGCCGCGCCGCCGCCCACCTCGGTCGCCGCCGCCGCTCGCCGAGCCCGCCGCCTTCCGCTTGCCGGGCTCGGCGTCCTAAGAACCGCTCCTGCCTGCGCCGAGCCGGAGCTGCGGGGGCAGCGTGAGCCGGGGACGAGCGCGGCGGAGGCGGAGGCGGAGACGCGGAGAGGGGGGCCGAGCGCTACCCCGTGGCCGCGACTGGAGAGCAGCCTGCGCGCCGGGAGGGGGCGGCGGCGGCGGCGGCCCCGAGCCAGGCCCGGGAGCGAGCCCCGCGGAAACACGAGCCGTGTGCGCGGCCGCGGGCGCCCAGCGTCTCCGGGACCCGCCGGAGGGCAGCAGTGCCAACCGTGCAGCCTAGCGAGGAGAGGGGCGCACCGAGCCCTAGCTCTTCCGCCGCATTCGCCTTCCAGCCCCGTCTCAGGGAACCTCCAACACCTTTCCCGGACTTGGAGTGGCAGGGGCGAAGGAAGAGGGGTCTGGGGAGAGGGGTTCGGTCAGCCGGCTGATTCCAGTTCTCCCTTCCCAGGTCTCTCTCAAAAGTCTGGAACCTCTCAGGGCGGAGAGCGAGACAAAAGGGAGGCCTGGGACTCACTGAGGGCCCAGACTGAAGTTGGTGCCAAGGCGCGTGAAATCTTTGTTTCTTCTTTCTGCTGAGCTCCTACTTGTAAAGGGTGGGAGAACGGGACATTAACAAGGCAGTCACAAAGGCGAGAGCCCGGACATGTCCTCTTTTGTGGTCCAGGGGAGCTCAGAGAACCGGACCCCTAGAGCGAGAAGCCCAGCCCAGGCTCATCAGGACCCAGCTAAGCTTCCCTGGGTTCCAGTCGCCTTTACTTCCCTGGACCCTTTCCTCCATTAAAAAATATTAAAAATAATAATTTGTGACTGTGCTGGCATAGTGACAGATTTTACATATTAAGACATTTTTTCCACTTAAAAATGCATTTTTTTTCTGATTTTAAAAGAAATTAAAACATTTTCACAGGCCCCTAGAAGACTATGGTCCCTGGCCCTGTGCCTGCTGGGTTCAGTGAAGTCCACCAGTGAGCATGGTATTTCTGCTGGAAAACAAAGAACTGGTGAGACCTTCCACTTTGCCTGCTGCTTTTTCTTCTTTCCTCCTGGTCCTGCCTATTCTGCCCCCACCTGTACTTTCCCCTGCCTTCTCTTTCAGTCCTTGAAATTTGGGCCCCTGCCTCACTAACTTTTGGAGATGCCCACTCCCCTCCGTCCCCAGGATACCCCTTCTGATAGCTGCCAAACGGACACAGACATCACAAATATTTCATTACACACGTTCTCGTTTCACCTGCCTCGGAAGAAGAGCTGTAGGCATTTTCTGAAAATGGATGAAAAGCTGGCCACCTGCCTTCGCCTTTCAATCACCTAATTTAAAAACACTGTAGAACTTTTCCCTGGACGCCTGTGCTCCATGCCCCGCCAAAGCCCTTCTGGCTGGCTAATTCCTAGACAGAAGGGCTTTGGAGGCAGGCAGCCTGGATGTGACCAGCTCTCATCTTCTAGGTGGCCGCACTACTCACACCTGCTTCCTGATGTCAGGATGTGACCTCACACACCCTGCCATGGTCTGAGGGCCTCGGCTGGGAGCTCAGGCCCTTCCAGCCCATCAGCAGCCGCTGGTCTTTAGGGTGCTGTTGCACAGCTCACTCACAGAGGGGGCCTGAGAGCCAGATTTGCCAGGAACCTCTGCTCAGCCAGCAAAGGGACGGCAGAGAGGCTGCATTTCTGCTTGCAGAGCCTGGGAGTTCCTGTAGACAGATGTCTGGAACCTCCGTGAATTCTTCCCTGCTGCTGTCCAGTCCCTGGACCTGGCAGAAGCCAGGAGTCTGAGCTGGGTGCTCCTGAGGCCTGGAATAGTATTCGTTCCCTTCCTGGGAACTGGCCTCTTGCACAACGTTGTGTGGCCCTATGAATCTTCTGGGAGCCTTATCTCCTAAGGCCAGGGTAGGGGGCCACGTAGGACCCGGGGGTGGGGTGGGGAGAAGGGTCCCTGTCTTTGTTGGCAGGCACAGGCATGCCTGCATGTTAAAGAGGAGGAGGTCGCCCTCCAGCAGATCTTACAGCAAATCTGTCTCCATCCATCTGGGCTGAAGAGGCGGATTTGTGCTCCTGGGGGCCACCGCCTTTACACACAGGAAGGGATTTTGCTTCTTATCAGAATTTTGTTGGCCCAGGAGGAGACTGTGCAGGAGACCTGCACTTCGAGAGGGCCTTGTCCCTGGGAAAGTCATTTGCAGACGCCATGACCTCATTCCTGCCACCAGCGGCATAATTAGAAGGTCGCAGGCAGCACAGTTACAACGGGGGCCCCATCAGGAGGGACTGTGTCTCCTCTGCCTCCTGTGGTCACCCTACTCCTTCCGACTGGACTCCTGCATCTAACTCTCCCCGAATGCTCAGGGCCAGGATGGGGGTTGCTCATTTAGATCTGCCATCCCCTGGACTGACCCCTGTGGAAGACTCTTCTCTCTCTACATTTGAGTCCGAAAACTGGAGAGGGAGTGGGCAGAGGCAGAGAGCTACGGGATGCCTTTCCAAAGAGAAGGAAGGCCTTCTCCCCTTCTCTCCGCCCGCGCCCCTCTCCCTTCTCCAGGGGTGTGTGTAAAACGCTTCGCTCCTCTTTGGAAAACCTCCAGGGAACCCCAAACAGGACCGCTTTCCTTTCCCATTAAACCACACGTGGTCAGTGAGCGGGTGTCACTACAGGCCTTTGTCAGAGAGCCTTGAGAGGGGGAGGTGCATTACCCCCTGTTCCCAGCCAAGCCGCCAGAAGACAGCCCAGGACGGGCACCGGGGCATGCTCACTGTCACAGAGGCCAAGATGCTCCCTACTCCGCCATCCTGGGGCATCACGGTGGGGCTCTGCCCCCATGTCAACCCAGCACAGGCGCAGTTCAGCGTGGTTACAATGTATCTGTTTCTGTTTTCAATGGCAGATGTAACAGGAGCTAGGACAGAGCGTTCCATTGCAGGATCAGACTGTGTTCTCCACCAGCCGGGAATGGGTGGACCAAGGAGGACCAGCCAGGCGGCCATGATCCCCCAGAGACACAGGCGAGCTTCCACTGCCCCACACCAGGCCCCCAGGCCCTCTCCCCTGTGCCCTGCTCCCAAGTTGCTCTGTGCCACCTTCAATCAAGATGTCACTCCCAGGGATGTTTTGACGGAGACGAGAAGCCGGAAACAGTGAGCAGAAGCTCAGGACAGGACGGCATTCAGAAGGAGGCGGGAGGCCCAAGTGGCCGTTAGTCCTGGGGCTCTGGAGCAAAGGTACTGACTCACCTGTGTCCCTCCCGACACTGCTGCTCTGGCTTCTTGTGCCTGCTCTCTCCTGCTGCACCCAGGGGCTCTGTGGGCTGGACTGGACACAGGCCCCCAGGGAAGGGGCTTTCAGCAGAGCCCCTCTACCTGAAAGAAACATAGAGACGCCTTGCCTTGTCACATGGGCTTCCAGCAAACACAGTGGCACTCTTTTCTCAATTTGTTGTGTCCTGAAGACACAGCCAAAGTGGGGGAATGGGAAGAGGGAGGCCTGGGCCCCCAGCTAGCTTGGGCTGCCCTGATGAAACCCCATAGATGGGGGCTATAGCTCCAGGCATGTATTTCTCACGGTTCTGGAGACTGGGCAGTTCGGCAATCTGGCTCCTGGCGGGGGCTCTCTTGGGGAGACAGAAGGAGCTCCATCGGGTCTCTTCCTCTTCTCATGAAGACACCAAGCCACCCCTCCCAAAGCCCCCGCCTTCTAATACCTTCACACGAAGAGCTTCAGTTGACGAATTCGGTGCCATTTTTAATCCAGGCTTCACTCCCCACGTGCAACTCTTCATTAAAATGTACTTTCGATCCCTTAGGAAAGTGGGCCTAGGAGCAGGGTGCCCGTCCACTGCTGGGCTGGGCTAGGGGCGGCCAGCACCATTAACTTCTCTGTGCTAAGATCCAAATCACCGCGTGTCCAGTTCCTGGCCTCCAAGCCCTGGGATCTGATCAGGCGCGTATCCTAACGGACTGGGGTTCGGACTCCTGTGCTCTTTCCTGCTGTGCCCACCCATTCTCCAGGAAAGGCAGAAAGGACCCAGGAGGGCTCCAAACCACCAGCACTGCTTCAGAGATGCTCAGCAGGGAGCTGGTGGGGAGCCAGATGCCAGCGGGAGAGAACAGAGGTTAAGAGACCTTGGGACACAAGCTTTTAAAACAATAGAACACTGTCTGTAGGTAGGCTGGGGCAGGGGGTGCAGGAAGTTACAGGATTGTCCTGTACCTGAGTCTGTTTCAGCCATTCTGAGTCACAGGCACAGCCTGCTGGCGGGTTGTGCCCAGCTGTCTAAAGCGCCGTGCTGTTGCTGGACAGGAGAGGGCACTATACACATGCCCCTGAAAAGCCCAGGAAGGAGGAAGTTGGTTGGGGCAGAATGTACACTTTGTGGTAGTTTCAGAAACAAAAGCCGGAGTCATTTTATTTGCAGACACCTTTAATGTGTCTACCATAAAATACATAAGCACCACAGAGAAGTCTGCCTCTGGGAGGCTGGGACATTGATCTTTGAATTGGACAAGAATTTAGAATCATTTAGGGCCATTCGGAATCACAGAGTAAAGAACTCTAACTTGAACAAGGCTTATTTCATCTGCTTAGTACAAGAGGAAGCTGGTGGATCTGCCCTTCAGGGTCAGTGGAGTCAAGTTCTCACGCCTCAAAGGGCCAGTGCCTTTGATGGAGCCTGTTCTAGGTGAGCTGAGCTGACCTCCTTGCCCTTCCATAGTCACACCACAGGCAGGCCTGCCCCCGCACTCTGCTCCGGCTGATCTCTCGCATGAAATGCCCTGCCTCCGGTGCCCACGTGCTTCACTCCCTCATCTTCCCTGCATCTGTGTTTGATGGGCACCGACCAGTGAGGCCTCCCTGCCAGTCACCTGGAAAAGCAATCACCCTCGTGGGAAGATGTGGTCTCTGGAAGGCAGAGGAGCCGACCCACGGCCAGCCGCTGCCCAGTCCCTCCACAGCCATGCCGCTGCATGCCAGCTGGTGGCCTACCAGCACACGTGTGTATGTGTGTGTGCTCACTCTCACACACATGTGTGCTTTCCTGCCATTTCCCTTCTAGCAGTTTCTCCACCCTCCAGTGCACTGTACCACAGACTTTGGTTTTTGTTACTTAGTGCCTGTCTTCCCTTGCTGGATGGCAAGCCCCTTGAAGGCAGGGGTTTTTGCCTGTTTGGCTCTGTGCCTGATACCTGTTCAAAGTGATCAAAACAGCAAGAAGATACACATCAAGTGTGGACCGCCTTTTGATTTCATGACTGCGTCTGCTTACGCTGACCTTTCAAATTAAGCTATTTACACCTCAGATGTGTGTTTACTGCTACTTGGATTTATAGCAAACACTCATTAATCCCTAAAAATTAACCCGATGTTTGACTCTACATCCACATGCATTCATTCAGTTCCTAAGAAGTGAGGCTTCGCAAGCCCAGCAAGTCGGGAGGCAGCATGAGTCTTAGGCACGTGGCTCTTTCTCATTAATTATGCACAATATGCACATTTCTCATTTTCCTCTGAATGAGGTAAGCCATCTTACTTGGCTTCTGAAAAGGACTCTTTCTAAAGCTTTACGCTACAGAATTTGTGAAAAAAAAATCAATGCATATAAAATATCATTCTGTTTCCATTCTAACAACGGCGTTCACCAGTGCTTGGGATAAGATGGAGGTATTTTTTAAAAGGCGGACAAGAGCAGGAATGTCGTGCCAGAGAGATCTGTTTTCATTTCATCAGATATAGGACAGACTGATAAAAATCCCTGCCTTCCAATGTCGTGAAGATTAAATGAGACAATACACAGAGTCTGGTCTCTAATAAACACTCGGTAATAGTGGCCATTATTATTAAAATGTATTCCTTAATGATAACTTGGAGTTTTCAAACCATTCTGCAATTACTTCTCAAGACAATGGAAGAAGAGCAGGGGTTGGTGAACCATACCATGTGGGCCAAATCTGTCCAGCTGGCAATTCTTATCAAGTTTTATTGAAACACACCCACACTAATTCGCTTGCATGTTATGTTGTTACTTTTGTCGGTGCTTTCCCACTATGAGAGCAAAGTTGAGAAGTTTTGACAAAGAGCTCATGGCCCACAGATTTTAAATATTAACTGTAGGGCCCTTTACCAAAGAAGTCTGCTAATTCTGGGTTTAGAAGCAAATGAAGGTGAGTCATCCAGGCATCCTTAGGCCTTTGGATTTGGCAAGTACACACCTGCGGGGCTGCGCTCACTTTGTCCTGCAGGTAGAAGCATCAGCTGCTCCTGCCAGGCTTGCCTGAAGCTGTCAGGGCATCAGCTCAGTGCTGTGAGGTCACCCTGGCTCCCATGCATCTGACTTTTATCTGGCTAACACTGTCACCCAGCAGGAATCTGTAAGATATAAAAAAGTGGGGCAGAGAGCAAATCTGCTCTGTCTCAGGTCCAGAAGCACCAAGCTGGTTGTCTCCAACCTCCTTCCTGGCCCAGGGCCCTGCAGGCTCCAGCTCCAGACACACTCTTGGGTCCCACAGACCCCTCTGAGCTTGGCCCTTCTCTGCTTTGATGCCCCAGCCTCTCCCTCTCCTTTGCCCTGGCTGCTGTAGGCCAGTGGCCTCTTGGAGTCTCTCTTTCCTGCTCAGACCCTGTATGAATGAGCTTAGATCTGGGCTTAGATCTGCCCTGCCTGGGTCTGCCCAAGGCCAGTTCCGCCCATGGTCTAGTGCTCTGACGAACCCAAGGACTGGGGACACTGAGGCTGGGCCTCCTCTCTTTTCCTTTTACCTCTACAGTCTGCCCTGAGTAAGACGAAATGCTCGTGATTCCTACAAACCGAGCCAGATGAAAGGTTCCCTGGACACGTGTTTCCTTGCCCTGCTTGCCCTCACCCCTGCCATCCAAGGCTACCCTAGCCTGAGGGACCTAAATCTTCAGAACCTCCATGCCACCCACACGCCCGTCAAGCTCTCTCCCTCTGTCTCTGCCACCTTCTGTGGAACCCCATTCCTCGCCTCTTGCTTTCACCTCCCTATCTTGACCACACCCTGAATTTCCCCTAAAGATGCTGCCAAAGAACCGGGTGACTTCTGCTCCCTGTCATAGCACAGGAGGTGTGGCTCTCCAGGCTGAGGAACCACCATCCCGCCTCTATTTCTTTTTGTTCCAAGTCTCTGCTGCTGGCTTCACCTTTACCGATGGCATGAGCCACTCCCCCATGCCTAAATGACTGCCTCATTTTTCCCTCTAGAGCATTCAACTCTTGTCTTTTAGCTACAAGTCGGGAAATCAGACCTGCCTATCTACACTATGTCTATGCTCTCGCTTCTCCTGAACCTCAGACTGTCCTCCTGAACCTTGGACTGTCCTCCTGCCACGAAAGATAGTGTGAGAAACAGAATCCATGAGATTCTGGTTCAAAAAGTTGCTCTATATGTCCAAGTATCTTCCCACTGGAGCGATAGTCTGGCTGGGTATATAAAATCCTGTAGACCCTGGAGGCCTCTGCATTGGTGAAACCTAACGTGCTAGTTTTATTCTTCTAGCTCTGCAGACAACCTGTTGGTTATCTCTGGAGAGAAGGTCTCATCTCCAATTTCAGAATGCATATGTTTCTGAAATGTCACCAGGTTGTGTTTTGGTTTTGGCCTCGCCCATCCTGCCACTCTGGGGGAGCGGCCCTCTACGATGCTCCTTCAACTAGGTTTTTGATGATTGTGCCTCTCTTCTGTCTAGGCTCTCTGCTGCCACTCCTTAGGGCTCTCAGGAGCTGGATGTGGTGCCCATGTTGACAATGCAGGCTGTCAGGACTCACCCCAAACCTGCCAAAGCGGGGTTTGGATTTTAACAAGATCCCTGGGTAAGGTGGGTGCATTCCACTTTGAGAAGTTCCGTTTAACTCATTCTCACTTTGTATGAGCTTGAAAGGATTGAGGCCACGTGGCAGAAGAGCCCTAATTGTCACCGCAGCTGTCCCTGTGCCTTCCTTGCCTCTTCCCAGGCTTGGAAATCAGACATTGATCTTCTCTAAGGTTCTCTGCGAACCTTCCACTCCCAAGGGGTTCGGCTCCTCTGTGTGCTTGGTCCTCTCTGCTGCATTCAGCCTGTACTTTCCACTGACTCTTTTCCTAACTCCTTTAACTAGAAGCAGGTATTTCCCCCCTTGGTAAAGCTTCACTTGACCTCTTGCCTTGTGCGGCTTTCATCCCATTTCTCAGCTGGCTTTTCCTGCCAAATTTCTTGAATTCATGCAAAACAAGCTCTACCTCTGTTTCCTTACACAGTCCCTTCCTGAGCCCCTGGAAATCTGGCATCTGGCTCACTGCACTAAAAATCTTTCCTGGAAAGATCTTCTCTCAGCTCTTATGCTGGGGTCCTCTCGGCAGTATTGCCTGTGACTGGCCCCCGTGACATCATGAACGTTCTCTTCCCTTGACCTTCAGGCCACCTTGGGGTGGGCTTATCCTACTGGAGAAGGAGTGGGAATCCCCTCACCCGGGAGGCTCGGTTCAAATTTGCACTTGGGAGGGATTTTCCTGACTACCGTGTTCCACGCTGGTCACCGAAGCCCCTCAGCTCCTGCAGCAGACCCTTCTTTTCATGAACACACACATGTACATAAACACACATGCACACACACGCACATGGAAGCCAAGGTATACAATGATCTAATTATTGCAATTTTCTTCCCAATGACCAGATTAAAAGCTATTCATTGTAAGGACTAAGTCTTGGGCCACCATGAAAGATCACTATGGTGACTTCTGCTGCCCAAGGACAGCTGGACAAGAGGCTTCACTGCCCTGGAGAGGAACACTTTCCCCACATTTTCACAAAATTTCCAGGCTCTGTCGAAGCCATGTGCTGGGTGGCTACATCAGCCCAGAAGGGACTTTCTCTCTGACTTACCCGAAGGGTTGCAGGGCCCAGCACAGGCTGTATTCTTCTGTGCTCTCCAGGATCCATTCCAGCTTGGCAGGGTCCATCGCTGCGATTGCCTTCGTGCCTGGACAAGTCCCCACTCTCCTTTCCCACGTGCAATGTGAGAACACTTCAGAGATGGCCGCCCAGGGTCAAGTCGAGTGTGGAGGATCTTGTGGGCAGAACATGCTCCTCCCATAAGATTGACCCCCTGGCTGCCCACAGACAGTTTGTGGCCCTTCTGGACAGTGAGTGGCCGCTTTGCTCCTTGACTTGCAGCCAGGGTCTCCTCCTCCTGGGACGTGCTGCAAGCATGTGATGGTACGGGAGGAGATGGAGAGGTGGAGGGGGTTGGCGGGGGCAGGCGGGCACCTCTTCATGACCCTCTGAGGAACCAGAGGAGCAGAGAGGGTGCTGAAGCTGAGCTTTCCCTCTGCCCTTCTGCCCACGCCATCCGTGCCCACCCATGAGTCCCCTGCCCAATAAATAGCATTTCCACTTTTCCTAATGCTTCTGCCAGAGCTGAGGGTCATCCTTGCCATCTAAACCATTTTATTCTCCTCATTCCATCCATCACCAAGACTGTGCTTTCACCTCCAGAATAGACCCAATATCGCTGCTTCCCTCCTCTCCTCTGCCACACCCTGGCCCAGCCTCCAAGTCCTGCCAGAGCCTCTACTGTCATGGGCTCCAAACTCTGCCTCCATTTCTCCAGTTCATTCTGCACAGAGCAGCCAGAATGATATTTTAAAAATAAATTGAATCATGAGATTCCCCCCTCTTAAAACTCTTCAATATTTGATGTTATTCTGAAATTATTTTTTCTGTAAGGGGTAACGTTGTCGCTTGGTTTATTCTTTTCCCCAGAAAGAGAGTCCTTTCCTTTTAGAGGCACATACTGTAATATTGATATGTGAAATGATGTGACGCATTGGATTTTCTTCAAAATCAGACCAGATGGGCAGGGAAGGGAGAGCTTGGCCTTGGTGAAGTATGGCCCCCGGGGCTCGTGGTACTAGTCTGCTTTGATATGTGTCTGAAATTTTTTTATAAAGAAAAAGTTAAAACGTAAATTCATTACTCATAAGACTAAGAAAAGAAAAAAACTTGCAAAGAAACCCCATTACTCATAAAATTTAAAGACCCACACAGCTCTCCTGGAGTCGGCTATTGCTGCCAGGTCTTGCCCGTCTATGCTTCTGGCCTGTCTCCTGCCCTACCCAGCCCACTGCCTCCAGTGTCCTTCAGACTCCTTGCAATGAATGCCACTCTGTTTCCGGGGGGCTTCTCCACGCGCCTTCTCCAGGCCAGGCGTCAGACCCACTTTCCTTGGCACCCTGCCACCTCCTGCTGACTGGTGAGCTGTCATTTAAAAGCCCTCTCAGGAACACCCTTTCCAACGCCCTGGCCTTGGCCTCCATGCCACGTCCCTCTCCAACCTCCCCCCTGTGCCTTGACCTTCCCAGTCTGTGCTTATGCCACCCACCTTGCAGGTCTATCTTCCTCTGAGGCATGCATTTCGTGAGGGCAAAGTTCATAGCTATTTTGTTTTCTGGTGTTAACACTGATGCCCCGCACGCATGCATGGTGTTGCAAAATAATAGGAGGAGCCCACCACACCTTGGACTGTCAGAAGAAACCTGCTCCAGGCAGCTAAAGCCAGTAATTAAAAAAAAAAAAAAAAAAAAAAAAAAAGGATGCAGGAAGACAGGTATCTGCTCTGCCCGATCAGCAAAGCTTAAGCATTTTTCATACGGAAGGAAAACACACTCGGAGGTAAGGTTGAGTCTTTCCTGCCTCCTTCTGAGGCCTATCCCCATCCTTCCCCATAAGCCACTTGTGTGATTTGATGTGTATTCAGCGCATGTTTTTAATATTTTTATTACAAATGTGCGTCTCCATAAACAATGGTATTGTTTGATGCGTTTTTAAAAATAAATGGCATAATATGCTGTGCAGTGTTGTACAACTTCTATTTTCCACTCAGCGTTGTCACGTATGTACGTGTGTGCATAGAGATGATGAATCAGTTCCGCCTCGTAACTGTTACACGGCAGTCCCCCCTCCGAGTACACCACAACTGATTCATTCATTCCCTTAATGAGCTGCGTCTGACTTATCTCCAACGCACACGCACACACACACACAACTGGAAGGAGTGAATTTGCATGTGTGTCTCCTAATGCACAGGTGCCTCATACTCATTACCCCGGATAAAATAAATGAGCGCGAACTGGCCAGGTCACCAAGCAATGGGAACACTCAGGTGCTGTTGCCGGTGGGAGCGCAAATTGATATCATCGTTTTAGAGAGCAATTTGGCAATATCTACTTAAGATAAAAATGCTCAGCCCTGTGCCCCAGCAATTCTATCTGTGTAATAAATCCTATCACCAAAGGTAAATTATATATTCTTTTTCTACTCAACAGAAAACATAAAATATGTAATATTCCTTTATGACTTAAAGTTTACAATGCGCTTTTATATATATCACCTAATTTGACATTCACAGGCACAGGAGCGGAGCATTAGTCTCATATTATAAATGGGAGAGCTGAGGCTAGCTATAAAGTCGCCCACTGGCCATGTGGTGCTGGGATCAAATCCCACCCGTGTTTTGGTCCAGTGCTTTTTCTGTTACCCCACACTTCCTCCCTGTGCTTTTATTCTGCGAAGAAAGCTAACAGACTCTGGGTGCTCTGTGGTGCCATGCAGACCCCTTCCCAGGCCCGTGCCCATCTGCCAGGGTGTGAGCTTTGCCTGCTAAAGGCCCACAGCTGCTCCTCCCTGGGAATTGCCATCCGTCATCTGGAGCAGACTCACCTGGGGGTGCCTGAAACTTGTCCTCCATTCTCCTTGGCAGGGGATGCCTCAGCCCATGGCTACTGGACACAGGTGCACAGAGCTGGCCTTGGAGCCTCTGGTGGGGACAACTCTGTGGTAGCACTTATGTTCCAGAGCTCCCTGGAGCCGAGGCATCTCTGCCCAGCTTTTTCCTGCCTTAGTCTGCTTTCCTCACGCCTTCCTGAGAACATTCCTGCAAGACATTGCTGGTACCAGGGTTCCTGCCCAAGGTTCCACTCCTGGGCAATGGTCCTCAACCTTTAACATGCCCCGAATCACCTCCAGAGCAGGCCAAGACATACATTCTAGGGTCTCATCCTGAGTTTCTGTTTCAGTTGGTCTTAAGGAACAACCCCAAAATTTGCATTTCCAGTAAGCCTCTAGGTGCTGATGCTCCTTTTCCAGAATCACGGTTCTAGGGAACCTGACTTAAGCCAGTTGGTGCCAGGAGAAGCAAACTCTAAGGAAAGGATTCTGACATGACTTGACCTGCTGGCAATGGTAATACTGGCAATACCAGTGGTAAAGGGAGAATTGATAATTCCGGTCACGTGGTAGTAATGCAATTTCTGTGACAGCTTTCAGTTGGAAGGGGATGTATTAGCTTTTGCAATATTTCTGGCATTTGAGCAATACAGTAGAGACAGTAATTATAAAGAGTGTGGAATTGAGAGGCTATTTCTGAGAGTTACTGGAGCATCAAAAAAAGAGAATGTAGGCTCAAGTTGATTAAATACCAACTCAGGGCAGAGTGCACAAGGAAAAGGATTTCTTTGGCAATGAGGTCCTTATCTCCTGGAGAAAGACTGATCATGCTGAAAACCAAACCTAGTATCTAATTTTAAGAGATGCAGAACCTGAGAGAAGTTTGACTTCTCAGCCTTGACAAGTCTCCTACCAAAGTCAGGATGCTGATGGGAAAAGGGTAGGAGCTGAGATTTAGGAACGTGATGTCCGTGTGGCTGTGATCAGGAACTTGGAGGATGTTATGGTTTGGATGTGAGGTGACCCCAAAAGCTCACACATGAGAAAATGCAAGAAAGTTCAGAGGAGAAATGACTGGGTTGTAAGAGTCTTAACCCAATCAGTGATTTAATCCCCTGAAAGGGATTAACTGAGTGTTGGGGTGTGGCTGGAGGAAATTGGAATTGGAACTTGGCTTTGGAGCACATATTTTGTATCTGGAGAGTGGAGACTCTCTCTCTGCTTCCTGACAGTGTGAGCTGCTTCCCTCTGCCACACTCTTCCACCGTGATGTTCAGCCTCACCTGGAGCCCCGAGGAATGGAGCCGGCCTTCTATGGACTGAGACCTCTGAAACCGGGAGCCCTCGTATGAAGCTTTCCTCCTTTACAGACGTGCTGGTCAGAACATTTAGTTGCCGCGTGAAATAGCTGACTAAAACAGAGGATTTCCTTGAGCCCCCAGGGACTTCAGAAGTGGCCCAACCCACCTCGTTAGAAGAAAGTCTGTTAACTCAGTTTACTGTGCATTAGGAAAGGGAATATCCAGATATTTCAAGGGCTGATCAGGGTCCAAATTGACAATGATTTCCAGGGGCCCAAAGTGCTGCTATGGCTTCCCTGTATAAGTATATGAGGTCGGGTAATAAATAGAGTTCTAGCCAAGGGTCACCTCACAGTGACTCCATTGAGTCCATGGCCCCTACTGGTCACTTTCACAGGTAATGAATTTATAAACCATACTTAGAAGTTGACACAGTCCTCAGGTTCACTCCTTTGCCTATGAAATAGGTGCTCTGTAATAGGAAGTGCAATCATGGTAGAGATGGCCAGGTGGCCACTCTTGAAACTGACCACCATCACCACCCCTCACCTGACCATGATAGTAAATCAAAACCTATATTGTGGGCTGGGGTTGTGGCTCAGTGACAGGGCGCTTGCCTAGCATGTGTGAGGCACTGGGTTTGATTCTCAGCACCACATATAAATAAATAAATAAATAAATAAATAAAATAAATTTCCATCGCCAACTAAAAAATATTAAAAAAACAACAAAACAAAACAAAACAAAAAACCTATATCGCACCCTGGGAGGAATGGCAGAGAGGAGGTCCTCAAAGACCACAGGATGCAGGGGAGGCTCTCCTTTGTTCACGTCTGACCCCTGTAAAACCAGGGGGGTCATGGCAGATGTCAGAGGATTTCCACAAACTCAGGCAGGCACCACCCTCAGTTGTGGCTGCTGGCTTCATGCCATAACTTCAACGAACAAGTTAACGTAGCTTATGGTATGTATGCAGCTCCCAATCAGGCAAAGCACTCTTTTCAATGCCCCTCAAGATTGAGGAGCTGAAGCAATTTGCATTTATGGAATAGACAACAGTAAATCTTCACAGTCTTGTCCCAGGGCTGTGTTAATTCTCCTGCTGTCTGTCTCAACGGGATAGGGGTGTCTGGATGTTCCATAAAACATGACACCGGTCTACACGGACAGCATCATGCTAATTAGACCCAGTAAGCAGGAAGTACAAGTGTCTACACACCTTGGAAGGTTACATGTTCTCCAGAGGCTAGGAAATAACTCAACAAAAATTCAGGAATCTGTTACATCAGTGAAGCGTTGAGGGACCCAGTGCTTTGAGACATGCCAGAAAATTTCCTCTGAGGAAAGAAAAATGTTTGCACCTTGAACCTCCTACCACGTGCAGCACCATCCAGGAGGGCCCAGCCCGAGAGAACTGTGGAATGGTCTCTTGAAAGTGCAGCTAAAATAACAGATTGGAGACAACATCTTCTGAGGATGGAGTGGGTATTACTTTGAGCAACCACAACAAACTAACTGAAGCAGCTAACTTATAGAGACAAAAGCTTTCTCTCTCTCTCTCTCTCTCTCTCTCTCTCTCTCTCTCTCTCTCTCTCTCTCTCTCTCACTGTTTTGGAGTTTCAAAGTCCAAGCTTAAGCAGCCCCACTGTTTTGGCTTTTGGTGAGGGAGGGGATGGTGGCACATCATGGTGGGAGTATGTGTGGATCAAGCTGTCACATCATGAGCCAGAGCAGAGTGAGAGAGAGAGAGAGAGAGAAAGTCAAGCTTGGGTTTGTAAAGCCATACTCCTGTGAGAACTACTGAGAAGTCCCACAAGCACTACCTCTCTCAAGGGCACACCCCCATGACCCAAGGACCACTCCTTAGGTCCCACCTCCACCTCCTTGTAGTGCCACAGGGGACCAGACCTTGGATGCATGGGCCCCTGGGTGACATTTGACACCCAAAGCATAACACAGTGCTGCGCTTCAGGACGTGGCACGCCAGGGCTCTTGAGTCAATGATCATTTCCTAGTGCCATGTCCCTGGTACATAAAGCATGGGCTCAGGCACCACAGGGTAGAAGTAGGGGCGGCCTTAGCCGCTGTTTCTCCAGGGGCTCTCACGGGCAATGCACTTCCTACCTCTGCAATGTCAGGTCTGTGAGGAGAGAGGTGCAGCTCCCAGGAGGATGATTCCACCGGGAGACGTGGTGAGGTCCCCCCAAATCTAAAGCTATGACAGCTGCTTCCAAGCTGCCTTGGCATCTTCCTTCCAGGAGGCCAGCAAGCAAAGCAGGGAATGTTTACCCTGGTGACCATCACGGGATAGAGCAGCTGCTATGTAATGGAAGTAGAGAGGAAGATACAGGGTGCTCAGGAGACCCACTGGGGTACCCTCATTCTCATACATATGGAGAAATAGTAAGAAACAATAGCCATGACCCAAGAGGCATGGAACTAGTAGTGGTCTAGGAGTGACATTGGAGGAGACAGCCAGTATTAGTTATGGACTCAGGGCTAATTGCAACAGAAAGGGTTGTATTTGTTCTACTAATTGCCCCCCAAATTTTTAAGTTTCCCAAGAACTTGTGACCCCAAGGAAGTTGACCTAGATAGAGTGGACTCTTCCTGGGAGCAGGTGGGTTTTAGTTCTGCAGAAAGCAGACTGCGCCACATGCTGCTGGGTCTGGCCCAAGTCCTTCCTCCAGGGAGGTGCACCTGTTCCCAGCTGCCATCCGTGTCCACTGCTGCCACTCACAGCTTCCTTGTCCAGCAAACTGTCTTTGGCCATTCGGAATTGCCCAGCGGCCCTGGGGGTCACCTGCCTTTCCCACTCAGAGTAGAACCTGTGGGTCACTGGGAGGTCTCGCTGCACAGAGGGACGCTCTGTGCCGAGCTCTTGGTGCTCCGAGCAGCCTGGCGGGGTCAGGCAGAAGTGCTGCTTTAGCAAGACGGATGTCTCCGCTCAGCACTGTGTTCCGTCCCCCATGTCCTCCACTTCTGTGTGAGTGCTCCTCCCAGGTACACAGCCCCCAAAAGTCACTTGCACAGAATCCTTGTCTGGGGCTCTGCTTTTGGGAAGAATGACAGATGTTATTCTTAGTCTTTTAAAATATATTTCTCTAGGTTCAACTAGCAGGATGTATGCAGGAAAAAATGACTCCTCCCTTTCTTTCTCCCCATTGGCCCTTTCCAGGGTCCTCTGGACATCACTGGTGGCATGATTAATTTGGTCACCTTTCTGTGTGTGCATAATACACACACATGCATTTAACAGTAAGTTGGATAACTCTGAACATATTTTTCTCTGACTTGTTTCATTTAACAATAGGTCTCAGAAATCTTTCCATGATGATACATGTCTACCTTTTTTTGGGGGAAAAAAATCCTGTGTGGTATTGATTGCAGGATATGGAGAACCATACTTTGTTTAGTGACTTCCCTATGGGAAAGCAGCATCACTGAGTACTTAGAAGTGGAGGTGTTGAACACAGATGTTGGGGTGACAGAGAGAAGGCGAGGCTGAGAGAGACCAGGGAGAGCTTGGCCCAAGGGCAGGGGTGCCATCTCTAAGTGACTGCCCTAGAGCCAAGCTCCTGGACAGCAGAAACCAGCACCAAGCCAAGTTACCCAAACCAGAATTTGCAGAAGGTGGTGGGTGAGGAGCAGTCTATAGTTCCCAGTTAATGAAGTGGTGGTTTAAAAAGTTACCTCTGTATCTTTGTCTATTTTTCTGATTATCAGTTAAGAACAAATTGCCAAAGAACTACTTCTTGGTTCTTTTTTTTTTTTTTTTTTTTTTTTGGTTTTGTTTTAATTACTTGCATCTTCCATTTAAAAATTATTTTGGCTTTTCCTTTAAACCTGTAGATTCCTTCTTGGCAACCTCAATATTAGTCTTCTATTGGTTTAGGTCTGGAGTAAATATTTTCTCCCATATTGTCCTTTGGGTTCTGGTTTTCTGTAATTGTTGCATTATGTCATTTTCTTGGGTGACTACTAGGTTCTCTGTTTTTTTCTTTAGAAAGCTTTCTCGCTTATAAGAATTTTTTTTTTTTTTTTTTTAAATAGTGTTCTAAGGTTGGATTTTGCTCATGCTTGGCTCTTTAATTTACCCTGAGTTTGTTTTGGTGTAGGATGTGATGTAGGGCCTAGGTGATCCTTTCCTGCTGAGATGTCACCTACTCCTTAGACAAAGTCACCACCTATGCAAGTGGTGACTCTCTTCTGCTCATTTAATCTGCGTGTTTATTCTTGCCTCATGACCACATTCTCTTAACAAATGCCTGCCGAGCATGGTTTGCTACCTAACAGAAAAGACCTTATTCAATGTGTTTCTTTTTCAAAAATTTCTCAGCCATTTTTAGGCATTGCTTTTTTTTTTCCGCGTGAAACAACTTACCTAGTGAAATGTCTCTTGTCTGGATTTTAATTGTGATCATGTTATGTTTATATATTAACTAGTGCAAAGTTTTAATGTATTTTCAAGGTTGAGTCTCCCCACAGAGGAATATTATCCAAGTCTTCTTTTGTGTTCTGCTTTCGAGTTTTATAATTTTCTTTGTATATGCTTCTTTAGGTTTGTCTGGATATTTTATAGTTTCTGCTGCCCTGGAGTGAATGGCGTCTATTTTTCTATGCAAGTTCTGAATTGGTTATCGCTAATGAATAGAAAAGGTATTGGATTTTCTACGTTGACTTTAATTCAACTTAGTTCTATTTGTTCTAATAGCTTTTCAGTCAATTCTCCTGTATTCTCTAGGTTGATAATCAAGTGCAAATAGTGACAGTTTGGTCTCTCCTTTACCAATATTTATACCTCATTTTGTTTTATTTCCTTATTGCATTAGCTTATTCTTCCATTATAATGTTAAATGACAGGAATTACAGCATTTAAACTTTTATTGAAACTGTTTTTAGTGAGAATTACTCTAATATGTGACTATTAAGAATGATATTTGTGGTTTGGTTTGCTATAGTGGGAAGGGAACTTCAGCACATTGAAAAACTTTTCTTCCATTCCATCCCTCTTTTATTATTAAGATGGTTCTCTGTCAGTATGAGACTCATTGGAAATATAAGAGGTTTGCCCAATAAACCAGTAGATGTAAACAGTAAAGCTCAAACCTAATAGGTCTCAGTTCATTTGTACTATTAAAAAATATCCCAGGCTGGGGGAATTTGTAAAGAACTTAAATGTATTGCTACAGTTCTGGAGACTGAAAGTCCAAGATTAAGGGTTGGCTGTGGTATCTGGTGAACTATGTTTTCTGCTTCCAAGATGGCGCCCTATTACTATGTCCTCACTTGGCAGAAGAGAGAAAGGCTAAAGAGCTCTACCTTCAAACTTGGGCCCTTTTCAACGGGTGCCAATCCTATCGTGAGAGCTGAGCCTTCACAACCTAAAGGCCACACCTCTTAATACTGTTACACTGGGGATTAAATTTTGATAGAGTTTTAGAGGGGATTCTGTCATTTAAATCATAGCACATTCCCAACCAGGAACCTGGTTGAGGAGGTTACAAAATTGATTAAGTTTTCCTCCTGAGAAGAGGGGGGAAAATCACTCTCCACCCCAGCCTTGAATTCTGCAAAATGGAACTTTGTCATAACTGCTAAGGTTTCACTTTTTAAATGAGAAAATGTGTTGGATTTTATCATACCTCTCTCAATATCCACTTAAATAATCAGAATGCTTCTTCCTTTAATTTGTTAATATAAAAATTATATTACATATTTCCTACTATTAAACCATCCTTTAATTCCTGAAACAAAATTAAACTTGAGTATAACATATTATTTTTAATGCACTGATGAATTTGATTTTTCATCATCTGTTTTGCCTCTAATTTTTGGTAATGAAGTTGGCTTGTGGGTATTTTCTTGCTTTTTGTGCTCCATTGGTTTTGGAATCAGGTCGTGCTAGTTCAATTGCAAACTTTTCATTTCCTTCTATGCTGAATAGTTTATATATCTTCAGAAACTTGCTCCTTGAAGGTTTAGTTGAACTTGGCCATGAACTCCCCAGGGTTATGACCTTGAGCAGTAGTCCCGTTTGACCTCAGATTTGTTCCCCGCCCTTCCCCTGCTTTGCTCTGTGTGGAGGGGAATACACGTTCAGGCTGGCTCGCCCTCTGGCTTCCAGGTGGGTTGGTCCAAGGGAAGCAGTGCTTAAAGAGTGGAAGAAGGGACGTGGAGAGAAGCCCAGGAAGGTCCCTCTCATTTCTCTGCTTTGAGTAGCATCCCTGACAGCAGCTGCAGCCCTTACTGACGACTCCCACCACCCGTGCCTGGAGGGTCCAACTCCCATGGGACTGGCCCCTCCTGGATGTGCCCCTCCCCTTTTTCTTTACAGCTTCCAATAGTTGCTAGGCAACCCAGTTAAGTTCCTGTCTACATGGAACCAATTCCCTGTATTAAACTCCTTTGGTTTGAGATACCTCCATTTCTATGTTCTGACTGGTTTCTGACTCATGTAGCTCTCGATTTAACCTCTCTTTCATCGACTTTGATCGTTTAGGCTTTTTCTTTTCTTTATTTTTAATTATATATTAACAAATTCTAGTTGCGTGTATTCATGGAGCACAAAGTGATGTTATGATCCTTGACTACAACCAGGAATGGTTAAATCAAGCTAATTAACCTATCCATCACCTCAAACATGTGACGTTTTCTGTGATGGGAACATTTGAGATTTACTTTCTTAACCATATTGAAATGTCATCTGTTTTTTTCTTAAGGAGTCACCTATTTCGTATATTGATTTTCAAATCTCTTAGCGCATTGTCAGGCATTATTAGTGTTTGGTTGGGTACTTTACATATATCTTTATTTAATCTTTGTACCAATTTCACAAAGGAGCTTTATATGATCAGGAAATGGCAGCAAAGAAAATCATCCCTTGGCTTGCCAGGGTCCACAGGCCCACTCAGCCTCAGACCTGAGCCTCGAACTCAGACCTGTCTGAATTCAGAGCCGGTGCCTGCCTCTCGCTGTCAGACAGCAGAACGCTCCGCGCCAGATTAAAAGGATCATCACAAGCAGGCTTGACATTTTCTACAAAGAACATGGATTTCTTTTGTAATTGGGAAAGAAGTTAATTAAGCCTAAACAAATAATTATAATAAAAATAGCCCTGAAAGAAGAGGAAATGTCACAGCGCAGCAACTTAGAGTTTGGAATGTCTGTGAGCAGAGGCACGGGCCCTGCAACCCACACTCGCCTGCTTGGTGCTGGCTTTAGTGGTTAGACCTGGGTCCCCCACTCCCACCAGGTTACCCCTCGGTAAGGCTGAGGTTTCCCAGACAGGTGAAGGTCATGTCAACTGCCCTACAGGTGACCCGCTGAATGCACTGTGCTGTGGGGTGTGGCCACCTTGCTGTGCCCACACCAGGTCCTGCGACTGGACACTGCACCGCGTTCTTCCCAGGTGGCGGGAGGCGTGGAGATTCTCCGTAGGAACTGGGCTGATCCCCACTGGCAGTGTAGAGTGCCCGATCTCCTTGGCCGGGGCCACCAGAGGAGTGTTTTCTGTTTCGACTTCCTCTCCAGTCCTGAGTGCTGCTTCTGATGGTAGAAGAACTTCCGAACCCTCCTAAAATAGCCCTCTGCTGGAAAGAGGTAATGCAATGCACACCACAGTACGCATATTGATTTCTATTTTTGGTTCTTATCAAGATTTATTTTTCTTCCCTTCAGGTAAATAGTGACCTTGGACTCACCGCCTTCCATATTTGCAGCCTGGGTCAATGAATCTTGGTATTGACCTCGGGGCCATCGATAGCCGCTTATTGTTGAGATATTTCAATGTCAATAAGTGGCCCCATGGAGGTGGGCCGGGCCTGCCCAGCAAGCCCAGCAGCTAAAAAACCAATCCCTTTCCTCCCAGATGTCATCTTGGCACGGAGGGGGTTGGTTCTAAAACTGATTACCTTTCTTGCAGGAAGTGGAGACTACAGACTCCCGTATATTGCCTGAATCCCACCAAGGGAACTTTCTCAGAATTATGATCTGTGCCTGGGAAAGGAAAGGAACCCCTGTGTGTGTTCTGTCTCACAGAGTCACACTCAGTCCCATGAGAACATCCAGGACTTTGGATAGAGATACCTGCTTCCCAGAAGCTCTCTTAACCTGCCCAAACTTACCTGGTTGGAGACCAAGCAGGCTGGGGTCATAAAAAGAGCTTATGTTTTGAGGCCAAATGAACGTAGGAGCCGTCCCTGGTCTTATTACCTGCAAGCCACGGCCTGCTAGGCTGCCCCAGCCAGGTGCTACCTGTCTGGTTGTGGAATCAGGGAGGTTGGGGGACTGGTACCTGGTGGGTGTCTGGTAATTCTCACCTGGTTGATTTATTATTGCTGTCCTTGCACGGCAGAGAGGTGGACACCCTGCTCTCTTCCCTGACATGCTCTGCTCTGGGCACTTATTTTGGTTTCTCATTCACAGGAAGAGTTAAAAGGTTTTGCCTCTTCCTGTCAGATCCTGTGTTTGTGTCTTGACTGACCACGCCTTGGGCTATGGTCCACTCTGGGTCTGCCTTGCGGTGCTGGGCCTGCTGGGAGGTTGGGACTCACAGGGCTGAGCCTGGTGGGATTCTCTGATCCAGGGTGGGCTGCCTGTGTCCTTGGGTGGGTGGGCTATGGGGCATCTCCATGCCCTCTGGTGTGAATGGGGTCGTTCTCTCTCTTCCCTTCCTGCCTTTCTCCCTGGTCACCTCGAAGCTCCTGTGGCCCTGCTGACTGCCCTCTCCCAGCTCTCTCTCCCCAGATTGCACCCTGCCAAGGTGGTTTGGACTTGAGGGCAGCCTTGGGCATGATGGAGAAGGGGGAAATGGAGGCAGACCCTCTCCTGTGCCTGGACACTGCTTTCCAGCCAGGGTGGTGACTTGTCCTGATGCCGATGGGCAGACAATCCCACTCAGGTGGGAAAGATGCTGGGAAAGGGAGGGAACCCAGGGCAGACGCTTTGCTCACAGGGTTCCCGGGGTGTCCAGAGCAACCCTGGTGCAGGCTCAGTCTACTTCATTGACAGCTGAGAAAATGGGTCAGAGAATCTAAGAGCTGAGATCTGACTCGGGTCTCAGACGCAACTGAGCCATGTGTTGGAAGGAAGTGTTCTGGGTGCAGAGGAGAGGAGAACAGGGACATTCAGACCTCTGATTTGACTGGAGAGTTGGTATAGATGCCCTTGGAGTTCTGATCCCGCCTTGGATCTGAAATTCCAAAAATATTGATCTGAAATGACAAGAATAGAAGTAGGAAGCACCAACCCTGCTGATCACCATATCCTGGCAGCTCAGCTCAGCCCTGGAAGCCGTTTTCCCCTCTGGCCAGCTTTGGGCCCGTTTCCAAATCTTCTACTGATTGTCTCCTCTGGACACTGGCTCAAGCTGCCAAAAATTCAAACTTCAAAGCAAATGCATCTGATTCAGAATACTCAGGCTGAATGATAAATATGCATATGCAAATCAACCCTTGCCCTCCACACTGTCCCCTCCCCACCCACAAATTAGCAGGTGGTGCTGATGAAGCTTCAGGAAGGAGCAGGAGTTCATGGCCTCGTCTCTTCATGCATTAATGTCACCACACATGTTGCATGCTCACCACGTGTCTACCAGGGTGCTAGGACCCAGACACAAAAGATGAAAAGCCTTGTGTTGGTTGTTTCAATAAGCACAGGTTGGTTCACTAATTGCTGTGTGTCTGCGGATAGACGTCTGTGTGTGCATTTGCGTGTCTGTGTCTATGTATGTGCCATTAACTGCAGGGTCCCTGCCCTTGAGGAATTCAAAGTTCAGCAGAGAACGGACATGCAAACAATTATGATAGAGTGAGAAAACAGCTTTAATGTAGGCAGGATCAAAGAACAGAGGAGCCTAGAATAAGAAGTGCCCAGGGCTGCTGGGGAAATTGGGAAATACTTCAAGGAGGAAGACGAGAAGCCTGAGCGATCGCACCTCCCAGACCGCAGGAGCGCAGGGGGAGACGCGCCCACCTCGTCATTATTTATCAGGACGCCTGCTTCTGGTTAAGATGGATTTTTGCCACTAGTTAGGATGTCCACCACTCTGCCTTCTATCCTAAAAACGAAAACAAGCTGGAAAAGCTACACAATCACATCTTTTAAAACCCATCGGGAGAGCCGAGGACACAGATGTATCCGTCATTCCTGGGTCAGAAGAGGCCCGTGATGTGAGGGTGGTGGGAGGAAACTAAACACACCAGGGTAAAAAGACAAAAGCCAGACCAACGAGACTTTGCAAGTCTCCTGTGGAGGCTGACAGGGCAGATTCCCCCTCCGCAGAGCCCGCCATCCCTTCCAGTTCTCCACGCGGCTGGCAGTGACAGAGGCAAGTCAGGATATTGGAGAAACACCCTTGAAATAAACTCCAGGACATCACCACGGGCAAGACAGCAGCCCGCCCGAGGGTGGGACAGAGGAGCAGGCGCAGAGAGATCATCCAAGGCACTAAGCCAGGGTGGGCCTGGAGAGCAACAGATCCCAGGGGTCCCCAGAACGGACATCTGGGCTCAGAAAGAGCGCGTCTGTGGCTTAGAAGAATTCTGGGTGCTGCACCTAAGGCCTGCTGCAGGAAGGCCTGAAGCAACTCGCAGAATGTTCGAAGTCCGTGGTGAGCTGGCTGTCCCCAAGAGGCAGTGATGCTCACACTCAACTGAAGCATAGATTAAGTTGACTCAGCCTCCTGCCTCAGTGAGTAATTATGTACTTTAGTCTTTACTGTTCTTTTATACACAATGTCTGAAATATAATTAAAAATTATAAAACAGTTGATGAAGCAGGAGGACGTGCCCTATAATCAGGAGGGAAGAAAGCCACCGAAGCAGAACCGTGGTTATTCCAGAGGTTGCAATGAACTCGTGAGAACTTTAAAATGACAGCTTAAAATATGGTAACGGCTCCAGTGTGAGAGGTGAACAATATCGAAGAACAGATGGTGGATTTGGGCATCAGACTATAAAGGAGAACCAAACGGTTATTCTCAAACTAGAATCTACTGTATCGTAAATATAAAATTTACTCAATGAGCTTAAAAGCCGTCTGAACACAGTCGAAGGAAGGACCAGCGAACTTGAAGATGGGTCAAAAGAAATCTTTGGCCTTAAAGCAAAAACGGAAAACTGAAAGACACTGAACAGATCTTCTGAGCCCCGAGCAAGAGGATCGATGTGACTTAAGGTATATAATTAGGGACCCAGAGGAGAGGAGAGAAATATTTGAACAGATAATAGTCAACAGTATTCTGCAACTGATCAACCCACAGATCCGGGAAGCTTGATAATCCCCAATTAGTATAAACACACACAAAATCATCCTTCGCCGCGTTACTTGTCAAACTGTTGAAAAGCAAAGATGAAGAGAAAACTCTTTAAAGCCACCAACTAAGAAATTCATAATACATGAAGAGAAACATTAGAGTGATGAGTCACTTCTCTTAGAGGAGACCAGGAGACAATGAGCTGACATCTTTCATGTGTTAAAAATAGAAACGTCAAACTCCCAATCTAGAACGTCATGTCCAGGTGCAAATGTCCTTGGAAATAGAAAGAGAAAAACACTTTGGGATGACAAGGTTTCTCCTGCAGACCTGCCCTGGAGAATGACTTCAGGCTGGAGGGTGTCACCCCAGGTGGAAGTCTTCCCCTGTGGGAAGAGGTGGAGACAGCACCCAGCTGTGTGACCCAGACATGGTCAAAATTGATATTTACAGTCTATGCAAACATATGTTCAATTTTCTATAGGAGACTTGGTTAATGTACAAATTATAATGATATTTCGTGGGGCTCATTTCTTATGTAGAAGTAAAAGAGGGTAATGGCAAGAGCACATTATGTAGCAGCAAGGGCTTTACGTTGTTTATAAAGCAGTATGAAATTATTTGAAAGAAAACCGTGCTAAGTTGAGGATGCATATTATAACCTAGAGTAGCAATGAAAAATTAACATAAAGAGGTATGACTGAGGAAAAAAATCAATGGAAGAGACAAAGTGGGATACTGAGAAATAATTAATCCAAAAACAAGGTAGGGGCTGGAGACGGCGGCGGGGGGGGGGCGGGTAGAGGACCAATAAGAAGCCAGTATAGAAAGCACGTTGAAATTTTACCATATCACTATTTTTTAAAAAAACACAAATGAACCTAATTCTCAAATTAAAAGACAGAGTGTCAGAACGGGTAAAAAGCAGGATCTGGCCAGATATGTGGGTTGGGTTTTTTTAAATTTATTTTTTAAATTTTTATAATTTATTCTTTTTAGTTAAACATGACCATAGAATCTATTTTGACACACTTGTACAAATGGAGTATCTCTTATTCTAATTAGGACCCCAGACTCATGGGTATACATGACATTGAGATTCACAGGGTGTATTCATATAGGTACCCAGGAAAGTTACGTCAGATTCATTCCACTGTCTTTCCTATTCCCATCCCCCAGCCCTTCCCTTCATTCCCCTTTGTCTAATCCACAGAAACTCTATTCTCCCCCTACTCCTTGTGTGTATAACTTCCATATGTAAAAGAGACCATTTGACCTTTGGTTTTTTGAGGATTGGCTTATTTCACTTAGCATGATAGTCTCTAGTTCCATCCATTTTCTGGCAAATGCCATACTTTCATTCTTCTTTATGTCTGAGTAATATTCCATTGTGTATATTTATAAGCCACATTTTCATTATCCATGCATCTGTTGAAGGGCACCTAGGTTGATTCTACAGCTTAGCTATTTGAATTAAGCTGCTATAAACGTTGATGTGGCTGTGTCACTGTGGTATGTTGATTTTTAACTGCTTTGGATATATACTGAGGAGTGGGATAACTGGGTCAAATGGTGTATATATGTGGTACGTAAGAGGCACAATTTAATGTAAAGTCATGGACAAGTCAAAGGTAGCAAGAGATTCTAGTGCAAACTCCAAGCATTAGAAAACTGGTGTGTCCACTGGGTACAAAAGTAGGTGTCCAAACGAGGAGCATATGCACCATTCCATAAAGTTCCTTTTCTTTCTTTTTACCCTCTTTTTCTTTTACCATGCTGGGAGTCAAAGCAAGCCTCCTGCATGCTAGGCAAGCGCTGTACCACTGATCCACAGTCCTAGCTCCCATTTCATTTGAAAAAGGAGTGAATTTATCAAAAGATGGAACAGCCTTAAATCTGTCTGTACCTAATAACAGAACCTAAAATATGTGAAGCAGAAATTGACAGAAATAAAGAGAAACAGACAAGCATAGAACTGTACTTGGAGATTTTAGCGTCCTTTTATTGTTCATTGACATAACAGATAAACAAGGCATCAGTAAAGGGCATACAGGATTTGAACAACGCTATTAAAAAACTTGATAGAGCAGGTGTCTGTGGAACATAGTTGCATTCAGCAATTATAGAGTGCAGTTCCTTTTCAAATGTATGTGAATGCTCACCAAGATTGACCATATGCTGGATCAAGAAAAAAAGACTCAGATTTAAGAAATGAAATCTCAGAGTGTATTCTCTAAGCATTACATAATTAAATCATAAATCAATAACAGTAAGATTCTAGAAAATCTGCAAATACTTGGAAATTAAGCAATATACTTCCAAATAATCCATTGGCTGAAGAAAGTAATTAAAAAGTGTTTTAAATGCAAATGCAAACATATCAAACATTGCAAAATGAAGATAATTCAGTGTTCTAAGGGAAATTTACCACTTTAAATGCTCATAATAGAAATTAAAAAAAGGTTCAAAATCCATTGGAGGGAGCCAGGAAAAAAGCCAATTGAAATCAAACTAGAAGGATAGAATATTAGAGATAAAAGCAGAAATCCATGAAATAGAGACTGGAAAGCAATAGATAAAATCAATGAGAGAAACTGGTCCTTTGGAAAGATTGATGAAGTTGACAAAGCCCAGCCACACTGATAGAAAGAAAGGCAGGGAGAGAGAGAGAAACAAATTTCCAATATCAGAAATTAAATAGATATTATTGCTACAGATTCCATGGACAATAAAAGGATGATAAGGTAATATTATAAAAATTTTATGATAATAAGTTTGACAAATTGGGTGAAATTGGCAAATTATTTGAGAAACACAAACTATCACAAGAAAATAGAAAATCTCAATAGTCTTATGTCAATTATAGAAGTTGAATTAAAAATAAACCCTTTTCCCAAAGAAATTAAATTCAACACAGCTTTACCAGTGGATTCTCTCAAACTTTTAAGGAAGAAATCATACCAATCTTACATATGTATATACATAATACATACATGTATATGTAAGATTATATATATATTATATGAAATGAGAGAACACTCTCCTATTCAATTCATGAAGTCAGTATATCTTCAACACCAAAACCTGACAAAGAAATTTCAAGAAAGGGAAATTAAAAACAAGCATCTTTCATGAACTTAGGTATAAAAACCCCTCACCCTCCCACATTGCCCAACAAATTTAATCTAGTGATATTTTAAAAGGGTAATCTATCAACAAGTGAAATTATCCCAATAATACAAGGTTCATTTAATCTTTAATTATCAATTTATACAATCAATCATATAACAGAATAAAGAAGGGAAACACACTTTGTCATCTTTATAAGTTCAGGAAAAGCATTTGGCAAAATGCAACACCTAATTGTGATTTTTTAAAAAATTTGCCAACATCCTAAAAGTAGAAAACAATAAAATTTCATTTTAATAATGGACATCTATGAAAAACTTAAGGCTAAATCATACTTACTGAAGGCACACTAAAATGCTTTTTCCACGAGATTAGTAAAAAGGCAAGGATACCCATTCTCATCACATCTATTCAAAATCTGGCCAGTGCAATAAGGCAAGAAAAAGAAATGAAAACTATAAAAATTGGAAAGAAAGAAGAAAACTTTTCATTCACGGATGACACCATTTTAAGTATAGAAAATTCTTAGAATTGCCATGAATTTAGCAAGATTTTAGAATACAAGTTCAAATATGCAACATACAATTCCATTTCTATATATCAATAATGAACTCTTAGAGAATAAAATTTTAAAACAAAATCATTCAAAATAGCACAGAAAAAAAAATCAAATACTTACAAATGAATTTGACAAGAAGATGTACAAGACCTCTGCCCTGGGAACTCAGAGGAATTCAGAGAGAGGAATTCAGGAAGACTTAGTTAGGGCCAGGGGTGTAGCTCAGGGGTAGAGCACTTGTCTAGCACATGCAAGGTTCTGGGTTCCCTCCCTAGCACTAGGGAAAAAAGGACCTAATTAAATGGAGAACTCTGTCTCACTTATGCATTAGAAAAAATCAGTATTTTTAAGATGGTCATTCTTCCCAGATTGATCTATACATTCAGTAGGATCCCAATCAAAATCCCAACAGTTGTCTTAATAGAAATTGGCAAGCTAGTCCTAAAATTTACGTGAAGACAGTAAAGATCTAGACGAACCAGTCTGGAAAAAATAACAACAACGTTTTGCCCAAGAAATGTAAAAACACAGCCCCACAAAGTCTTGTGCAAGTACGTTCAGGGCATCAGCCTGGTTTTGGCAGTCCCTCCCTGGAAATGACTCAGTTATCCGTCCACGGGAGAACGGGAATCACGCGGTATTCCATCCGTACGGTGGGATTGGGCTCAGGGATCCAAAGACAGGAGGGCCCCTGCACACAACCATGGGACCAGCCCCACAGAACTTATCTGAACCAACAAGCCCAGACAGAAGATGCTCGATGATTTCATTTTTACGACTTTCAAGAACAGGCAAAGCAAATCCACGGTGATAGACATCAGAAAAACGGTTGCCTTTGGGTGAGGGTGGGGTGGACTGACTGGTGAGAGGTTTGAGGGAAATTTCAGAGGTGACGAATGTTCTGCATTTTGATCCCGGGGGGTGGCTGCTTGACTGTACATAGTTGCCCAAACCCATCAACTTGTTCGTTTTACTCTATGTAGCTTAAGCGTCCTTATCAGAGGGAGGGGGAAGGAAAGAAAGAGGAAAAGACAGGAGGGGAGGGAAGGAGGAGAGAAGCTCAGAGAAATTCCATCCAAATGCAATGTATGGATCTTGTTCACAACCTGATTGGAATCAACCAGCTATAAAAAATCTATTTTGAGACAAGCATGAAAAATTGATCATGAACTGGGCTGGAGAAGGTATCAGACAATCGTTGTTACTGGGTTTGAGGATGGTGTTGGTGTTCTTTGTTAATAGCATTCATAGATGCCTAGGGGTGAAAGGACGTCACACATGAGACTTGCCTTAGGACGTTTCAGCAAAGCAGGAAGGAGGTGGCACTAGTTCACTGTTGAAGCTGACGGAGTCGTACAGGGCAGGCATGTTTTATTTTATCCTCTCTGCCTTTGTCTGTATGCAATATCCCATGAAAAGGTTAAAAATAAAATTTAAATTTAAAAAATCAGCCAGAAGTGAGGGCAGGCCACTCCTCTGTCTGAAATCCTCCAGTGGCTTCTCTCGCAGAGGAAAACCCAACATCTTTGTCGTTTACCCAGAAATCAGTTAAGGGATCATGAAACCAATCTGGTGCACTGTGTTTCATTTCTATCTTATGAAACAGAACAAAATAATACAGGGGAGCAAAGGAGAAACGTGGTCGAGAGTGCTGCACTGATCACAGAGCCAGGTGAGGCTATGGAACCATCTGATTTGTGCGTGCACACCTGCACGTGTGTGCTTCCCCAGGGGATTGTGGGAAGAGGTTTGAAAGCGGCCTGTGTGATCTGCACCCGCTCAGTCCACTCCTGCCCGGACATCTCGCTGGGCACCCTTCCTGCCGGCTCCAGGCTGGTGTCGTGGCCCACCCCCTGTGCGGGGCTCTCCACACTTTGTCATTGACCCTTTGGTCCTCGGTGCCACCATGTGACCTACCACCCATGGCTCCCGCTTGCTGTTGGCCTCTCTCCCTCCCACTCCCTGCATGGCAGCCCCAGGACAGTGCACTCACCTGAGTGGCCCACGGTGGCCTAGAACACTGCACGGCACGCTCCAGGCACATTGGTAAAACTGTTGAGGCCTAGGACAGTGCTCAGAGCTAGAGACTGAGCAAGACACAGAGTGGGCAGAGTGGACGGGCCCTGGTGGAGCAGAGTGTGCAGGAGGACAACGCAGGCACATGACATGAGGTCCTGTGAGCACAGGTGATGGCAGGACCTACCTGTGTGTGTGAGGGGAGGGAGAGGGGAGCGTGCCGTATGTGGAATGTGGGGTTTGTGTGTGGTTGGTGTCTGAGGGGTGTGTGCTGTGTGTGCTCTGTGTACTTGTGTGGGGGAGTGCGTATGTGAATGAGGTGTGTGCATAAGTGGTGTGTGTGCCTTTGGCATGGCATTTGTGTGTGTTTGTGTGGGTTGTGTTTGTGTGGCTTGTGCGTCTATGTGTGTAGATGGGGTGTGCATTTGTCACGTATGTGTGCTACATAAGCCATGGGTACACAGGTGGGCTCATGTGCAGGCTGTATGGTGTGTGTGGTGTGTGTGCTTGCATGTGGCCTGCAGTGTGTGGAGCATGTGTACATGTTCCTGTGTGGCCGCTGGGGATGGAGACAGTGCCCTCATGGGGAACTTCCCTGAGAATGGCCTGAAAACTGAGATGGACAACTCAGCAACGGAAGGAACAATGGTAGCATTAAAAGCGGAGGATGCAGAGACCTGGACGGACCTTGGCATGGGCGCGTTTGAGCACCCGCCGGTGAACCCAGGGGTGCTGAGAAGCCCTCCACCGCAGGAAGTTCTGACGGACGGCGAGCTAGGGACTGACAGCAGCAAGTGCTGGCAATAACTTGGGAGGACCGGGGATGCACACGCTACCACGGAAACGGGAAGCCGTGCAGCTGCTTGGGGGCCGTTGGCGTCTCACCGAGGAGAACACGTGCCCGCTCGGTGCCGTACCGATTCTATTCCTGGGCACTTGTGCAAAAGAAATGAAAACGTGCGCCCGTCAACAGGCTTTGCATGCAAATGCTCGTCGTAGTTGTATTAATAACGAAAACCTGGAAACCACTTCAAATGCCTGTCAACAGGAAGGACAGACAAAGTGTATTCATGCAAGGGAGTAATACTCAGCTACAGAAACAGACTATCGACACGCACGTGGTGAGTCTCAAAGCACGCTGTTGAGTGAAAGAAGCCAGCCACGGAAGAATAGATTGGGATCGATGCATTTGCATGAAGTTGGGGCCCAGGCAGAGCAATCTTATGGTGATGGAAAACACCCGCGGTTCTCTGGTGGACTGAAAGGGACCCAGGACACCCTGATGTGATGGGAATGTCCTGCATGTCTTGGTGGGGCCATGAATGATGGGAACAAAGTGTGAGATTCGAGGGATCGTTATAAGGATGCAACGACTTGTCAAAATTCACCAAACGATGCATCTAATATCTGGGCATTTTATGTAAAACACACTCCACCTCTCCCCTATGGTCTGGGACCCCACGTCCTGAGGAAGGAGTAGCGATTAGCTCAGGAGGCAGGGCGCAGAGCATCCCAGGCAGAGGGAACCACCGTGGGCAGGCTCATGGGGTGGGGAAGAGTCCCCCAAGGACAGAGGAGGCCAGTGTGTTTGGAGACAGCAGCCAAGTGGGAAGGAGCGGTGGTGTCCTCAGATGCAGAGAGGAATGGTCTGCAGGGAGGGAGAGGAAGCGTGGGGGCTGGAGGACTGGAGGGGGAAGGAGAAGACGATTCCGGCACCTCAGGAGGACGAGTGGGGTTTGGCGAGGTGTGTGCCGCGACAGGCAGAGAAACCAGAGGTTCCCGTGGGTGGGATCGCAGCACTGCCAGGCTGGGCGGGGGAGGGCAGAAGGGCAGGCAGAGTTCACTGTCTCTTGCTGTGCAACCAACCACCCAGACCTCGGCCCAAGATCTGGTCCACTGGACTGGGCTGCCCTGGAGGGAGCTGGTCTTGCCAGTGGTCTCAAGTGTGGGTGGCTACGGCCTGCGCGCACTCTCTTTCTCTCTCTCTCTCTGTCTCCCTCCTGTTCCTCAACCCCATGGAGCCCCTCCAGAAGGATAGCTGGGCTTCTCCCCAGGCTCAAGGCCAAGGGCAGGAGGCCGCAGCATGAGCTGCCTGGAGCCTGGGTTGATGTCTGCCATGTAGAGGATCTGCATTGATGGTGTCACCTTGTTTGGGTTAACGCCTGTCCCAAGGCCAGCCTGGATCCAGGGAGGGGAACCACACCCAGGTCACAGTGTAGACTCCCACAGCCACCTACTAGCCACGGGACCCTGGACAAGTCACTTACTCCCCGAGCCTCGGACTTCTCCCCTTTCCAGTAGGGGTATGCAGGCATTTTGTCATCGTGTCCTTGTCTAATAGAATAAAGCAACAGCTATGAAGAGCCAGCAGGTGCCTGTCCCAGGGCAATGGCGATATCCTCACGGCGAGCAGCGGCTGCGGTAGAGATGTGTTTACCACCCACACCACCGTCCAGGGCCTGTGCTGGCCTCGCTCTTCCCAGGGGAGATCTGCCCCCTCCCCAGCTATTGGGAGCAGCGGTCAGCTGCGGAGTCCCTTGTCTCTCACCAGCATCTGCCGCTGGTCAGAAAGGCCCGTCCATCCTCAGGTGCAAGGGCAGGATCCAGCTAAGACGGCCCCTCCCATCCCTCTCTTATTTTTTTTTTTTTAATTAATTAATCATGGGTCAGCTATTTACATGAATAACTGTTGCCATGCCAACCCAGAGCGTGGTGGAGTGACAGCATCCTTTGTCCTGCTCCCGGGAACTGCTCCTTCAGCCTGCCTTTCTGTCCCTGTCCCCTGGGCCTGTGCTCCCCTCCCGCCCTCCCATCAGTCCCCTCAGGGGCTCCTCTTTGTAGCACCGGTGTCCGCCCACAGCCCCAGAAGAGGGCAGGGCCTGTAGTTCCTTCGGCTCCTTCCCACCGTCCCCCACAGGTCCAGCAGCTATCACTTGAGGAAATGCATAATGCTGAAAAGTTGCTCTGAATTCAGTAATGCTTTCAAATGAACGCGCTGGATTCACCCCAGCCGGCTTGGAGAATCTTTCCGCAGAGAGCTGAGGGACGGATAATAGATTCCGACCTGGACACTGTTTGGCACCCTCGGTGAATTCAGAGCCCGCTGCCCGCCCCCGGCTGCCGTCATTCTGTGATCACAGGATGCTCTGTTCACAGGTCAACGCCCTGTGGCCCCTGCTGCCCAGAGTGGCACCCACGGGCCTCCATCATCAGCTCTCCTGGAAACTTCTTAGAATGGGGACCCTTGGGGCCCCCTAAGATGCACTGATCAGAATCTATATTTTACTAGGATCTCCAGATGATTCTTAGGCACATTAAAGTTTCACAAGACTGCTTTCATGGAGATGGCTGGGGTCACCTACTGTCTGTCAATCAAGGGCACAGGCTTTGGAACTGGCAATCTGGGTATGCATCCCAGTTCTTGATCCGTGCAACACGGATCCAGGGGGCTGCAGCCTGGGTCAGGCCATGGCCTGTGTGCTAGGGATGCAGTGGAGGGAAAACCTACCAGCATGGATCCTGTTCTCGGGGCGCCTTCCGCCTGGTGGGGGAGAGGTGTGCAATTGCGTGTGTGAGTGAAAGGCTCCGAGAGAAGTAAACGGGGCCGTTCACGCGTGCTGATCATTCAGCAGGTATCAGACCTGCCGACCGCATGCTGGATACTGTCCTGCATGGAACAGCACACACGATGGAAGGTCACCTACGGGGCAGTCAGACAGGGCTTCCCTGAGGAAGCCACGCTCCAGTGGTCCACGAGCCTGCGTTGGGGTCTGCTGAGATGGGAGTGGGGTGGGGGCCTGCCGGAGGTCTGGTGGCGGAGCTTCGTATCTCGTCAAAACAGCAAACGCGCCAAGCCTGAGACGTCTCGCTGGGATGTGGCACTCAGAGGTCACTGTTGACCTCAGTGGGTTTTTTCTTTTCTCCATAAAACAGGGATCGTGACAGTAACAAAATGAAGCCCAGGTCCCTGCAGTTGGTAGGGTGGGAGTCCTCGTACACCGCGGAATGCTCCTGTCTGCAGGGAGACCCAGGGAGGCTGCTCTGGGGCTGGGGGAGACCCCAGGGGCTCTGGCTGTGGGCAGAACCCATCCGCTGAACCCCAGGAGAGAAGTAGGCAGGAAGAGGGGTGGGAGCTGGAGGGTGGGCCAGCAGCCATGACCTCGAGGCCCAGTGCTGAAGGCGACCACCCCAGTCCTCCCACGAAGCCCCAGAAACTCTCTGCTTACAGGATTTTGGTGGGGTGGATCCTTCATGGGGAGGCACATGGGGACCTGAGGTTTCCACGTGTGACCTGAAGCCAGTCAATCAGACGGAGGCAGCCCAGGAGGGGCCAGGGCGAGTGGACACAAGCTCTCAAGGGACACGAGACCCCAGCTAGCCACTGATGAGGTATGTTAAGAGGAGCACTGGGCCGCGAAGCCACCTCATAGGAAGTGACACAAAGCAACTTTGTTCCCTTCGTTCATTCTGCTAGATTAACAACCACACATTAGTCGCCTGCCACGGGCCTGGCGCGGGGGGCATTAGAGTTACGGTGCTGTCGCAGGCAGACATGAATCCTCGCGCTGGCGAGCTGGCATGGCAGCAGAGGGAGACGCAGTCGACAGATGGAAGCACGGGGCATGTTACCTGATGATAACAGCTGGGGAGGAAAGCAGAAAGGAGCTCTCTGTGCATTGACGAAGGATGCAGGAAAGGGAGCCAGAGAGGAGGGCTGGCTTGGGGAGCAGGCTCGTCCAGATGGGGTTGTGCAGGTGAGAGCAGAGACCTGGAGGAGGCATGGGGCCGCTCCCCAGGGACAGTTGGGGTACGTCTCAGCCAGAGGGGGATCTCGGCACAGGCCCTTCCCCTGCTGGGAAGGCGAGATGACTTGGAGACCAACGCCTAAGCAGGAAAGCCCCTCACTGCAGCAGGTGGCTTGAGACTGAGGTGTTCAGAGGAGGGGGAAGAGATCATGGGCTCAGAGTTCCAGGGTCGCCAGACAGATGGGACCGAGCGGACTTGGTAGCCATGAGTTTATGTACACAGGAGGTGAAGAGACTGCTGGGACCAAGGACACAGAGACTTGAAGGCCAGCTCATCCTCAAGAGACGCAAACATCGCTGCCTCTGAGAAGGTTCCAACTCCTCCCCTGTGAAACCTGGGAGGCTCCTTCCTCTGGGCCGCTCTGCACCTTGTATCAGTCATCGCCTGCTCTTGTCTCACTGCATTCTGTTCTTGGCTTTTACATGTATCTACTCCAGGAAGCTGCACCCACCTCCACCAGAGGGGTTGGCTAGCTAGACCATCTGTTCATTACACCCAGTGTCCAGCAGAGGGCTGCCAGCTAGAGAGGAGTTTGGCTGGAGGTGGGAATGGAAGGCAGAGTGGAGAGAGAGAGAGAGAGAGAGAGAGAGAGAGAGAGAGAGAGAGGACTAGAGAGCAGTCTGGACCTGAGGTTTACGGAAGTGAGTCTGGCTGTGTTACGTGTGGTTTCCAGAGGAACTGGGCAGGAACACTGAAGATCAACAATGCCAATAGCCATGACCTCGGGAGGGGAGGAGCACCTGTTCTGAACATGAGCAGAGAGAATGAAGAAGAGACGAGAGGGAGGAAGGCCTCATGGAGAGTGAGAGGAGACAGTGCCAATTAAGGCGACTCTAGATTCAGATGCTTGGATATGGAAGCGAGGCGGTCAGTAGCCAGTTCCGCAGTACGCACCCTGCACGGGCTGTCTCTGATTCCTCCACGTGTCAGGGTCTTCATCTCCCTGGAAGAACGACTTCCAGACGACATACCAGACGTTAGTTAGAATCTGAGTAATAACGTTAATAACAGGGTAGGCCAATGGCTGTTGACATCCGCTTGCATCTCTGCTGGGTGCCTTTAATGGCCCCGGGACCCCCGTGTTGAGTCAATGAAGACCAGACACCTGGCGAACGGGACCACTGCTATTAGGAGGCGAGGCTGGATTCGGAGAGCTATAAAACGATGATCATGCTGATGATGAGCCTGCGTTGCAAGAGCGCATTAAAATCAGATCCATTAGTTAATTTAAAATAACAATACCCATTAAGACCACCAGGAATGCCCTCATTCCATTTAGCATCCCAGCTGTAAACTTCTCACCGCTTTTCTCAGGAAGTGTCTAATTCAGGTTCATAATGCTGAGAGGAGGCTCTCCACGTTTCCCCCCTTCATTTGACGAGTGTTTATTGAGCACCTACTGGATGCTGCATGCTCAGCTGGGCCTGGGGATGGAAAGAGGAGCAACACAGGGCCCTGTTTTTGAGAAGCTTGCCCTGCAGTGATGGAGAGGACCCAGGCAGGTAAGCACCCGAGGGCACCCTGGAGGAGCAGTCTGCTCGATCTAGGGCCAGGGAGGCTGACGGAACCCAAAGCAAATGTCCCCTGGAATGACAGTCATAAAGCCGTGGCCAAGTGACCCTGGAATCCAAGTTGGTCCGCTTGTGTTTCCCTGAGGCGGGACACTCACAGGTGCCTGTGTCGAGGAAAGGGTCCAGCCACAATCCTGGACTCTGCTTGCTCATTGTACTCACTGTTCTCGAAACTCCAGAAGTTGGGTTCAGAGCCTGGTTTCCTCTCCGTGGAGAAAGACCAAGAGGAGCTCTGAAGGGCCCTCAGTCTCTGGAGGGGACTGCTGAGGACGTGGTCAACTGTGTCTGCTTCTGGGCCTGATGTCCGGGTTCGCAGCCACTTCTCCCCGCCAGGCTTACGTGAGGAAAGTGGTTCCAGGAGCAGGAAATGGCCAGGGCAAAGGTCCTGGGGTTCTAAAG
This sequence comes from Sciurus carolinensis, assembly GCF_902686445.1. Lineage (NCBI taxonomy): Eukaryota > Metazoa > Chordata > Mammalia > Rodentia > Sciuridae > Sciurus > Sciurus carolinensis. The sequence goes on along the minus strand of NC_062215.1, from coordinate 7,084,556 downwards.
GATCCACGTGTCCCAAACTTGACAGAGAGGAATGTTGCTGACTCTGAGGCCAGAGATGAGCCTGTAGGAAGAATTTGGACCCCACTGTGGGGCAATGTGAAGGTACCGAAGGGTCGCCAATACCGTGATGACGTCACAACATTTACATTTTTAAAAATACCCTTTCTTGTTGCCGAGGGAGACTAGATTGGAGACGAACCTCCAGATCAGTGTTGTCCAAAAGAACCTCAGTGACGATGGGTGACAAACAGGAGGTGCTATTCAACATGGTGACCATGCATCCCATGTGGCCCCAGAATGGATGTGACGTGACTGAGGGGCTAATTTAAACTTCAGTGGCCCCTCGTAGCTGGAAGCTGTCCTATTGGACACAACTCCAGACCCTTCTCTAGACAGGGGGGCCTGGAGACTTTGATCCCAAGTCCCTGTTGACCCCTGCCTCTCTCACCTCTCGTTTCCTTAGGATGCACGCTGAGACAGAGACTTGCTGGGTCCGAGGGAAGGCACACTTTCAGGATCTCTTTCGTTCCTGTTTCCACCTTCCTTTCCAGAGAAGGTCTTCAGGCTCCTTCTTTCACTGTGGTAGTGGACGGCCACTGTCCCACGTGCTCCTTGATGTTGAGCCTTCTCTTTTGGTTCTGTTTTTCTGTAACTTCTCCTCTGGCTTGAGCAGCAGGAGTGGTGGATTCAGGAGCTGCCCTCTGACCTCCAGGGATGTCCACTGCCGCCCATCAATCCTTCCAGGCCCAGTTTGCAGAATAACAATAATAAAGACATCCAGGATGCTCTCTTGGATTCCCCGTGCGCAGACCAGCCTTCTCCGTGGGCACAAAGGGCTTTGGCCATACCGCTGCCACTTGCGGGAGGCAAGCCTGCGTTTCCGTCCCCTTCCCAGACCCACCCGTTTGCTATCTGTCCTCCGCGTTAGTTTTCAATTAACAACCCAATCCTCTGGATTACAGTTTCTCATTTACCAGGATTATTAGTAGTGAAAACATTAACAATAATGAAAAATATTGGCGGCAACAAGCCCCTCTGCCCAGAGCTCCTGCTTCCAGGCTTGGTGTAATTAAAAAGCAAACCAAATGGGCAAATAAAAATCCCGGATGCCCCCTCTGGCCTCAGAGAGGGCACCAGAGGATCGTGGACCCCAAATAGGCCATTAACACTGCGCACGGGCCATCAGCAAATACGGAGCAAAACAAATGAAGCCCCGCTGCAGGGAGAGAAGCAGCCCAATAAATCTCGTCCAAAGTGGCTCTTGCTTGGAGCCCTAAGCTGTAATTAGAGGGGGCCACGTCAGGGGCAGCAGAGAGGGAGGCGGCAGGAGCCCCACACTGGGGGGGGATGCTCACTCTCCTGAGCCCCACGTGAGGCAGGCACGGCCCTCACCCACCCCTGTGGCTCCCACACGTCTGCCCCTCGTGGCCCCTGGGACAGCCTGGCCCTTTCCTCCCTCAAACTCATGAATGATGCTTCACACTCCACACCCTCTGGCACCAGCAGCCTGGCCCGGGGTCTTCCCTCCTCTCTCTTTTGTGCATTGCCTTGGAACCCTCTGCTCCCCCTCTCCTACCCTCTGCAAACCCTCTCCTACACTTCTGCAAAGTGTCTCTCCAAATCGGCCCCTCCCAGCAGCCCTGCAGACTCTCCCTTCAGAGTGGGCCCCTCTGGGGATATGGAGGAGCTGAGTTCACACCTGAGCTCTGACCTTGAGTGACCCCAGGCAAGTTAGTGCCTCTCTCTGGTCCTCAGTGTCCCGGTCAGCAGGAGGGCAGCTTCCTAGGGGCGTGTTCTGAGGACTAAACAAAGTCCTATTTGCAAAGGGGCCTACAGAGTCTGGCGAGAAGTAGGTGTTGGTGTTCAACTAAAGTTAATTGAATGACCCTCTTACCCCAGGCCTTCTTCTACCTAGACACCCAGTTTGCAGGAACCAGAATTGGTTTTCATATTGCAACTGGAATGTTCTTTGTCTTTCATCAGACTGGGGTGATCTTGGCTTGTCTTTGTCCTTCCTTACAATAGCTGATATAGGGCTGTGTGTGCTGGGGCAGCCAAATGCTTGACGCTAAGAGAGGAGATGGGTGAATTATGGGAATGTGCTCCTTTCTCCTTCTCCCTGGGAAGTTGCCTAACCATGCTTCCAGCTGGCTGAGACCCCTCGAGACTTATTTTCCAGAACAGCGATGAGGGAGCCGTATCACTTGCCTCTGGTCTTCCGGCCTGCTATCTGGGCTGCACTCCCCACCCCCATCCTGGGCCGGGAGAGTCTGAGTCTCCTCTGCTCACCCCCACCATGCACATGACCACCCCACCTTGAAATGCTCACCCTGCCTCCTGGAATTGCATTGTGGGATCTCCTAACCTTGGCTAAGAAAGGAGAGCATGAGCTGAATTTCCAACAATAGGGGAGTCTGTTAAATAAATTGTGGTGCCCTACACACATTTATGGTATTTTTCTTCAATGCTAAAAGCAGGTTGCAAATCAGTATGTAAAGTAAGAACTTATTTTGGTGAGCAAAAAGAAAACCAACTATATGCGTACCAGCCAAAAATTGTCATGGGGAATCTATACCGAAATGTTAGCAATGGAGTTCTGTTTTTTTTTTTGTGGGTGGTGGGCTAACAAAGGACTTTGATTTCATTCTTTGTGCATATCTGTAATTTTCTGATTTGTTTACAATGAGCATATATTTCTTCTGTCTCAACTAAATAAACAAATAAAGAGAAGCAGGCCTGGTCTCGGAGGCCTCATTTGCATACATTTGCATGCCATCCCATCGAGCACCATCCATCACAACTCTATTCCGGGGGCCTCAGAGATCTGAGGATCGAAGAGGCCCCGGCTGGTTAGGGGTTCGGGCGAATCCGTAGCCCCGCCCCTCAGGAGGACCCTGCAAGCCCCCAGTGAGAGCCAGGGCCGGCCTCCCCCTCCACGGCCTCCGCGCTACATCCCTGTCTCCGTGAGGGTGACACCAGCCCCGAGGCAACAACAGCTCCGTTGTCACATTTCCAACCTCGAAGGCGTCTTGCTTCCACTCGGTTGGCAGCGTTTTCATGTTATTCTCACTGCTTTGACCTTAAGTGGCTGATTTCCCTTTCTCTCTCCCTTTCCCTGGGTTCCGCTCCCCCCGCACCTCCACTCTCCTGGCTGAGACTGTCTGAGCGGGCATCGGAGCTGGCTCGGAGCTTGCCTCCTATTTTGTACTTTGTGAAACTGGAGAATACAAAGGGCCGTGAGTACGATGCAGCTCCCAGTCTTGCAACGAGGTGGCTGCTCCTTGCCTGGGCAGCCGACTGCATCTCCAAAGCAGTGGCAAAGCAGTAGCCAGGGAGGATGGTGCCCACCAATGGGGGTTCTTTCTAGGTGACTCTCTGTCCTGGGAAAAGAATAGATCCAAGTCCCCCACCTCCCCACCCACAGGAGCTGAAGTCTGCTCAAAGGCTTGGCTGTCCTATCAGAAACACCTGCTCTTAGTTCACGTGGACAAGGTACATTGCTTGTACCTGGTGACATTAGGTGGGATGGGAAGCCCAAGTTCCATGGTGCGCTTGATGGCATGATCCCCAACCCGTGTGTTCTAAGTTCCCCTGACCACCGCTCATCAGTTTACAAGCTGTGTAGCTTGGTCACCTGCTGGACCGGCTTGGTGCCCTTCAATCCCCGTACACTGATGGTAGCGCTCTCCTGCCAAGTGCTGCCTCCTGCCAGTCCTCCTTCCGGCACCAGCAGGCTGTGCCATCTCGTCTGTGGGACCCAATGCCTTCAAGCCTCAGTGTCCTTATCTGTCCCTAAGGACAACGCAGCCCCTACCTCCTAGGCTCCTTGTGAGAAGTCAGTGAGCTCAAGTGCAGAATGTTCGGGATCAGTGTCTGCCTTCGGCTGCCCTCAGGGCAAGGTAGTTGATCATTTAATCTTTCCTACGAGACTGGATGGGGTGCTGTGGGTGCCACAGGGTTTGGAAACATAGGTTGTTATCCACCAATTGTGAAATCAATGATTCGTTTGAGTCACCTCTGTGACTGTCCAGGCGTGGTGGCCACTGGGTATGCTACCTCCATCCCGCTCCTGGGAAAACAAAGATTTAGACCCAGCCCTCACTTGGCTTTAGACAAGGCGCTGCTGGGAAATGGGCGGGAAGCTCTGCAGTCCTTTCTGTTGGATTCCACAGCCCCTGGAAGCTCTCCCCTGGGCCTGTCATTTAGTTCTCTTGCTCTGTCCTTGTCAGGACATCCTCTTCTGCAGGGTTGCCCTTTGTGATTGCAGTAGACTGAACGTGTGTCCTCCCCAGACTCCCAAGCCGAAACCTCATCTCCAGCGGGACGGGATTTGGAGGTGAGGCTCTTTGGAGGTGATTAGCTCATGAGGGTGGAGCCCCCAAGAATTGGGATCAGTGCCCTTAAGAATAGACCCCACAGAGCTCCCTCAAGGACACAGAGGAGGCCCCCCCTGTGAACTGGGGAGCCGTCCACTGCAGACGTGGAACCTGCTGGCCTTCCCACCTGCAGAACTCACCTGATGGCCTTCTGGTGCCTCTAAGTCCCGCAGTTAATGGTGTTTGCATAGCAGCCCAAGGGACAGGGACGGTGGGCTACTTATTCTTTCACCCGCTGTGGTCCTGCTTCCCCACCTGTCCCGGGGAGGGATAAAGCTTGGCCTGTTGCCACAGCTACCAGTGCTGGGGAGGAGAAGCGAGGCCAAACACAGAGGTGAGGGGTGGGGTTTCTGAGCTTTGCAATCCCAGTTGGAGCACCAAGGGAGTGTCCCAGAGTCCCCCCTATTCCCATGTGGACTTTGCGGGAAGAGTGCCAAGGGGGGCCCCTGGCAGAGATTCCCTGAGTCTCGGCGGCACTCCATTCTGAGCTGCTGGTCTGCCTTGATTGTGAGCCCTGGGGGTGGAACCCGGCTTCTCGAGAGCCTCTCCAGTACCAGCCATGATGCCGCACGGAACAAATAACAGCAAATACCAGGGATGTCGCCCAGAAGGAGGCCGGCGGGAGACGGACAGCTGAGACGCCTGAGGCCGGTCGGCTGCCAGGTGACCCCTCCTGCTGCTTATTTCTTGAGGCCGAGAAAGGAGGACACTGCTACCCCAGCGCTGGACTTGAGGACCACACTCGGGGTGGCTGGGCATGCAGGAGCCTGGCCAGGGGAGGTCCTCTGAGTCAGAGGCTGGGCGATACAGGTCCACCCCTACATACCGCAGGTGCTCTGTCCCTGAGTAGCAGGAAACCCTGAGGCAGCGTCCACGGCACAGCCTCCGCCCCTGCTTTCTCCTCCTCGTGAGACCCCAGCCAGGCCCCACGGGCAGCTCAGGGAGCGCTCTCCTGCGTGGGGACAGGTCAAAGTCTGGGTCTGTCTGTGATGACTTGGGGGTCCCAAGTCTGTGCTGAGGACAGCCCCAGAAGGACGGGGCTAGCCATTGCTGGGACCCTGGCCTCGGAGGGCAAACTCTGGCTCAGCGGCTTGCTGACCTCAGAGCAAGTCACAGTGCCATGCAGCAGGCCCCCCTCGCTGTGCACCCCTCCCTAGGGCGGTGGGGGGACAGGCGACGTGCCCTCCTGCAGCAGGGTTGCACCCTGCTTGGGGCGCTTCTGGTGGGTGCTTCTGACACAGGGCCTGGATCCCTAGGCTGGCAGAAAGAGCCAGCCTGACTCTTCTCAGGAGTCTTGTTCCTCCCCGGTTCCTTCCCGGGTGGCTGACAGCTGGTGATCGCGGACAGAGGGATCTGGGGAGCTGCCAGGCTCAGGGTTCACTAGCATGACCCCATCCGCCGGCACCACCCAGCACCCGCACCCCACCACGCACTTACAACCCCGCCCGCTGAAAACTGAACTCCGCCGGGATGTTCTCCTCGGGGTAACTCCGAGGAGCTCTGGAATCTGAAGGGTGAGAGGAAGTGATTGCTAAACCTGTGGGTCTCGCCTCAAGGCCAAGGTCGCGCCAAGGGCTCAGCCCCTTCATTTTTTCATCTGCATTTTTCCTTTCTGGGGAGAAGAATGGTCTCCCAGGAAGCCTCCAAGGTTGGAAATTGATTTCTCTATTTCCACATGCGTTTTGCTTCCAATTCAGGGCATAGAAAATCAGCCCTCCTCCCATTGATCCTGGTCCGCCGGTGCCACGGCCGGAATCAAAGGGGCAGGGCTGCGGGGGATTCCCCAGCGAGCTCAGGGCCCGAGGAGAGGCGGCTTCAGAGAGCTCACCTCCTTGTCAGGTTTTAAGATCTGCAATCTGTTTTGTTTGGTTCTCTGTTTCTTTTTTCCTCCTTTTGCAGCAAACAGCACAGGCTCCCAGGGCTTAAAGATGCCGCCCCGGTGCCGGAACCCGGTGGGCCAGGAGGAGCCCCTCTTTATGAACCATCTGTTTAGTGGACATGGTGCAGCTGCAGGACCCCGAGGGAAACCCCACTCAGCAGCCTGGGGTCCCCGCCGCCCCATCCTGGGCACACAGGATACGGAGTCTAACTTCATGGGCGCCTGCGATGGTTTCAACGTGTCCCCGAAGCTCCTGTGTTGGAAACCTTGTCCCCAGCGCGTCTGTGCAGAGAGGCGGAGCTGGTCCTGGGGCGCTGCTGGGAGGGTGTTGGTCATCCCCGGGAACCCTGGTGGGGTGAGCTCGGCTCTCTCTTCTCCCTTCCAAGAAGGGAGAGTCGGCGCAGCAGGAAGCCGCTGACCGATGCCAACCTCCCCGCTCTCGTCCCTTCCCAGCCTCCAGAGCTGCGTGGAGACGCATTTCTATTAGTGATAAATGGCCCCACCTGGGGTGTTCAGCACAAAGCTAAGACGGTGTCCCCCACGCCACTGCCCCCGGGTCCCTGTGCAGACTCAGGACCCTGCTGCTTAGGCACCGTGGTAGGCAGACTCCACCAGGCTGCTGCCGGACGGGAGCTGGGGAGGGGTCAGGCCAGCCTGCAGGAGGCGCCTGTCTCTCACCCTCCAGGATCCAGCTGTCCTTGGCCACCGCCACCGTCCCAGCACACCTCAGCGCCTGCTCTGGTCCCTCTCCTGGGGAGCTGCCCAGTCCCTCCCAGCAGGTGCTCCCTGCTGGGTTGTCCTTGTGCCCCCGAGTCTTGGGCCTGGGCCTTGCTACCTTCCCCTAGTGTGACTCATTCTCCTGCCCTCCTCTTTGTCAAGACGACGGACCCTCCTCCAGTTCTGGAAAGAGCAATCCCACTTGGTCAACGTCCCCTCTTGTTTCTGTCCCCTCGCGGTCGCTCTGGGGTTCTGGCGTTATGGGCGGCATCGTGTCCCTGCTGAGTCCATGCGGTAGAGGAGGTGTGGTCCCAAGTCCATCTCAGGGTGCGACTGTCTGGAGACGGGGTCTTCCCAGAGGTTGCGGGGAGCCATTTGGGCGGCATCCAGTGTGCTGGGTGCTCTCGTGGAAGAGGGGGCTGGAGACGCAAGGAGACAGGGGCACGCTCCTACGAGGGAAAGACCACGTGGGGAACCAGCCAGAGGGGGCGTCTGAGAAACAAGGAGAGGGGCTGGAGCTGGGTTTGCGTGGAGCCTGTCCCTGCAGCGCACCAGGGACGCCAGAACAGCCCTCTGATGCGGTGCCCGGCTCTCATGGTGAGCCACGTGTCCCCAGGAGGAGGGCCCATGCTCTTGGCAAGAGGCCATGCAGCCATGAAGGCAGAGACCCAGCTCTGGAGTCACAGACCTGGGTTCATGCCACGTTTAGCAGCCATGGTCCCTGCCGTGGGCCACTGAAGCTGCATCTCTGCCAGCGACGGACAGCGCGGGCCCTCAGTACGCTGTGGAAGAGGAGAGGGTGCCTTCAGTGCACCAAGGTGACCACTGGGGAGGGTGGGAGCTCCCAAGTGGGACCGATTGAAGAAGGCGAGTCTCAGCACAGAACGGAGGGTCTGTTATTCAGAGAGCCCCTCTGCGGAGTGAAGTCTTTTCTAAAAACGAGACTCAACTATTGACCGTGAATATTCCCAAATGCTGGGAGTCCTGCAGAACCACAGCTGGGTCTGCTCTGGTTAATGGATTCAGGATGGTTCCTGTTGAGTAATTGTGTTCATTGAGGGTTTGTCAATATAATTTTCTGTCAGGTACAGAATGAGGGCTGGTGGCCTCAGGGACTGGCAGGACTGCTGACGGCCGCGAGGCACAGGTGCATGTGGGCCTGACTGTGGAGGAGCCGGGGCCCCCTGGCCCCCAACGAGCTGGCTCCCTGGGCTCGCTGCTCCTGCTCACCTTAGTGCCCCGCCTATCAGGACTGGCAAGGGCACAGGCTGTGCCAAGCAATGAGACCGGTCAGCAGTTGCCCCCGCCTGGCACACAGAACTGGGGTACCCAGGTGCCTGCAGAGGGGACGATGGGGCTGTAGGGGGGCGCTGACTCCATCCCGAGCTCTCACAGTGTGCGCCACCCTGTCAGGAGAACAAGGAAGGGCAGCTCGGCAAGTTGATTGAAGTTTTATTAACCTGCCACCCACTGAGGGGAGTAAATCAAAAAGTCCACATTATTGAATCACTGGCTTTAGGGACATAGATGTTGTCTCTGCCCCCAGGTGCCCCAGCTGCGTGACGCCGCATAAAACACAGTCACCTCTCCACTGCGACGGGTGCAAAATCAGGAGGCTTAGATAATTAAATTATATTTCTTCTGAGCTTTGAAATGCACCGCGTGCCCGTTTGGCTTCTTGTTGCTGCTGTTTGACTTACAGCCTGTTGGTTTTCCTGTCTTGTTTTGCTCTGATTGAGATTGAAATGAATTTATCTTGGGGTTCACACCCAAATTGAACAAGGCATTGTCCCCAGGGGCCCTGGGTGGGAGCTGCAGGAGAGTCACCCCTGAAATAGGAATGAGGACTGGGGTCACCAGAGAGCCAGGTTCCTGCAGGCCGGGGGCCTCGTGTGTAACGGCACTTTCTTCTCTCTCTCTCCTTCCCTCCCCCTTCCCAACTTCTTGTATCTATACGTTTATTAATTTATCCGTCTATCCACTTATTTCTGCAATAATGGTTGAATTCTTGTGCCGGGTATCAGGAATTTGATGAAAGAAAGAAGAAGGCCTTCTTCCATCAAGGTAGTGGATTTCCTCCGTCAAGGATGGCTGCAGAAACACCCCCCGCCCCACACACTCTTCCGCATGGTGGCCTTGCACGCCCCCAGCAAGGGCTGGAGTCCATGTCTTTCTCCTTGGATCTGAGCTGGACTTTCATAACCAAATGACTCTTAGAGCCAGTAGAATGTAGGTGAAGTCATGTGCACTGAGTGACTTCCCAGGCCAGATCGGAAGGTCGGGCAGCCGACTTTGGGAGCTATAAGAGGTTTGAGTGTCCTGAGACCACTGTGAGAATGTTCTGGCCAACAACCAAGCAGATTCGACCAATAGAAGTTAATTGCCAGACAGTGAGGGCGCCATCTTGGTTGCCCAGCTCAGGTGAACGTTTGGAGGACCAGAGTCCCTGCTGACATCTGATTGTACCTGAGTAACGGATCCAGGTGAGAGCTGTCCAAATGATCTATCCCCGTATTCTTGACCTATGGAACCATGAGCAAAGTACAATGACTGTTTTAAATCACCAAGTTTGGGCGTTTGCATAGCAATTGGTGACTGGACTGTGCTCTCAAAGAACTTACTACCCAGGTGGCGAGATAGATATTAAAGTCTCCTACAAAGAAGAGCCCTATAGAACTCTGAGAGACCATTGGTCTGGCCCAGAGGAGTCAGGGCAGCTGCCCTAGAACGTGGTGATTGATTGAACTCTGAAGGAAAAGCAGGAACTTGACAGGGGGTGAGAAGAAGAGTATTCTGGCATGAGCAAAGGTCCTGGGGCAGGAAGAGATATTTTAAAAGGCCAGTGAAGCTGCAGGATGGGGAGCAAAGAGAATCCAGAGAGGAACACAGAGTAAGGCCCTGCAGACCACTCTTGGGCACTGGGCATTGACAAGGAAGCAGCCCCTGTCGGTGTGGAGTGTGGTGCCTCGTAAGCATGGTGAGCACCCTCCTGGAGATGGCGCTCCAAGTTGAAATGACGCTGTGAACACCACCAGGACCCCGGTTCTTGTGAGGGTCGCCCTCCTGCCCGGGGTCCCTGTGCCAATCTTTCCTGGAAAACGCCACAACTTCAGATTTAATTGCATGACCTTGGGTAGGTCATTTCCCCTCTCCGGGGACTGGACTCCTGGGGATGATTTATAGATCCTTTCAAGTTTTGTGAATCTGAGAATCAATCCTCAATGACTTCCCATCATGACTAAAGTGCTCGCTAAAACTTACATAAATAGATTAAGCAGGCCAACGACGTGAAATTATATCTAATGTGATTCATTACCATCCTGCGCAGCCACCCCGCTCCTCTTTCCCCCTCACCCCTGCCTTATTTTAATGGCCACTCGGGGATTAGGAAAGGCGGCCACCAAGCAAACGTCCAGCGACCCCTGGGGATGTCCAGTCGTGTTCTGCAGAAGAGAAACAGACATCATGCCTGTGGGGCTCACCTGCCTGGAGGAGGGTGGCCCAGGCATTGGACACCAGTTTTCCTCCCTCCGGGCAAGGTGGACTCAGAACCCCTGGAAATGCAGAGAACGAGGGCGCACTGGGGTCTGAGGTCGTTTCCTCTGCCCGAGACCTTGGGCCAGCTGTTTTACGTCTCCAAGCAGAAGATGCCTCTCAAACAGAGACGCAGACGCCAGCCTCGCTGCCGATTAAATGAGATAATGCTGTGAGGCGCTACCGACCGTGCCCGGCACATAGTATGTGCTGAATAAATGTCGACTCTTAGTATTCCAGTCCGTTCTGCAGGGCCCGTCTCCAGTAATTGGAGTTGCGCACAGTTGCGATTACAGATGTCAAACCTACAAACACCAGGGGCCTGCTCTACGCGTTTGTGCTTAAATGGGCTGCTCAGAAAACAGCGTGGATGGGCTCGCCTCCATGATCCCTTCTGCTGTTTTTATACGGTCCCTGGGTAAAAATAAAAACAAAAACAACCTTGTAAGTAACGTGAAAGAGAGGGCCCGACCCAGAGGGCACAGGCCACGTCTGAAACTGCCCTCTGCATACCCAGCAGGGCCTTCTCCTGGATCTGGGACCTGAGCTCTGGGCTTGGGCCCGAGTCCGCAGGTGTGCACACGGCACGCACAAGTCCTGGTTGTCAGGGTGCCTGGTTCCCCTGACCCAGCCTGGCTTCGTCTTCCAAGGTGAGAGTGTCACCTCTCTTGTAGAGGCCGCAGCCTCCCTTCCATCCGGGAGGGCCAGAGGTGAGGCTGGGGACAGTGGGCGGCAGGTGGAGCCAAAGTGTACGCCTCCCCAAGCCCCGGCCAGCAAGGGCCCTCGCAGCCCAGGCCGGGGGCCATGGGTCTCCAGGGCAGGCAAGATAAAACGGTGGCGTCTTGGATCCATCTAGACAGTAAATTTTTTGAGTCCCTATAAGCTAAAATCAATATTGGCACAACTGTGTGTCATTAAAAACTAAATGAACATGACAAAGCCTAACTGCTGCCTATTAAACAAATGAGTCTCCTCTCCGCACAGGCACAGCGGGTTATTAAATTCTTTATTACAGGAACATCGCCATTTGAAGGGGGTAAAAATACGTCTTTATGAGTCATCTGTATGTGTGCCACCACGTCGCTTCCTGTGCTCGCCCGGGACGCTCCGTACTGTGGACCTGCTCCCCCACAGGCAAAGGGGCTTTCTCTGGACCCTCAGGGAGGCAGAGAGACAGGTGAGTGACAGGTGTCACTCACTCTGTGCATGGGTGCATGCAGTCCTTACTGATCACCAACAAACAAAGTGATCCAGCACTTGTTAGGGGCTAGACATTCTGCAGGGTCCAGGGATGGACCCTTTGCTCAGACCAAGACACTTGCCACTCTATCTCAGATGACCCAACTGCCAGTGGCCTTAAATCCAAGGATGTTAGCTTTCACCCAGCAGGAAACCTGGAGGAGAGGGGTTCCAGTGCTGGGGCAAAGATTCAGTAATGTCATCGCCAACAGTGTTTCCATCTTTGTTCTCTGTCCTTCACAGTGGACTGTGTGTCCCCTCATAGCCACAAAATAGCTGCCATAGCTCCAAATACCTTGACCGTATACAGTGGTGTGCAAAGGAAGTTTCCACATCTCATTGTATCAGAAAGTGAGATCACTACCGGAGGCCCCCAAGGTCTTCCTTCAGGACTCTTTGACCCCAGGTGGTGTGAATGCTCAGGTGGGAGACTGGCCTTCGTGGAACCAGTGTGAATGGCTGTTTGAGGGCTCCTTCTGCCCCTCCACGAGGGTTCCCTTCCTCTTTTCCAGGCGTCTGTGATCCTCGCTCTGCCCTGGCATTTCTCTGCTCTGCTGCCGTCTGTGCTTCTCTGGATGACCCCCACCCCCCACTCTGTGCTCCCGGGGCTGGACGCCACAGTGTCCTTGAGTGGCTTCCTTGTCTCTGGCTTGGGCTGGGAGAGACCAGCGGGGGGCGGGGCATTGGAGGTCAGAGGGCGCCTCTGCTGCAGTTGCTGCGGTTGCCTGTGTCCCCCGCCCTGGGCCACAGCTCCTGAGGACTGTCCTCTTCTGAGCTGCTCCTGCTGAGAACCTGGTGTCTGGGCCCTTCCCTCGCGGTCCAGGCCTGGAGCTGGGGTGCTGCCCGAAGCCCACCTTCAGGAAACTCTCCCAAACTCCTGCTCTGGGCACGCCGCCTGCAGAACGCGGTCCCGGCCTTTCTCCAGGTTCGCCGACTTTCTGTTTCCTTCTCTACTCCAGCTTTGCTCCTGGACAGAGTCCTTTGTGTCCCCATCAATCTGTGCCACACAGCCACAGGTCAGCCATGACCCCCAGCCAGGCCCTCCACCCTGGTCCCAGCCCGCAGCCGCGGGTGTCCTGGCTCCCACTTGCCCAGAGGAGCGTAGACTCTGGCTCAGTACCACCCGGAGTTCCTCTGGCCTGGGGGGAGGGGGGGAAGAGGAACAGGAAGAAAGATGCCCAGGGAGGGAGGGGGAGGGGGCTGACGGGCGCTTCTCCAACAGCCCCGCCTCTCCCCAGCCAGGGTGGACAGCCATCAGCCTGGCCTGTGTCCATGCGGAGTCCCCGCAGCATGGGGAGGCGGCCAGCTCCCCCACTGCCGCTCGGGCCTCCCCGTCTCAGCCGGGTCTGAGTAGCCGCTGAGCTGGACTTGGGGCTTTTCTAGGCACTGTTGATCTTCATGTTCACAGTGGCCATCACAGATGAGGAAACTGAGGCCCAGACATGATTCCCCGCAGGGCTCGACCAGAATGGAGTCTCCAGACTTCAGATCCCCTGCTCCTCCCCCGAGGCTATAGCTCCTAAGCTCTGCTCCAGGTGGTCGGGGTGCTTGCCGCCCTGGGGTGGGATCTGCTGGAGAAATGGATGAGAACCCTCTCTTCTCGGCTGATGGAGGGAGAGAATGCTTTCGCCCCTCCTGTTTCTCCATCTCACCAACGCGCTCTCCGGGGCTCATCCGAGCTGTTTGCCTTAGCTGGTCATCAATAGCAGAAGGTCACATGGAGGGCCATGTGGCTTGGCCCGGGTTTGCACAGCCAGCAGCCTCCCCAGCTCACCGCGGGCTGCATGGATCACTCTGCAGGTCCCCAGGCGTTTTCAGACCCTGAAAGGTTCATCCCGACATTTCAAATTCTAGGTGAATGAGCGAGGCGCCCCCCTCCCCCCCACTTCTGGCTGAAAAGGCGGCGGGTCTGCATGGGGACACCAAGGGGGGAAGAGACCTGGGCTCCATTAGCTATGCCTGCCACGGGCACAGAAGCGGGGACTATGGACATGCTGGTCATCCTGAACTCCCTGGCTTGGCTGCCTCCCTCCCGCGGAAGCAAAGAAGCCGACTTCAACCCATCTTGGTCTTGGCGCCGCGTAGGCTGCAGATGGGAGGCCAAGTTGTTGGGCGGTGATCACAATGACTGTAAAGATGATCACATAATATTGTTTAAGCCTGCTTTTTAATAGCCGTGGCAGTGGCCGGGTTCCATCTGCAGACCTTGACCGCTACCCGGCGGAGGGCAGCCGCTTGGCAGATGCGGGGAGAATGTGGCTGGCACCCAGCCTGCCGGTCATCCCGGGCTGCGATTCGGAGACGGCTCTCTGAAGGTGACGGCTCTCTGAAGGTGACACAGCGCTTAGTGCGGCGGGGCGGCCTCGGTGCGGGCTGCGCAGATGACGGGTGAAGACGGAGGGAGCAGGCGGAGCCCCGTGTGCAGGGGCACATGGGGGCAGCGACCCCTGCTGGCCGGGAGAAGGACGGCAGGCGAGGGCGGCGGGCCGGGGGATGCCCCGGGGTCGTGAGGTGGAGGCGTGGGCGCACTGGTGGCAGAGGCCAGCGCTGGGAGCCTTAGGAAGCAGGGGACGGGCACTCACGCCTTTGAGGGGGGACCGGAGCTCCGGCTGCCCTGAGGCTGGTTGGTGCTGGGGTTTGGCATCCTCCTGTCCTGGTGCTCCGTCTGCCAGTGGCTGGCTCCTGGGGACACCGTGCCATCTTGGGGACAGGGGACTGTTGCCCCCTGGATGCTCTGCCCCAGCACGCCTCCTGATGCCTGTCACTCCGGATGGTCCCTCAAGCCCCTCTGTGCCTCCTGCCTGTGTACCTGCCATTCTAACCGCCTGGGCAGTGGCTCCCTTGCTGGTCCACCAGGTCTACTGGGTCTACGCGGTCGCATTTTCTGATGGACGACCACTCCTGGTCTTTCTCCTGCCACACGGAGTTACACGGGTAGAGGTCTCCATTTGTATAGTGTGTCACAAGGGCTGCGAATCCCGGGGCCCTTCCTGCAGGGACGTGAGGGAGTATCGGAGGACCGATCCTCACCAGGCTGCAGTGGGGGAGGAGCAATGGTCATCCTAATAAGGACCTGCAAGGCTATAGCGACCCTCCCCCCAAAAAGTCTGCCGGGTGGCAATTGCCAATTCCCAGTGTAAATACTCCAGTGATGGCTATGTCCAGCTACTAATGCTTTAGCAACAGGCTCACGATCTTCCCCAAAGTGGAGCAAGAGGCTCTGAGCTGGCGGAAGTCCGGGTCCTGGTAACAAAGCTCTCCATCTCTAGGAACTAGACGGTGGGCTCAAGAGGAAGGCCTGGATTTTAAGAGTCCATTACCCCTGGCGCTTAGTAGATACTCAGTTAGCATCTGTTGAATGAGGTAGGTTTCTGAGCGCAGAGGGCAGGGCTGGAGGGCACTGGACAGAGTCCCTGGATGGCAGGACATTGCCTTCTCCTCCTCCACTGAGGTGGACACTGTCCAAGATGTCCACCTCCCTGTCTCAAGGTTCAGGAGAAGAGAAAGTCACAGACCCTGGACAGGAAGTTCCCTGGAGCCAGACCTTGAAGTGAGCCCTGAGGCTGTGGCCCGAGGCTCTGGGCTGGACGCAGATACTATCTCTGGGCATCTGACAGGATGACGCTTCCAGAGTGAGGGGAACAGACGAGGTTCGGCCTCAGGCCACGGCTGCATCATCCTGCCAGAGCCGGGTTCTCCTAGGACAAGCCAGGTGCAAACCAGTGGCAAACAGATGGCAGCCACCAAAGTCAGTGTGGCCAAAGGGGCCGAGAACAAGGTGGGGCCTGCCTTGAACCTGTGTGGGGGGCCAGGGGTTGGGCAGAGCTGAGAAACACGGGGCCGGGACACAAACCTCTATCCCCAAATATAGAGCAGATCTTAGGTTTTCCATCTAAGGCCAGAATAAGACTTCAATGGTTAGCAGCAGAGACGCTAACCAGGGTGTTAACATTTGTTCAAACAGGGACCAGTCAGGAGCAGCAGGGCCTGGAGAAGAGACTTCCAGTGGGGGCTGGGGTCCCCATGATGGGCCACCTGGGCTTACAAACTCTAGGACCATGAGAAGATGAACCCTTTCAAGACCTGGAACTGTTTAGGGAGTCGAGTGAGAAATGCATGGAAAATGGGCAATATTGCTGGCTGGGACAGAGATTCTCAAACCAGAGCACGCCCAGTATCACCAGGGGTAAGGGGAGCATTACAGGGGAGCCACCTGTACCGTTGCACAGGTCCCGCACTCAGAAAGATCCTACATTGATAAGGGTTAACTGTTGGTTGCCACCATATGGTAACTCTTAATAAATTTAGAACAAGGGGTCCCACATTTTCATTTTGCCCTGGCCCTGCAAGGGATAGATCTGGCTTTCCCTGATCTAGCTTATTCTTGTGCCCTTTTCCCAGAATTTCTGGATCAGAAGATCTGGGATAGGGCCCAAGAATGTGCACTTCTCATGAGTTCCCAGGTGAGAATTTTGAGAATCCTCTGAGCCAGAGGAGTGGAAAGCACCACAGGCTCAGGACAGAGGAGGTGCCCACACAGACAAGCTCCGAGGCCAGGCCACTGCTACCGCCCAGATGTGCAGGTCAGGAGGGACCCGAGTCAGCTCGGCTCAAACCTGTATTCCCAGGCGCCAGAAGCCAAAGACCAGCCCTGGACTTCAGCAGAGGGGAGAGAAGTGGTGGGTGTGTGAGGAAAGGGGTAGGTGCATGACCCAAAGGATCAGGTCCTGGAGCAGTAGACAAAATCGGGGAAAGGCAGATCCGAAACGGACTGAGGCAATTGCGTGGAACCAAGGAACGCTCCTCCCGTGAAGCAGGGCACCCGCCTGCCCCTCTGCGTAGCTGCTCACCGAGGGCTCCTTGAATCTGGAACCCGAGGGGCCACCTGTGGTGGTCAGCGGTGTCTGTGGGCGGATGCTCTGAGCCCAGAGACAGGGTGGAATGGTGGGCTGCCCCAGGAGGGCGGGAGCCTGGGGTTGTCCCACCGCCCAGGGCCAGCCAGGAAGTCTGCGCCTGGAGGAGGTTCTGGGAATATTTTTAGCACATGCTCCATCACCAGATGGTCCTCATGACCCGCGTGGAGGCCTGTGTGCACACTGTCCCTTCCACATAAAGCGAAGGGGATTTATCCAGCGCGTACAGACCCCGGGAGTCAACGAATGTGCCGTGGCGGGTCCGGGGGCCTGGTGGAGACTGGCTATGAAATTTCGAGTTTATTTTATGATCGTTATTTTTTCCTGCGGAGAAGGTGCCTAGCTTTCATCAGCTTCTCAAAGTGTTCTATGACCCCCTCAATAAAGGACTTATTGAAAGGATTTGTCTGAAAGGGGGATTATCCAATAAGTGGCTGGGGATAACTGGCTAACTCTTTGGAAAAAATAAATAAATAAAATTGGATTCCCACCTGACTCCTCATACCAAAGCACTCCGGATGGATAGAGGATTTAAATGTTCAAAAAAATGAAGCAAAAGAAAAAAAAAAAAAGGTATGGGAGAAACATGTGTAAATGTATTTCTAACATTGGAGGTGGAAACTAGTTTTCAAAGGGGGAAACAAAATCCAGAAACCATCTAGGAAAAGATGGATCAATCCAGTTCTGAACAATGAAAACTTCAGTCTGAAGGAAAATAAGGACAAGGGACCATTAGGATCACAAGACAAGAGAGTAATGGGGGAAAAATGCCCATAGCACAAATCACAGGCAAGAAGCCAGTTTCTGAAGCACTCAGACAACCCGTAAGAAGAAAATTTAAATTATCAAATACAAAGAGGCACACATTACATAGCAGGTCAGTGCCTACGAAAACAAAGCCAGGGTCCAATCCTGGTACCAAAAGAGAAAAAAGAAAAACGTTTAGCAACGTAGTAACTAAGGAAGTGCCCGTGGAGACCCAAACTGGGATTTCTGTTTTTGTCTTGTTGCCTCATGGGCTGAAATTTATACCCATAGTGTTTGATTATGTGGATGTTTTATATTTTGTTCAGTCCTCTCTAGCTTGGTATTTAAATTGCGTGTTTCTCAGGTGTTATAAACAACATTGTCAAGGACAATTTGGTGGCTAAGCCCATGGTTATTTACCTAAGATAAACTCCTGGAGGATCACACAGTGACTGGATCTTTTCCATGGTGACCCGCCAGGGACGCAGGGCAGAGTTTGCAGCCTGCTGGGAACGGCGGCTCTGGATCTGCAGGTAGGAACCGAGGAAGCACGGTGGGTGGGTGTCTGCTAGGTGCCAAGGAGTGCGCGGGCACGTCTGTGCTCCTTCTCCTTCACACCTGCGCCAACAGGAAATGAAGCGCGCATATTGGTTCTCTCCCACAGAGGCGCAAACGGAGGATCAGAACGGTGTGGGGACTCCCCCGAGACTGCAGAGTGGAGTAGGGGCTGGGCCTCGGGGTGCAGGTCTCTGGTCCGCAGGCCCAGTTCTTTGCTCCTTGCTGGAGGGCAGACGCAGCAGGGGGTTGATGTTGTGCCCCTGTGGCGGGCGGGGGGTCCAGGAAGGAAGAAGGACACTGCCAGGGAGGTTGGGGGACTCCAGAGACAATCTTCTTCCTGTTGACGATTTTCCCAAAGTTTGGCCTGTCCCTGGGCACCCTGATGCCCAGCCCTCCAGGGGCACTCCTGTGGGGGCTCGGGGGTCCTCACCGTGAGTCTGTGCAAGAATTGGGTCAAGGGCAATAAACACAGGGGCGGGGGCTGCGGTTTTGGCCTGCTCCACTGCCCCTGGGACCTGGGCACATTTAAATGAGCCCCGTGGACCAGCTCGAAGCTCTCAGTTGTCCCCCTGAGCACACAGGCTTCCACAGGGCAACGGGAAAGAGCGTTGCGGGTTCCCTCCGGTCCCGCGCTCCTCCTCTGATGGCTCTTCTCTGCCTTCTTCTGCTTTAGCCCTACTGCTCTTCCAGGTCAGGCCAGCCACCCGTCTTCCCCACCTTCCCTCTTGACCAGACTCCCCCTCCCCAGGCCACCCAATCAGGTCACCATGTCCCCAGTCAAAGTCACGGACAGCAAAGAGCAGGTGTGTGTTGCCCTTCAGAGATCCCACAAAGTGAGAAGGAGTTTGGGGGCTCGGAGTTCGCTTTTCAAGAGAAATCGCTGCTCTCCGCATCCCCGTCTCCAGATCTGTTGTGCGCACCCGGGGAGATGAACGATGATTCTGGAAACAGCCGGCGTGAGCAGAGAGATGAACTGTCCCCTCCGTGTCTGTCACAAACAATAAGTTACTTTCCTTCCACCGCTATTACTCTAGGGTGGCTACCGGTTAAAATTATTCCAAAAGTATTTGGCTCTCTCTAAGAACGTGAAACATGAGAGACAGGTAGGAAGTATCAAAAGACTTTAAAAAATATTCGTATTCTTTGACCTGGCACAATTTCACTCTTGCAAATTTATCTGGAGGAAACGATTCTCTTTGCACCCAGATCTAGATACGATATATTCTTCACAGCTTCTTTTATGCTGTTGGAGAAATGGAAACAAACCGAGAAAATAAAGGTGGCTGTTGACAATTAAAAATGGTACCCCATTTGTGTATAATGAGTCAAAATGCAGTCTGTAAAAAATTTAAAACAATAAATAATTTAAAAAATTAAAATTAAAAAATAAAAAATAAATATTAGGCAGTAGGAAAGACAGCCTTTCTGCAGAATGATCAGAAGGCCACGGCGGTGGGGGTCGGGGAAGATACAGTATTTGCAATGTTGCATATTTAATAAGGAAAAAATATTGGGTGGAGAGAGGAAGAAGGCTGGAAATCTATGTATCAAAAATGCTAGAGCTTTCTTCTCAGTGATGGAATGATGGTCAATTTTTCTTTTCCTGTGCCCTTCAGTTTTCAACTGGATTTTTAGTGCATGGAGCGCCTTTGTAATTAGGAAACCCATTTTTTAAAAGAAGTGGTTCTGTTGCGGGTCCTTCGACCCAGGGTGCGCGGCCGCCGCAGGCTGTGGTGTCTGGCTCGGGGCACAGCAGCTGCCGGGTCAGGTCTAGGATGCAGGTGGCCTGGGAGCGGCTGGGCGGGTATTAAAGGTGAGTAGAACTCTCAGATTCATCTCCTACGGTCGCTCTCACCTCCCCGATCCCACAGGGGACAATCAGTATCCCAAATACCCAGCCTGTTAGACACAGTGTCTGATTGAAGATCGAGTTCCTCGGATTAGTGCTGGGTTGAAAAATGACCCACGCGTCCCCGGAGATGGAGCAGAGCCCGAGCCGAGCTGGCTGTTTATAACCCAGCCTCCCAGCCCTGGGCTTGGACACCTCACATTTTTGACAGATGATTCTCACGAGAAACTTTCAGTTTCCATTTGATTATGGGCCCATAAACACAGATTGCAACTGAGCAGAGTCAGGGCTCTGCCTGGATCGGAGCTGCCAGGGCCGGGGAGCCTTGCTGGATGTCTCAGACGCGCCCGACCCCGCTGGTTCTGAGCAGCTGCCCCCAGCTCCGCATGTGCTCTGGTGTGGCTGCGCACACCTGCCTCTGGGGTGGGACGGGTCTTTCCTAGGGATCGTCCAGTCCTGTTGGAAATAGGTGGATGTGGTCGGCCGGGAGGTTTGCCCAGCTTGCACTGGGGGTCGCCACCCTGGTGTTTCCTTCCCGTTCATTCATTCATCACGTGATATTGTTGAGCGGCCACTATGTGCCCCTGACCTGGACTTAGAGGTGCTGGGTCCACCTCGGGATACAGGGAACACAGTCCCATTGCTGCTCAAGGGAGTCATGCTGAAGTCAGGGTCAGAGGAGAACAGTTTGGGGACAAGGGAGAAGCCAGCCCGACCTCTGAGGAGGGGTGCTGGCCTTTCGCTCCAACTCTCCAGACCTGTCCTGAGCACCCACGCTGGACCAGATCCCGAGAGAACCAGGCAAAGACATGACCTGGCCCTGCCCATATTCGCGCCACTTGCTGTCCCTGAGCCTTTCTTCCGATGTTATGGGCTACGACTGCTTCTTTCTCCCTCTATCTGTGGGACAGTATTAGGGGCCGTTAAAGAGCTTGAGCAAGGGGACAAGGTGGACCCACACCAGGGAGGGACTATGAAATCTGAATCTTGGGCTTGGATTAGTCCAGCACATGCTTGTTGGCCCTGTGCCTGGCACTCCGCAAAACCCCAGGGAAGCATGAAGGGTCCGAAGAGACAAGTCCCAGGGCTCAGGGGACTTCCCCTCTGCTAGGGAGGAGGAGGAGGACAGCACCCTCAGCCCAGAGGCAAACGCCTGCGTGCTGTGTCCAGGGCAGAGAGGAGACGCCGAGAGATGGGCAGCGGCCACAGAGGCTGCACTGCAGGCATCCACTTGCACACAGGCCGAGAAGGTGGTAGCACGGACCTCGGTGGCAGCAGAGAAGGTGGCCGGGGGATCCACTTTGACAGTAGACTGCAGGCTGAGGGTGCGGAAAGGAGTCCCGGGATTTTAGCTGGAGAACAGAGAGGGTGAGCGGCAGTTTGCTGAGGTGGAGGAACAGGTGGGGGAAATGTCGCTTCTACCCTCGCCTCCCACGCTTACCCTGCCCCAGGGCTCTCCCCTGCCCCACCTCCCGAGGCCAGGATGAGGCTCGCTGCATTATTTGTCAGCATGTGTATCTGCCTGTCTGTCTCCCTCCCTCCCTGCTCCCTTTCTTCCTTCCTTCCCTCTCAAATGTACCATTTGCACCAAGGCATGTGCTGTGTCACAGACGCAGCTGCCAATAAGAAGGGGACTCCCTATCTAGTGCACCCCATGGTGAGCTCCGTCTTAGGGCCCAAGGCCACCATCTGGTCCTGGACACAGAACTCAGGCAAGTGAGCACCATCCCTGGGCTCAAAGGTCTGTGGTGACTCCAGTCTCTCCACGGGGCTGCACCCGGCTCTGGTTCCCTCTCCATGGAAACATCCTGGCCCACTCCGTGATTTGCAAGGCCTCCTGCCCCAGGCCCGGTTTGCACCAGCCTCCTTTGTGTACCGGCTGCCTGTCGGGTTGCTGCTCTTTCATCCTCGCTCCTGGGAGGCCCCTTCTTTACATCCTGAGCAAACACATCTGGACTTCTTCAGACCACATGACAGGAACATCTGCCTCCAGAAAAAGAAGGACCCGGAGGCCCTTTTGTACTCACATCTAATTGTCTCCAGCCCCAGGGAACGTGCACTTTGGTTATGGATTTAAGGACTTCCAAGATGTTTCTAGAAGCATATTATTGCTGCAGACCCAGCAGAGCCTTCTGTGGTCCAGGCGGAGGTAGGAGGAGAGCACAGGAGGACGCAGAGACAACAGGGACCCAGCAAAGAGCCTTGCACCAATTTTCTGCCCATCTTCCAGCTTCTCTCTGAGTCCTTGGGGAGGGGAAGGGGGTGCTGTCGCTGGCATGCTCAGTATCTCACGGTCTCATGGCTTTGCAGGAGCGGGGGAAGAACACCAGGCTCCAGAGCAGCCTCACCAGCAGCTAAGGGTGTGTAACCACCCCAGCTTGCACGTCCTCAGTTGGGAGGACTTGAGGCATCTGTTTCCAGGTCTTCAGTGACCCCCATGGGATGAAGCACCAGCAGCCCAAGTGGGAGCCAGCTTGATGACCTGTCCCTTCTGGGCTGCCTGCCCCCTCCACCACCTCCCACCTCTCCAGAGGGGTCCTGTGTCACCTAAACATGTGCTGGATCCTCCTCTCAGCTCCTGCTTTCTGGTGAACTGGCTGAGCCCAGAGATAGCAAATGTCAGCATCTCTGTGTCTGTGGGTCGTTCCTAGAGCAGTTCAAACAGACGACAAGGTATCTTGGCTGTTCCAAGACCTCAGAACAGGAGAAAGACAGGCAGGACGAGGACAGGCACGCAGAGAAAGGGGCTGATCACCGGGTGTGCTCTGAAGCAGCTCAGAACGCAGCCCAGGGCCAGACGAGGCGCACATGGCCAGCCCTGCGTAAGAGACCCCTCCGCTCCGGTCTCGGAACAGAAGCACTTCTCTGTCCCTCCCATCTGCCCCCAAACAGGAACGCACTTCCTTGCTGGACTCTTAAGCCATTTAAACCTCCATTCCTGAACCAGAGATCTGGGCAGAATTTAGACGAGCTAATTCTGACATCGTTGAAGACGGCATTAAGACAAAGTCTAAGGGGAAAGCACGAGAGGACCGTAGGATTGACCTCAGCCACCTCAGCCGATGTGCAGACACGGCTCATTCCCTCGCTGCGATCCTTAGTGGAGCCGGGCTCCGGGTGTCCGGCACTCCTCAGGTGCTTCCTGGGCAATCACGACGCTCTTCATGGTTCAGTTACAGATCCATCACGGCCAGTCGACCTGTTGTTTTGCAACATGGGAGCTGAGCCCGGTGACCTAGTTGCCACTCCCCCAAAGCTGGCCCTGTCCTCATGCTCCTTGATGAACAACCTTTGCAAGTACCAGTATGATCGGCCCTTCGTACGCCCAGGTCCTGTGTCTTGCAGTTCCAGCAAACCATGGGTGGTAATTTTTTTTTTAAACCGTGTCAGTACTAAACATGAAAGACTCGATTTCCAGTCGTTACCCTCTAAACAATATAGAACGACACTAGTCACGTATTTGGACTGTATTAGGTATCAGAGGCAATGTGAAGTTCACGGAAGCCGGAGCACAGGCTACTACTACGCCATTGTATAGGAGGGTCTTGAGCACATGGGAACTTGGGTTTCAGCAAGGGGTCCTGAAACCAGTCCCCAGTGGGTCTCCATCCTGATATCCATCTCTTGCAGCAAAGCTGGCGTGGAGGACCGTCCCTTTCCAGATCAACTGCAAGGGCAGCATGAACTGAAAGGGGCACATGCAAGTGTCCTCTCTTTTGCAGTCGATTGGAAGGAAGGAGAGTAAGCCATTCAGACCGCACGTCTGACACCCTGGGCTTCGTGACCTTGCCAGGCACAGGAGGGGGACTTTCCTGGCTTGGACAGATGGGCCTGCATGCAAATGCTTCCTACAACACAACTTCCTGCCTGGAGTGGGTGGTGACCCAACAGACCTCAGAGCCATACCTGCCTCAGAAGCAGCAGCCTCTGACTCTCAGCCAAGAAGTCATTTGTGTCACTGCCTCTTTATCCCTGGGAGGAATTCTTTCAAGACAGGCTGGTGGAAGACCCTGGGCGTCAGCCTCCCTGGTCTCCTGCCTTAGAACCACGTGCTGAGGCCTGGAAGGAGGAGGATGGGTAGGGATGGGCAGAATGTCAAGGTATCAGCGTTGGACACATCACAGCTGAGCCTGGCACTGGGCTGGGACAGACCGTTTCTCTAAGAGCGGACGCTAATCTGAGCAGGCATCTTGCCCGACCAGGCTATCTCTGGGTCCCAGACTTGTCCAATTTTCTTCCCAAGGTCAAGCAGCCAACACTGTGCCCTCTTTGCAGTTAGAGGCATTGCAGAGTATCCCTGATGCCACACACGAACGCTCACTAAGCACAGCTCTGGGCCAGGAACCTGCACGAACAGAGACTGAGATGCCTGGTACCTACTGGATGAGAATGGCGAATAGCAGGCAAGGGTCTTGCTAACCCATCTCCCACCTCCCGAGCAGATGTAATATATCATATTCTGATTTGGGCTGGGATATAGCCTCAGAATCCTTCTTAACACTACCATCTAGCAGGCAGCTGCTAGCTCTAAGATACAGAGCTGCCATCCAGGCGGAGACTTATTTTCTCGTCTTCCCTGGATACTTACATTCTAGGCCTAATTCCCTGACACAGATAAATGGGTGGCAGCCACACAGATACGTTGATAAGAAAGGGTGAGTGATTTATAATAGCCCAAGTGATCATTTACCTTGCCCAAAAGTTAAGGGTTTGTGCCACACTAAGGTTTCACATCAGGGTGTCATGTGATGCGTGTCCCTGGGTTTGACACGAGTACCGCCCTCATTCCAGGTGGGAGCATACAGCAATCTTTGCTGGCCTCCCTCTGAGGGACCCTGCCCAGGGCACAGGATCTGAACAGAGAACAAAGCAGCAAGACAGATGCCTCCACTCTGAGAGGTCTCTCCAGCTGCCCCTCCCGCCTCTCTTTCTCCCTAACTCCCGTTGGTGGGTGGCTGTGCACATCAGCAATCCAACTAGGAGGTGGCAGTCACCCCGGTCACACCCGAACAATAGGAATGATGGAAGCTGTCCTAGGAAAATAGGCCTATGGAATTCCATGGCCACAGGGCCTCTGTGTGTGTGTGTGTGTGTGTGTGTGTGTGTGTGTGCAGGACAAGAAGAGAAAGCAGGTCCTTTTCCTCCTGAGGGGTCAGTCCCTTCTTAATGTCCAGGTCCCTCTGGCTTCTCCTGCTGGTCTGGCTCAGGTGGGAAAGCACAGATCGTTGGGACTCCTGGCTCAGCCAGTGAGGCTCCCCAGGCTCAGAGCCATGAGTGAAGCCCAGCCAGCTCTCAGCACAGGCCTGGTGCAGCCGTGAGGGCCCTGGGGTCACCCCTAGTGTGGACAGTGCCCCCCCACCCACACACCAGGACCGGCTTCGAAGCCTGGGAGAGGCTGGGGCTGTTGAGCTGTCTGTCTGGGGCTGTTGAGCTGTCTGTGTGGGGCTGTTGGAGCTGTCTGTCTGGGGCTGTTGAGCTGTCCATCTGGGGCTGTTGAGCTGTCTGTCTGAGGCTGATGAGCTGTCTTTCTGGGGTGTTGGGTTGTCTGTCCTCGGGCTTGGCCACATTCTGGGCAGCTCCGGGCTGTGCTCCCTCGGCTGCGGCTCCCTCACAAGCCCCCTTGGGCCCATCTGCAGCAATGGGGTTGTTGACCAAGGTCCAGCTGTCACCCTCAGAAGGCACTTCTGAGATCTGAGAGCCCAGCAAGCTTCCAGAGGGAGGGGGCTTTCTGGAGCCTCAGAATTCCTGGGAGGGGAAAGGATGTTCCGACCCTGGTCCTGGCAAGTGCTGCCATGAACGCAAGAGACCAGAGCCAGCTGCCGGACAGAGGGCCGGACGCGGTGGGCAATGGCTGGGCTCCGAGCCGGTTCTGAGCATCCCTGTTGAAAGGACCAAGCAAAGCTTCTCCCCAGTCAGTTGGGTGGAGCCTCAAACCTGGAAATGAATTGTGCCGAAAGCCGTGGGCTGGGCTCTGGGGAGCACGGAAGGCAGGGGAATCAGGAGCTGTCAGCAGTGCGGTGACCTCAGCGCTGCCCCTTACCTTGGAGACTCTGGACTGCGGTTCCGCAGGGTCTCAAACCCAGCACCCAGTGCCAGGCCTGGCAGGGCCCTCCTCTCCTGGCACCACGGCGGGCAGGAGGCCATGCACCCTTCTGTCCAGACAGCCGATACTGCAAAAATTGCTTCTATTTAGGATGTATTAGGATTCCAATTTGCAACGAATTTCCTTCCCTACACCCGCTTGGCTTTGCAGACACGTGAGTGTGGGCTGCAGAGGGAGGGCAGAGCCCTGCAGGACAGGCCAGAAAGGACCAGCAAGGAGTTCCACATTTTCAGGTGAAAATCTATTTTGGAGAAATGGGGAATGGATGCTGATGTGAACTTGGAATATGCATGTGTGCGCGCGCGTGTGTGTGTGTGTGGTGACAGGCTAGTGCATGTTAGGAGACAGAGATGTGGCAGTCCAGGGACAGTGGCCAGGGCAACCCATGATGCCTAAGAGTAGCCGTCTCCTGCGTTGGCAGGTAGGGTGGCCCGTGTGCCCCTCCAAGTCCCCTCGCCTGCCTGTGCTCCACCTCCTGGGGTAGACACTGCTGCAGCCCCATCCTACAGATGAGCACACCGAGGAGCCATTAATAAGGTCCTGCTCACTGCTGGTGACCAACAGGGCCTGGAAGCTTTCTGTGTGCCTGTTGGGCCTCTCACTGGACAGTCCCCAAACCCATCACTCTGAGGCAGAGTGCAGCTCAGCAGGACAAACTTCTAGCACAAGTGGTTTTTAGCTCTGAAGAGGCCGAGGTAGCAGCTGTGGAGATGGTGTCTCCGTCCAGGGCTGTTATATTTTCGAGGCTGCAGGGGCACAGGGTGGGCCCTGGAACCTACATCAGTTTTGCACATTTATTTGTGCTCCTGACAATGTGGGCAGAGAAAGCAGCAAGCTATTGACTTGTCGTCTGAGAGGTTTTGGTAAATGTCCCAGTGCTTGATCAATATGGCAGCTCTGTCTTCATTATGGTCCCAGCCAGGGGCATGAACCAACCTCAGGCCCCAGGGTCATGGCTCTCTGCCAGGACTCCCAGGGCAGGGGCAATGCATGCAGAAGGAGCAGGCTCCGGCTGTGTGCAGCCATGCAGAGGGCACGGACCCTGCTCATCTCTGAGAAGATCTGCACAACTGGATGCTGGTGGCAGGTGGCCGGGCCTGGCTGTCACAGAGTGAATGACAGGAGGGCAGCGGGCAGCTCCCTGGGTGCCTTCTCCCTCAGTGCCCACTGAACTGTGGCAAACCTGGGCTTCTCTGGCTGGAGCAGAGCTGCCGGTGTGGGTCAGGGCTGTGTGTGGCGTGTGGGGTTGGGAGAGGCGCGGGCAGAAGAGCAGGGAGAGGAGAGGTGGAGTCACTCTTCTGGGCCAGAGGTGACAGAAGATGCATCTCAAAATGACTTAAGAAAGGTCAGAAGTGAGGGGCAGCTCCTACTGCGTCCTTTCGTCAACACGCCCAGGCCTGGCGGGATCCAGGAGCGGTGGCCTGCTCAGGCTTTGGTCTCTCTGCCTCATCTCAGCTCTCAGCTCCGTTTCCTCTCTTCTGGCTCCTCGCTCAGGTGATGGCGGCAAGATGGCAGCCCACAGGTCTCCCCGGGAGATGAGCTTTTCTTTCCCGACCAATAAAAGCCAAGTTCTGAGCCTGAATTGGGTCACTTGGGTCTTCTTGAACCAGTCTTGTGCCCGCTGGTTGCCTAGAGGTGGAGGTGGAGGTGGGGCTGGCCCCACAGGGAATGGGACAAAAGGACCAGGTAGCCCCTGGCCTGGAATGGGAAGGAAGCTGGGTGGCCCAGGGAACAATCACTGCTCATTGAGGGGAACGCTGTCTAGCTGGTGGGTCAGGAGCTGGAGGTTCTTGGATGGAGTTTCAGAGAAGCCTGGGAGAGGGAAGGTGCACACGTGTGGTCCGGTGAATACCGAAGGCTTCACTCAGTGAGAGGGAGGTCACTGTGCACTGAGCACCGAGTGCAGCCGTGAGTGACCCCTGCGGCCCTGTCCTCAGGAGGGTGTCAGGTGTGGGCTGGTGGAGGTACGTGCACACCTGCATGTAAGGTGGGGGGCCGTCTGCTTGCTCCCTGGGGACACCTCATCCCAGGTGTGAACAGACCCCACCAACCATAACTGACAGACACTTGAGGCATCCCACACCCTGTGTCCTTGGATCTTCTCCATCTTCCCGGGCAGTGGGTAGGGCCCACGTGCCTGGGATCTCCATTTAACAGGTAGGGTGGGGAGGCCTAGTACACCCAGTGGGGCCAACTCTGGGACCAGGACGCTTGGGTTGGATTCTGAGGTCCGCCATTTACTAGCCATGTGACTGTAGATCAGGTAACTGCTCAGCCACTCTGTGCCTCAGCTCCCCTGTTGTAAAAGGAGCCGATACAGCACTTGGCACCCAGCATTCTGTGAGAATGAGAGGAGACCCAATGAGAGGCTGCAAGGTGTCTTGTGGGAAGGAAGACTCAGGTCAGGGGTCCTGGCTTTTTGGCCTCCATCCTATGGCCAGGCCAATGATTTCGGCAGTCCGGGGCCACATGTGTGCGACTCTGAATAAAGTTTTCCAGCGGAAAGCTTCAGAGCTCCTCTGCGCACCCTCCTCCTGCAGCCAGGAGCGTGCGCACGCTGGAGAGCCCGTGGGAGCCCCCGGTAGATGCTGAACTGCTACGGCCGCGCTGACATTGCAAGTCTGAGTCAAGCCCACGTGCAGCCCGGGAAGCCCTCCTCCTGTTGTTCAGCCTGGGCCAGGGTTCCCCTGGGGTGCTGCAGGTTTGGTGCTTCTCTTTCTCAAAAGAAATAGATGGAACAATCTGGAAAATAGATAGTAGCTCCGGTAAATACAGTGAAGGGGGTGGGGAGGGGTGGAGGAGGCAGGTTTGAGTGCCCTGCTACTCAGAGTGGGGTCCATGTAACAGGAACCTCGTCATCAACTAGAAACTTCCATAGCAATGCAGAGCCTCAGAGGAGCCCCAGACTCTGGCATCAGAGTCTGCTGGGTAACAGGCGGCTTGCTCTACGTGTGCACGTGTCTGAGAAGCCCTGTGTTAGCCACGGGCAATCCCGGGAAGGTTTCAGTGCCCCTGGCCACTCTGCGCATCCAGAGGTTCCGTTCGCCAAGAGGAAGGGCGTCTAGTAGAGTGGGGGAGGGCTGAGCTGCCGCTGCCTGTCCAGCGAGGCCGAGCCGCGCCGGTTAACAGAGTCGAATGCAAACTGAGGGATGCGAGGCGCAGTGAAATCTTTTAGTTCTTTGGTCATTCAAGTCACATTTCAAGGGCTCAAGTGCCACTTGGGGATTATGGGTGCCTTATTGGATACCCCAGATGAGAGGACACGTCCATCAGAACAGAATTCTCTCCTGGGCAGCCCCGATCTGGGGTTTGATTGTGTATCCAGGTGTGGCAGATGACCCAGCCATCCCAGTTCCCTCTGAATGACAGCTTCCCTCTTTGGGAGAGAGAAAGAGACACAGGTGGTACACATGGAGGTGACAGGTGTGTGGAAACTCAGACGTGGGGAGGAGGGTGCATCGGATTCAGGAAAGAGCTGCATAGAACCACCCGGCGAGGTCAAGGCTTGGTCAGATGAGGTAGGGAGCACGGTGGAGGAGATCTCCAGGTCACTTAGCTCAAACCTCCCCCTCACCGTCCCTACTCCTCACTTAAGAAACCCAGACAGAGGAGCCAGAGAAGCGGCAGTGTCCAGACTTGAGGTCAGGTGTGGACTCGAGCCCAGCCTTTGACAGTGAGACCAACTGTCTGCCGTGAGGAGTCTCCACGAGACAAGCACAAGGTGCCGGAAGAGAGGTCATGTGAACACAAGGTCCTGTGTCTAGAGCCTCGGTGGGAGATGGCCAGTGGGGGCGGAGCCGGGAAAGGCCGTTTTGGCAGGCCCGGGAGAGGGTGGGCAGCCGTGGAGCCGTCTCTACCCTCGTCCTGCTCTCTGACTCTGCGGGGGGCAAGGGCGGGGTGCTCTTCCCCCACGGCTTCCTCCCTGGCCATTGTGCCCCCTTCCCTCCCCCACCAGAGGGGCAGGTCCAGGGGACCGTGGCATGGCCACCAGGGGAGGAAGAGACCCAATCTGGGCAGCAGGAGAGCTGCCACCTACAGGACTGGGCCCTAAAAGGCTCTCTGTTCCCTGGAAACCACCCGGACGCAGACGACACAGTGAAGGAAGACAGTGAGAATATTGGACAGGAGCTGCCTAGTCCCCAATAGCCTTGGAGGAGAGGAACGTCCCAACAGGCTCACTGAAGCTATTACTGCAAGAAATACTCCCATATTGTGTGAACACCACTGAAAATTTGGGGGATGTTTGTTACAGCAGCTGGTCTGCCCTGACTAACATACTCGGTTTGGAGCATGATCTGAAATTCCCATGTGCCCACCAGACGCCCCAGCCGTTGCAAGGTCTCTGAAGGTCATTCTCTTTTCCTCCCTCCTGGTGACCTTCTGTTCTCTCTTCTTTCTGTCTAGGATCTTTGTAGTTTCCTCCAATTGACCCTTTAGGCCTGTGTTAGTCAGGGTTCTCTAGAAGAACAGCATCCACAGGAAGTCTGATTATGAAAAGGAGGCTTATTAGTTTGGCTCACATGACCAGAAGCTGGATAGTCCACAATGGCCATCTGCTGCTGGAGAGCTGGAAGAACCAGCAGCTGTGCAGCCCAAGAAGCAGAAGCCCCAGAACAAGAGGGATCAACCGTGCTACCTAGTCTGAGATCAAGCCTTCTGGAAACTCCCTGGAGAATCACTGGCAAAGTCTGCTTTGGAAGAGTGAAGAAGCGAGAGTCTGATATCCTCAGACAATCGAAGCAGCAATCAAGAACCCCTTCAAGAGCCGGGCCTGCATCTGCATCTGCTTCCTTGTTCTTCCAACTTTTATTCCACCCAAGCCACCATCCTACTGGGCGGTGCTGCCCACGCTTAGGGAGGGTCTCCACTTCAGTTCACTGTCCCACCTTCCAATTATTCCTAGACACGCCCTCATGGACACACCCAGAGGCCTCTCAATCATTGGCATCTCTTAATCCATCAAGTTGACAATTCAGAGTGACCATTACAAGGCCCCTCAGTCCAGGACTGTCAGGTCTTGTGAAGGTGACTCCAGGTTACTGTCACATTTGTGGGGCTCTCAAGGTTATGGCAGACCCAGGACAGAGGCAGGCCCCTTCCAGTCTGGGTAGGAACCCCCCTCTGCCTTCCCCTGGCTTGCAGTGGGTGCTGCCCCCTCTGTCACGGCCTGGCACAGTGTAACATCCTACTTGGTCCTGGATTGTGCTTGAGTGGCCTGGCTGACTGCTCTGCTGAGGTCCAGAGAACTCCACTGGCTCATGGTGCTGTCAGCAGGAGCCAGCACACAGGTACCACTGGACGTCTGAGCTGGTCTGAGTCCCCCTCCTGGTGTTCATGCCCTGGGTGATCCCTGCTCCTGAACTCAGGCCAGACCTGGGGAGTTGCTTCTAAGGAGCAGAGCAGAGCAAGAGGATGGGAGGGGTGTCTTCCCAGGACTCTCTCCCGGGCACTCTCTCATCTCCTCGCCTGATGGACATGCCTGCTTTGATGAAGTGAGCTGTCCTGTCAGAGAGAACCAGGTGGCAAGGAGCGGGGTGGCTTCTGGCCACCAGCCAGCAAGAAGGTACCGCCCTCAGTCCTACACCCCCTAAGGAACCGTGCTGTGCCAGCAACCAGGGGTGAGCAGCCCAGCAGAGCCTTCGGATGAGACCCCACCCCGCCCCACCCACACCTTGCTGCAGCCGTAACACACCCCAGGCCAGGCGACCCAGCTGGGCCAGGCCGGGACTCCTGACCCCCAGAAAGTATAAGAATCACTCTGGATTGTTTTAAGCTAGGATGTGATGGGTAATTTTTTTATGCAGCAGTAGCTCA
This sequence comes from Sciurus carolinensis, assembly GCF_902686445.1. Classification (NCBI taxonomy): domain Eukaryota; kingdom Metazoa; phylum Chordata; class Mammalia; order Rodentia; family Sciuridae; genus Sciurus; species Sciurus carolinensis. The sequence continues at coordinate 7,052,827 of NC_062215.1, read as the reverse complement.
CTAGTACACCAATGGAGACAAATTGAACAGAGGACCAGAAATTGGTCCTCAGGATCAAGTGGTAGAGATCGGGGTTGGGTTGGTGGAGAGGCAGGAAGTGGACCAGAACAGGAGCAGGAAGGTGAGCTTGGGAGGGGACAGGGGTGCCATCAGACAGATAGCCACTGGGACCCTCTCCTGGCAGCCCTGGGCAGACCCGGTATGCTTGTGGGCCCCGGGTGGGTGACAGCTCTCTGAGTCTCTGCTCCCCAGGACGAGGAGCTCTGGCCGCACATTCTGTCCACGCAGTTATAAATATTAAAACGCGCTGGAGGAGAGATTGCGAAATAGGGCCGCGGCCCGAGACCGCTCTGAGTCGGGAGAAGGAAGGAGAATGAATTTCCTCTTCCTGGTCCTGCTTGAGTGCGCTCATTGCAGAAGGTGCTGCGGGCGATAAGGAGCAGGCGGTCTGGGCTGTGCGGGCTGTGAGGGACAGCGGAGCCTCTGACGGCCATCTGGAGGGGACCGGGAGGGCACCACCTAGTCCTGGCCTTCTGCACGAGAAGCCCGAGCTCCGCCCCCAGCCGTCCTGGGTGCTGACCTGAGCAGAGCCCTGGACCAGCCCTGTAGTTCCCAGGCTGGTGTGAAACATGAAAACAGAGTAAGACAAAATAAAGCCAGATAACAGCAACGGGCGAGGTGCCCTGTGTGGGCAGGGTGGGGTGTCTGGGCTCTTCCGCCCAGGGGCTGAGCTCCACGGCTGAGGAGAGGCCCAGCAGAGTCTCCACTCCTGTGTCCACACACCAGTCTTCCTCTCTGTCCATTTTTCCCGGAAATGTTTTCCATTTGCCAATTTCTTTCTCTTCCCTTCTCCTGGCTCCTCACCTCCCCACCCAATGATGGACAGCATCCCCCACCCAGGATCCCTGCCTCCCTCCTTCCTCCGGTGCCCTCTGTTCCACCCTCCTGGGGGTTGACTTGGGGATAAAGCTTTGGCTCTATCACTTCCCTGCTCAAAAGTCTTCTGTTGATCCCAAATCGCAGGCAGGAGCACATCCAGAACTGTCGGTCTGTGGCACCGGCCCTGGGGTTCCCTCTCCCTCTCCTGCAGCCTGGCCCGTGCCTGCCCTCCATCCAGGCGTGACCTGAGCTCTTGGCTTTGGTCCCTACTTTCCTTCCAGCCCCGCAGCACCTGACCAGCTCTTGCCCACATCTTTCCCCTACAGGTCCCACCCCACCTTTGAAACCAGGTCCTGTCTTACCTCTCAGCAATCCCTCGGTGACAATGGAAGCCCCGTGCCATCACTCTGTCCTCTGAACTTCAGTTCCAGCCCGGGGAATGCCCCTGTTAATGAGTGGCGGGCTCCGCGCCGCCTGGGAGCGGGGCTTTGCCCTTACCTGCCGGTCGACTCGGCTTTGCTTGTTTGCATCTGGGCTGCAGGACCCTTGGTTCCGTGTCCTGCCTTCCCCAGAGCCCAGAGCCGAGAACGGACCCCCGAGGGTCCCAGAGCTTGGCTGCCTCTATTCCTAGGTCCTGGACCCTGTTCTGTCCAGTCCCCACGTCCTTCATTCATCCTTGACATCTCCTCTGGGAGGCGACTCATCAGGCTCGTCCTGAGTGGTCTTTCCTGGGGTCGGCCTCTGTATTTGGCTATTTCTGTCGTTGCACTACCACCCTGAACAAGGCCGCCAGTCATTCCCCATTGTCACTGGTTCCCATAGCCAGCTCCCCAGCGGACGGCTCAGCTGCACATCCCATGGGCCTTCTGCCCCATGTGGCCCTGTGTGATTCCCCAACTCCCTGCATTCTTCCCTTTGGCCTGTGGCCAGCTCTCCTGCCCCCCACTCTTGATTTCATTTGGGGCTCACCCTGATAATCCAGGGTAGTCTCCCCCTTTTAGGACCCTCAATCACATCTGCAAAGCCCTTTTTGAAATCTCCACCACATGAAGAAACCCTCGCAGCTCCTAGGGATCCAACCTGTGAACCTTTTGGGCCTGTGCCTCCGTCCTCCGGCGAAGGTGACCCTGAGTCTGCGCCCTCTCTCTCCCATGCCTATGCTCAGTGGCGCCGGGTGCAGCTCAGCTCCTCTCCTCTCCTCCTCCCCTTCTCCATGTGGGGTGCACAGGACTGTGGGGAACAGTGCTCCGTGTCCCAGAGTGAGACACCAAAGTCCTGTCCTATCACGCGCTCCTAGATGAATTCCCACAGGGACCGCTGGCGGAGCTTCAGGTGGCTTGGATGGGGATCGTGAGTCCTGGGGCACCCAGTCCCGGACCCTCTCTCCTGGTTGAGGACAGTGGGCACATCTTGCTAAGGAGGGAACGGGGGTCAGGGCTTGGGTCTGTTGTCACCCTGCACAGTCCCAAAGAAGGGAACCATGCGAGGCTGTGCTTCTAGACACATCAGTCCAAAGACGGAGCCTGGAGCCTGTTGGCCCTGGGTTAGCTCGGGGCTCACCCATCCCGGGAGGTGCGACTGGGGTGGGGGCAGACCGGATGAAGATCACGCCCTCTACAGACAAGCGAGGGCAGCTACTGAACTCTGGTCCCTGGCTCCGCATTTGGGGACAGGCAGCAAGAAAGCACCTGGGGTGAAGGTGAGCACCGTCTGGGGGAGAAACAGTTACAGAATGAGCAGAAAGGTCACGTAATCTGGAGTCGAAAGAACCCAGTGCAGCCTAACGTCCCCTCTCTGTGTGACCTTGGAGATGTCACTTAACTTCCCGGAGCCTCGCTTGGTTCATCTGTCAACCAGCAAATAACCGTACCCCTCTTACAGGGTGGCCCTAAAGCAGGGCCATGGCTGCCTCTGTAGGTGCCCCGCACATGCACAGAATCTCTGTTAGTCTTTGTCTGTACCCTACCTGTCAAAGGTTGTACACCCTGTGGCATTTAGAGGCTTCCAGAACCGATGGCAGTTGGGGATTGTTACTCCAAACTCTAAGAAATTGGGGGGAGGCAACAGGGAAGCCCCTGAATCCATTCACCTCTGACGAAGGGGCGGGCGGGGTGGGGCAGAGGCCCGGCCTCACTCTGATGCTGTTTGTTATTCTTGGGTGGAAAGTCCCCAACCTGATTCAGTTGAGGCCGGGCTCTCTGGGCTGATGTCTTGACAGGATGATGGATGGGGACCAGGCACGGCTTCTGACACCACAGCACAGACTCTGCATTCTTTATCTGGAGCTGCCCGCGGCACACGGCTGCGAATAAGCAATCCAGTTACGGGGATCCCTGATAAAATTCCACTAGGGCCCAGGAGACAGTCACGCTGGATTCAATAACCCGGAGGCTGTGGAGGTGAGAAGCAGGCTGGGAATTCAGCTCTGCCACTAGGGAAATCTTCCCCGGGCCTGGCGCTCTCGTACTGGGAACTCCGTAGGAGTCGCTGGCCTGCTCCCAGACTCCAACCGTCTCTGACACCCAACGGTCTTTACCGCTCGAAATGGGACGCAAATTGCAGAAAGAGGTAGCTGCCAAGAGGCTGGGACCTGGGGTGGAAGCTGGATATTGAGACGCTGGCTCTCACCTCTGGGGACTTGTCACGGGAGGCAGCTCGGTCATCTGGCTCACTCTCTGGCCTCCAGCTGACTCAGCAGGACTCATTGAGATTCAATGGTGACTGCAAAGTCCCCTGCCCCTCAGAGATTTAGGACAACTTACCTCAAACTGTGTCATGCCTGTGGTCACTGGGGACATCATCGGGACAGATACGGAGACAAAACATAACCCTTCACCATTTCCCAAGAACCACCCACTGGTCTTGGGATTGCCGAGTTCAATAAGTCACCAGGATGCGAGGTGGGAACCACCTGCCAGCCCTCCTCCTCCCCAGCTGCCCTGGCCTGGCCCTGGCTCTGTCCTCCCTGCAACACAGCCCACAGGTTCTTCTGGCTTCTGCAGGCGGTTCTTCACCCATCAGGCTCCAGAGTCCCAACTTTCACCTCAAGTACTGGGCCAAGGAATTGTCAAAGCCAGGTGGTTTTCTGTCCAGGAGGGATCTTCTCCCAGCTTCTCCTGGACACACCTTGGCACTGGGCCAGGCACCCTTGGGAACGTTTCCATTCACTGAGAAGCATTCTGGATGTATTCCCATTTTACAGGTGAGAAAACTAAGGCAGGGGTAAGTTAAGTCCCTGGACAAGGTCACACCGTAGACCCAGGTTCTCTGGTCCCTGTCATCACCACTGATTGCCATGGATGTAGCTGAAGAGAGGGCTCGCTCCTCCACCTTGGGCCCCAGCTTGGCCTTTCCAGAGGGTCTTTCCCACCTTGGGTCACCCCAGTTTCTATTAAGAACTTCCTTCCCAGCCGTCCCAGTAGTGCACTGATCCCAAGGTCAACGGCGAGGCCAGGTCAGGGCTGGGCAACCTGAGTGTGCACCCTGGCCTTGCTTCCTGTTCTCCGTTTGCCCTTGGTTAACCCCTGAGGAGCCCAGCTCTGCACAGGCAGCTGAGGTGCACCTGCAGACCTAGCAGCAAACATGGCGTGGACGTTGCTGGCCAGGACCCGGGAGCTACATTCCAGCTGGGTTAGGGCTGGGCTGCTCAGGTGAGTCTCCAGAACATACCCAGCCTGGACACCCTCAGGTGTCAATTCGGTGAGCCACTTGGGCAGGAATAGTGGTAGAGCGCTTGCCTAGCATGGACAGGCCCTGGGTTCCATCCCAACATGACTAAATAAACAAATAAGTAAGTAAACACATAAATAAATAAGCCTTTCTGCCTCAGTTCTGCCTGCGCTTCCAAACACCCCCTTACCTGCGATTCCTGGCTTTGGGTTCCTCCCTATCTTCTGGTTTCTGCTGGTTCTTCTAAACCTCCCCAGAGATTCTAGATTTCTGATCGGGTGCCTGATGTTGACATCCACTAATCTGGGGACCCATCCTGCAGCAACAACCCGGCAGTGTGGTAGAGTATGGAAGAGGTGAGTAAGTTAAACGGAGGCCACTGGCGTGGACCCTAATCCAACATGACCAGTGTCCCTATCAGAAGGGATCAGGACAGAGAGGGACGTGCAGAAGACGACTGTGAGGGTATGGGGAGGACCGTCTGCAGGCCCAGGAGAGAGGCCTCAGGAGAAACCAGCCCTGTGGGCACCTTCATCTTGGACTTGAGCCTCCAGAGCTGAGGAGAATGTTTCTGTTGTTCAAACCCCACTTCTCGTGCACTTGGATACAGCAGCCCTGGCCAGCACCCCACTCAGGTGAATGGACAGGCCAGTGCAGCCGGGGAGGAGCTGCGGCCAGCGCCAGGAGCACCGCAGAGTGTGGAGAGCAGAGGCCGAGGACGGGGGAGGTGCCCCGAGTCCTCTGCCTCCTCCTTTGTTAGAATGAGAACCTGACCGAGGGCCAGAGAGGATGTGGATCTGGCTGGAAAACGATCCTGTGGTCCCAGAACCCAGACCTGGCCTGGCTGGTGGCTCCACCCATCCTGGCTCCGGGCCCCCCGGAACACCTGGAAGCGGGAGTCTTTCCGCCTGCCACCCACTTCCAGGCACCCCTTCCTTCCCTTCTCCTCCATGACAGCCCCCAGCTAGTCTTCGCAGACCTGGCCCCGGTCCCCCCTCTCCCCGGCCTCTCCCTTCCCCCGCCTCTCCCTCACCCTGTTCACGCCGTGAAGCCCAGCCTCATGTGGGGCCTGCTCCCCAAGGTCCCATTTCCCCTCTGCTCATGGGTGGCTCGCTGGGACCTGGAACCCAGAGGTTTCCGGAGGTTTCCTGGAGTCCTGTCTGCTGAGCTGCTGCCTGTTCTGCACCGCCCTGCCCCCCGGGGTCTGCAAACCCCCTTGTGAGCGTTTAAGTATTGCTTGTTTCCAGGCCTGGCTGGGATCTCGCATCCTCTTGTGTTTTGCTTTCTTAGGGTTTGAAGGAACACATGTTCAGCAACATTCACGCTGTCGTGTTCTCTGAAGGACTCTGAGAGAATCCACGCGTTCCCGTGCTCTCTCCCAAGTACAGATTTTAATGGAAATTGTTTTCTGAGGCTTCCTCCTCCTTCCTCTTCCTTCTTCTCCTTTCTCTTCCCTCCTCCCTCTCCTCTCCCTCCTCCTCCTCCTCCTTGTGCTAAATATTTTTCTGAAGGTCAATAACACTGCAAGGAAAAAGATTCCCCGGCTGGCGCGACACGCAGCACGGTTGTACTTGAAGGGTCCTTGCCTCTCAGCTCTGCAGCAGTGGCCACCCAGGTGTTCCATGCCACCCTGGAGACGGGACAGAGGAGGCAGGTGTCTGGGCTGGCCGGGGTGCAGTCACGGCTGCCCCACGGCGACTCTGGGTGCTTCCTCCCGCCTCCCCGGTGGAAGGCAGCTTCTTCCAGAGCCGGACACGCCTCCTGGGCTTTTCCTGCCCAGGTCCAAGTGCTGCAGCCCGGGCCCAGGCGGCCCTTCTCTAGCACAGTGGCCAGAGTTCCTCTGGTCCTGCCGTTCCCTGAGACAAGCCCTTCCCGCCTGTGGTGCCACCTCGGGTTGGCCCCATGGCTCTCCAGCAATGCTCCAAAGACCACGAGCAGAAGAAGGAGCCTGGGCTTTGGGGGCCACGTCCACACCGCAGCGCCTCCTCATTTTCTCTTGGTGGGAAATTTCCCCCAGGGCTTGAAGGTTTCCCACTTTCCTTCCAGAGCGCCCAGGAGACCTGGGGCAGAGCAGGGCAGCAAAGGGCGCCAGCCCTCCGCCAGGCCCATCCAGTGCTGCGTGACAGTCTGGGCTTCAGCAAGTCGTGCGGAAGGCTGGGGCCCTGTCCCCTGGTCAGCCTAGATGACCACCTGCAGGCTCCTGTCCCAGGGAGGGCAGTACACACCTTCCATTCTCTCCTGCTCTCCTGCCCTGCTGTCACCAGCTCAGCACAGCATGGACACTGTTCCCCAGCTCCCAAGCAGGGGGTTTAATCAGCCTCTTGACTATTAGTCCCCGAGTAGTAATTGAAGTGGCCTATCCGTTAGGCCTGGGAGCCGAGTGGGGCGGCTCTCGGAGCGTTTCCTCCGCCCGCTAATCTATCGTCTGGCGTTTTCTCCGGAGCCTGAGCTCGCGCTTGAGCACTGAGGCATTTTATGGTATTATTATTACTTAGCACTTAGAACCCACTTCATCAACGGGAGGGAGGGTGGCCGCCCAGCACCGTGCTGGCCGACGGAGGGATAAGGATCTGGTGCTGGCTGTGCGGCATCTGATGCCCGTGCCCGGGGGCCTGCGTCATGCCTCCTCCGGGGGAAACCTACCTTCTTTCTCCTGATACAGGGAGTCGGGCCACAGGAGGCCCCGAGAGGGTGCAGGCCGGAGGGATGTTGCACAGGGGAGGGTTTCCTTGGGCTCTCTGAGAAGCTGACCTGGGTCAGGGGGTGGCAGGCAGGTCATTTACTAGGAGGTGATCCTGGAAAGCACCCGTGGGGGGGGACAAGGAGGGAGGAGGCCCAGAAAGGGTGCCGAGCCACGGGGAGCTGGGGTCAATCGCGCTGGGAACCTAAGGATGAGATGAGGAGCCCCTCGGTGTGTTGTTCCTGGTGCTGGGGCTGAACCAGGCCTTCGCCAGGCCGGGGAGCACCTGCTGCTGAGCCGCACCCCACTGGGAGCCAAGTCTTCTCCTTTCCCACCTGACCTTTCTGATCTTGACTGAGGCTGCTCCCCAGCCCTCGGGGTGTGGCCCCTGAGACAAGCCCTTGGCTGGAGACTCACGGTACTTGTAGCACGGGCCGGCTGCGGGACGGGTGGGCACTGGGAGGCTGTAGGGGCAGGTCACTGGTGTTCTGATCCCAGGATGAGCCTGGGGCAGGGGTGGCAGCCCTTGTCCCTCACCCCAGTTCTGACAGCTCTGTGGGTCCCCTGTGTCCATGTCAGGGTCTGAGGCCAGGCTGCAAAGTCCAGACCAGGGTGCAGAGGACAGGGACTGTGTCCAGTTGCTCTGCCTTCCTTATCCTGAAGGGGACATTCAAGGAGAGGCAGAGTTTGTTGTCCGGGTTCGAATGCTGGCCGGGCCCTTTCTGGTGGTGTGAACTCAGTCAAGTGGCTCCATCTCTCTGTCCTCAGTTTCCTCATCTGTGACGCTGAGTGCTGCTGCCACGGCAGGAATGTGCGTGAACGTGCGATGTGGGACAGCATCACAAGGGGCCTGGCAGGGTGCTGCGGCGGGACACCATTCCCAGGGTTGGTTTTCCGGTGCTTCCATCCACAGTCCTCCCCACACCCGGCACCCACTTCCCCTTGGGGTATTTCGGGAGGCAGGGTTCCCTCCGAGGCTCACGTTCCCAGGGGGCGGAACTCCCTGTCTCTGGGACACTCCCCTTCCATCGAGTCCCAGGACAGGGAGGTGCCCCCGTGGGCCGTTGCACAAACTCCTCGGGTGCCTGGGGTGGAAATGTCCCTGCAGTCACCAGGCCAAGCAGAGCCACGTGGCATCCCCTGAAGGGTCAATTTATGCAGCAGCTTAAATGCCTTTTTAAAACTCCTTCCCTCCCTGCTGACGTGGGAGGCAGCGCTGCTGCCCCAGGCTCTGGGCTCTTCTTCAAAGGCCGGGCCCGGGGCAGGTGGAAACTTGCTAGGAAAAGCTCTTTTCTTTTTTTTCTCACTTATTTTTTCTTGGTGGCAGAGTTCTTGCTCCTGCATTGGCTCCTGTCTTCAGGGAACCTGTGGGGTCCTCCAGCCCCGCAGCCCCGGAAGCCTCCTGTGTAAAGAGGCCCTAATCCCCTCCCCTCTCCTTTCTGCTCCCTCTGCCACCACGGCTTCCTCCTGACCATGTGCTTGACGTGGGAGCTTGTCTTTGTGGTCCTGCGTGCATACGGTGGGAACTTAGCGTCTTCATCCCAAGCATGCCGGCGTCTCCGAGGACAGGGATCAGCCTTTCTCCCTGAGCCTGGCGGAGGCCTGTGCCGGAGCCACTGCCCTGTGGCTGGGTGAGCGGCGTCCAAGCTGCCCATGGGGCTGCCTGCTGGCTCAGGTGGGCCCTGAGCAGTGTCTGCTCTGGAGGGGCTCCATCCGTCCACCTGGAGTAGCCTGGGGGCAGGCAGGAGGGCTGAGCAGGGAAGGGAAATTCAGGAAGCAAAGAGGCTCCAGGTTTGGGGACTGTCTGGGCTCTTGGGTGCCAGAAAATGCTCAGGGGCCCCTGCTCTTTCTTAAGATCACTCCCTCAATGTCTTTCAGAGCTGGGAACCACCTCGGTCAGCCATTATAGCCTGGGCAGTGTGGGGATAGCCACACCCAGGGACAGGGTTAACTGTCCCTTGTAAGGCAGGTCAGGGGTGAAGACAGGAGGCTGAGGAGGCGCCAGGAATCTGCTCTACTTAAACTCTAGCTTGGGGAGAGGCACCTGTAGCCTGAAGCTCTGGATGCTGCCTGGACATGGGAGCCAGGAGCAGAGGGCAGGACTGCTCACCAACAGAAGGGCAGAGAGACGAGGGGGCGCCAACTGACCCCTGGCCCCTCAGGACACACCCTGCACGCTGCCTTTATTATGGAGGACCGTGTGACACAGGGATTATGCTTTTAGTCATTGAAGCAGCCAAGGTTCCAGGAAGTGAAGGAAATCGCTTGGGTCACCGAATTGGAGTCTGGCCGTGCCGAGATGGGGCCCAGCTTCGCCAGGGTCCTGAGCCCAGCCCGTCTCAGACAACCTCCAGCCTCCATGGAGGAAAAGACAAACGAGCCCAGAGCTAGACAGGTGCCCACTGGCTCAGCCACGTTGGCAAGGGCAGAGAGGCCTGGTGGCCAAGCTCCTGCCAACCAGCAGAGCTGGGCGGGGCCCTTTCCTTGGACCTGGCAGGAGAGACGCTGCAAGGTGAGCCTGGACACGGAGGCACCTCTGCTGGGACGGCGGGCACTCTTTAACCTTGTGTGGGGCTTTGTCCTTCAGCAGCCGGGAGAGGGAGTCAGTTGCAGGGACGATGGCGGGGGAGGCTGGGGAGGAGGGGGAGGCCATGGCCCCGCACACACTCACTCACTCATGGCAGAATTGACTCTGGATAAACAATTACAGTCTATTTACCTCAGACCATATGGTGTTGGGGAACAGGTGTGCGGGTAATGAAGAGCCCAGCTCCAATTAAGCGTCTGGGAACCCGGCCGGATTCCCGCTGAATCTTTTTCTTGGGCTGAGGCCCACTTACAAATGAGAGCTAAAAGGACTGAGGCTCAGTGGAGGCAGAGGTAGGGGCAGCGAGGCTCCTAGGATGCTGGGCTGGTCCCCATAAGGGCCCGGGACAGGTGGGGGACGGGGCAGTCATTCTGTTCCTGCTGGCGAGGGAGGCAGAGCCCGGGGAACTCATTCCCACTGGTGACGCCAGGTGCACCTGGGAGTTCTGAAGGGAGACTTCATGGCTACTGACTTCCTGGCAAGCCATCCCCACGCCTGTCAAGTAGACGTCTGGAGAAGATCCCTGGGCGGGGCAAGTCCTTGTTGCTCCCTGACAAGGTCCTTTCCACGTGGGCCTCCAAGTGCCCCCTTTCCCCACCACTCAGCAGGGACGGAGCCACAGAACCCACAGCGGCCTGCTCTCCCCGAGGTTATATTTTAGGGAGATGGAGCTGGAGACGTTTTAGGGGATGGAAAGACAAACAAATGAGTCACCAACACGAAGAAGGTAATTTCAGAGATTGGTACGTGCATGGAAAGCAAATCGATTCGTCTGCCGGAGGAACCCTGACCATCCCTGCAGGCCTAGCTCGGTGGGCCCTCTCTTCTGACACTGCCCAAAGGCCACCAGGGGTCAATCGTCACCTCCTTGGGGCTCCTGGTCATCCCCGCCCACACCCACGCTGCTGCAATCAGGTGGTTTTGTAAACAGCTGCTCCGGTGCCCCTCCCTCCAGGACCTTGACCTTCTCCAGGGTAGGGAGGGTGTCGGGGCTCATCTGCCATTGGCAGCCCACAGCACGGGGTCAGGAAGGCAGGAAGGAGGCTTGGGTGAGCCATGACGCAGATGGGCCGGGACCTCTGCAGCCCCAGCCTCCTGGGGGTCTGTCCAGCCTGCCGCACAGACACCGTCCACTCTGACCTCAGAAGGTAGGCAAACTGCGACTTGGGAGAGCGCCAGCCCTGGGAAGAGCCCCCGCCCCTCGCGATCACGGAGCTGGGCAAGGTGCCCCTCGCAAGTGTTCTGGAGGCTGCAAGCTGAGCCAAAAAGAAGACGAACAGCTCCTGTCCCCGTGGTGGGCTGATGGGAGTGGAAGGAGGCACATGTTCCAATGAATCTCTCGTGTCAGTTTTCACCGCAGAGAGATGAGGCTGCACGATTGGGGGGTGCGGGGGGAGCCTCGTTTCTTCTAGGAAGCTGGAGTTTCTGTCACTGGTGAGGAGAGAGGCGGAAATGGAGATTTTTAATGCTCCTTCGCCTGGTGAATATTTTTGTTTTATTTTAATCTTGGTTTTAGGCTTTGCTTGAGGACCCGTCAGATCTAAATCAGCACCTTCCAAAACTCCCCTGTGAGGGGACCCTCGGCACTGCCCCCCTACCTCCAGCCCCCATGGTTCACTCCCAGCCTGGCCCTCCGGGGCACGCCCTTTTGTCCTTGGGCACACTGACCACTCCATAGGGCTCTCTTCAGCTCCAATTACAGAGGCAACACCTTCCAATACAGATCTGTGTCTGGGCTGCAGGAAAGGGGTAACAGATGATTCCAGGGGAAGTTAGGATCTTGGAGGAGGAACTTGCACGGTTTCTGGGGGTGCCGGGTTTCTAGAGCCGGGAATCTGGAAGGCTCCAACCTCCAGCCCTCCCTCCCTAACAGAAAGAGCAGGAAGCAAACTAAATGGGTTTCGAAGTGAGAAACAAATTGGATTTTTAAAAAATGCTCTGGTTCTAATGATCAGAGGGGTTATTCATAATCCCGGAGTAGAAAGTGTGTCTTGAAATCTATGTTTTGCGTTGACAGCTTCTCCCTAATGGGCAAGATCTCACACGATAGGGCCATAAAACATGGAGCTGGGCTGGCTCTGCTGTGTCTGATGAGGGCGATGAGCAGAGTTCCCAGCACAGGCAGAGGGCACTGAGCTCCATGCCTGTTTAGGGTCCTTGTACTTTTCTGTGTCCCAGTAGGTGGGCAGGGATGGGAGGAAGAAGGTACAGAAGGCAGAATCCTTGGTGCAGAATGCCTGTGGGGGCCAGAAGTTTCCAGAATGTTGGAAGGCATGGCCCATAGAACACATGCTTTGAAGTTAAAGGGTTCTGTGTCAGGAGAGTCTGGGAAATGCCGCATAATCTAGCCCCCTGCCAGAGACCCAGAATGCCTAGTAGCTTGCGTCTTGTGCAGAAACCCAGTTGGCTTTGCTCAGCCCAGTGGCTCCCCAAAGTGTTGGGCTACAGAGCCCTGCGGATGTCCCGTGGGATCAGCGTTTCCCAGAACACATGGCGGTGAACTTAACTAAGCTAGATTCCTAGGGCAGACATGACAGCGTGCCTCAGCCACCCTGTGGCTTAACCTACAGGAATATATATTCTCAAGTTCTGGAGGTGAGGAGTCCAAAACCAGGGTGTCTGCATTAGCGGTTCCTCCTGAAGGCTGCGAGGAGGGATCTGTTCTCAGTCCTTGGCCTGTAGATGCCGTCTTTTCCCTGTTCTTCACGCAACTGTCCCTTCACAATGTCCTGTTCAATCTCATCTTAGAAGGACCCCTGCCATATTAGATTAGGACCCCTGCTAACCTCCTCCTTCTAACTTAATTACCTCGTTGAAGACACTGTCTCCAAACATGGGAACATCCTGAGGTACTGGGGATTAGGGCGACAATGTATAAATTTGAGGGGGACTCATTTCAACCCAAGGCAATAGCCATGGCATTATGATTAGAAATTTGACTTTGGTGGGAAAAGGAAGTGGACAGAAAGATGGGTGCTCTGGCAGGAGTGGCTCCTGTTGCCCACCCCAACACAACAGGGACATTAACGGTAACTGCGTTTGTGGAGTGTTTTACAGATCAGTAAGTATTTTTCCATCCGTCAATTACTGTGATCCTTCTCATAAGCTGTAGGGTAGGAGACCTATTAATATTTCCACATGTACTAGTCAGTGGTCTATTGCTGTGACAAAATACCTGAAAAAATCAACTTATGAAGAGGAAGGATCTATTTTTTGGCTCATAGTTTCAATCCATGGTTGACCCTGTTGCTTTTGGGCCTGTGGTGGGGCAGAACATCATGGCAGGGGAGAATGTGTGGCTGGGGAAGCTGCTCATGCCATGATGCCCAGGAAGAGAGGGTAGAGGGGGGAGAGAGAGAGAGAGAGAGAGAGAGAGAGAGAGAGAGAGAGAGAGAGAGAGAGAGAGAAAGAAGAGAACAGAAGAGAAGAGGAGAGGAGAGGAGAGGAGAGGAGAGGGGAGGGGAGGGGAGGGGAGGGAGAGGAGAAGGGAGGGGAGGGGAGGGGTGAGGCAGGGCCAGTGTGACCAAATCCTTTTCAAGGACATGACCCCCAAAGACTTAACTTCCTTCCATCAGGTTCTATCTCTGAAAGTTTCCACCACCTCCCAATAGCGCCATCAGCTGGGGACCAAGCCTTTAATACACGAGCTTTTGGGAGAATTTAAGATCCAAACCATAAAACCACAATGCAGAAGGGGATGGTCATACTCGGGGACCTTGAGTCACTGCTTTCGGTCACCCAGTACATAGTGCAGTCAAGGATTAACACAAAATGGACTTAAAGAAGCAGGCCTGAAGACCGGAGTTGGAGCCTCATCTGCCCTCTCCTGGGATGTACCACTGTACTGGCAGCAGAGGCAAGAGCCATCTTGGATCACCTCGGGGGCCTGCTGCCTGGAGCCTGAGTACCCACAGGTGGTACTCGTCCTAGGGAATCTGGGCACGTTGGGGCCCGGGCTCTCCTCCTGCCAGCTGGATGGAGAGCCACCCTCTGGAGCTTCCCAAGAGGTTTCTGATGAGCGGATCCTGCCCATCCTCCAGGCACCTGGGACATCAGAGCTGGAAGCCAACCAGGGGAACTAATTGGAGTGTTTTCAGCTGTCCCCCGGAACAGAGCAGGTTGGGAGGGGCAGAACAGGGAGCACAGAGCACAGCAACCAGGTTTCCCAGCCCATCTCAGAAACAGGCCTGTGGGGAAGCCTTTTCCAGGAGTGAGCAATTCAGGTAGAGCCTGGCGAGTGGGGAAGGGCGGGGAAGGGGAGGGCTGACTCGGCAGCCCCCGGAAACCAGGAGCTGGGCTGGTCTTCACCCACCCTGGCCTGGCCTCTTGCAGTTTGTTTTCTTGCAGCCTCTTGGAAGTTCAAGAACCAGGCAGATCCTTTCCTGTCAGGCCAGGACCCTGTTCTTCATGGATTCTTCCTCTTAGTTGGAAGAGCTGGCTCTGTAGGGGACTAGGCCACATGCTTGTGATCCTGAATTAGGCCAAGATGCAGGGCCGAGAGGGCTCAGCTGCTTGGGAGGATGGGTGGGAGTCCAGCCCCAACCCCAGTTCTGAGCCGTGCAGCCTTGGCGGCTTGCTTTTCATGGACCGAGCCTCTTCCTTGGTTCAAAAGGGGTGGGTAAGTGAGTACCAAGGGCATTGTCAAGGTCCTGTGAAAGGGGATTAAAAAGTGCTTTGGAGAACTGCAAAGCTCTGTACAAATGGGAGTTGTTATCAGAGTCAGGAAGGAGAAGCAGGCTGGGAAACCTGCCAGAACCTGCCTGAACCTGCCACCAGGTGCGGTGGCAGCAGGAGACTGCAGGGAGGCTGCCTGAGGACACCGAGCCGCATGAGACCCCTCCTCAGCCTCCAGAGGGGCTTCGGATCGGGTCCATAGAGGGTCTGGAAGCTCAAGGACTCTACTTAGGAAAACCTGGAACAACAGGAGCTGTGCACTGCCTGACCCCAGGGGGCGCTCTCCACACAAACCACGATGCACTGCAATTGGGGTGCAGCGCCAAGGCCCTCGGGGAACGGAATTCTTGGCTATGTGCCATTGACTCTTCCCAGGACCGTCCCTGATTGCACCAGGTGGAGACAGGTCTTCGACACCCCACCTGGGAGCCTGGAGGGGAAGCTGTGGGAGCAGGGGTCTGAGGAGTCCCCCTCACCCCCGAAGGAAGCCCACTTGTGCTGGAGGCTTAGTTCTGGAGTACTTCTCCAGGGAGGGGCCCAGAAACGCCCAGGCTGGTGTCCACGGCATGGCCAGGCCTAGAGAGGAGAGAGAGGGGCCCAGGGCGCCCTCTGCAGTGGGTGCCTGCGCTCTGGGCCCACCTGGCACCTGAACAAATGGGGGTGGGCATCTTCTGCATCCTGAGCCCTGCGCTTGCCTCACCCCTGCTTTGGGAACCTCTTTCTCCAAGTTCTCTGCCCAGTGACACCCCCATCCCCACAGGCACCCCACAGGTTTAATTTGCGACTCCTTTGTCCTGGAGAAGAGAGGACCAGCGCTCTGCTCAGGTCCCTGGGGTCCCACTGAAGACCCCCTAAAGGAGCCTGGAATTTGGTTTTGTGTGGGAAAGGTGTGATGATCGAGAGAAGGTCTCACAGCATGAGTGGATGGCATGGTGAGGTCAGTGGTGACCTCCCAAAAGATCTGTCAGAGTCCCAGCTGCAGGAACCTGGGAAGTGACGAGGTTTAGAAGAGAAATCTTTGCAGATGTGGCCAAGTTAAGGATTGCAAAACGAGATGCTCCTGGATTCAGGGTGGGGCCTCAATCCAACGCATCTTAAGAGAAAGGCAGGAGATTTGGGAGGAAGGAGGAGAAGGCATGTGACCACAGAGGAGGAGATTGGAAGGGACACTGGAGTCTGCAGAAACTGGAAGAAGCCAGGAAGGATCCTCCCCAGAGCCCGCAGAGAGAGTGCAGCCCTGCGGACACCTTGGCTTTGGACTTCCAGCCTCTATGACTGGGAGAGGATCCATTTATGCTGTTACAAGTCCCCAGGTTGTGGCAATTTTACAGCAGCCACAAGTGATCAAGAGAGACATCATATCAAAGGGGAGCTGGCTGGCTCTGCATGGGACCAGAGCAAATGGGGACCCTCAGTGGAAGCTCCAGGGGGTTGTCTCTCAGACCAGCTGGAGGAAGAACTTTCTGGAATGAGAGTCACCCAGAAACAATGAGACTGCCTTGGGCACAGTGGAACTTCTGTGTCCCCATCACCTGACTGACTGCTTCTTGGGAGTGTGGTGAATAGGATTCCTGATCCTGTGGGGAGGGCAGGTCAACTCAGTGACCCTCGAAGGACACCTGCAGCATGGGTACCCTGGGCATGCAGATCACAACTCTGACTCTCAAGAAAGCCGTCCATGCAAGACCTCTGCCTTCCTTTTCCAAAACTGACATTATTTGCAAACGTTGAACTGTGACTATTAGTACTAATAATTTACTGGTGGGTAGGTCCCATTCCCTGGACATATTACTGAGACTTAAGAGGACTCACATGACTTTTTTGAGGGTGGAGAGCAGCCTTCTCATGCTCTGTGTGCTGAGAGTCTCTGGGCACCTGCTTCAAATGCAGGTGGGACTCCATGAGCTGGCTTGGGGCTGGAGATTCTGAGCCACATCCCTCCCAGGTGACAGTAATGCTGCAGGTCCACAGAACCTGCCTCGGGTGGCACAGACCCAGAGAGGCTCATGGTCAGTTTCCAGAAGGACTGGAGCTACTACTACTCAGTGGGTGGGTTGTGGTTTATTTTGTCTTGCTACAACTTTAGTTAGCCAGAATGAAACATAGCAGTCTTAGTCTCTTGTGTTGCTACAACAGAATACCTGAGACAGGGTCATTTATAAAGAACAGAAGTTTATTGGTTCATCATCTGGAGCCCGGGAAGTCCAAGAGCAAGAGAGCAACGTTCCAGCCTCTGGTGAGACTTTGACCCCTGGCAGGAGGCTGAAGGGGATCAGGAGGGGGAGAGAAAGCCAGAGAGGAAGCCAAACTCACTTTTGTTAGGAAACTCACTGTCCAGATAAACAGCCCACTCCCACCAAATGACAGGCATCCAGTCCCACCCTCGTGACATCTGGCCGCATCTCCCAACACTGCTGCACTAGGGTGAGGTTTCCAACAAGTGCTCTGTGGAGGACACATTTGGATGAAAGGATCCAACTTCCTTTCTGGGAACAAACAATTAAAAGGGGACCCAGGATGTCTAGGATGGACTTCCCGGAGAATCACCGGCTGGGAGACCTGGAAGGGGCCTCTTAAACTGCCCAGGCTCATCCTGTCTGGGGTCAAAGGATTTGTGAGAAGATGCAGAGGAACCCCAGTCCTGTGCACCCCTGTCCTGGTCAGCTGTGACCGTTGCGCTCACAGAGGTCCTCAGAGGTTTGAAGGCTTCCTTTATTCTTCTACTTTGCAGATGAGAAAGCGGAGGTGGAGAGAGGGTAGGAATGTGCCCGTGTCACACAGCACCATCTGGGAAGCTGGGGTTTGGACTGGTGTCTGGAGTCTGGATCTGGCCTGATCATCATGCCCACTTCCAGAATCCTACGGAACCTAAACAGGGTGTCCTGTGTCCTCTGCCTTGCCTGTGCCGCCCGGGCCTGGCAGAGCAGGATAGCAAACCCAGTCCTGGGCCGTGGGTCCTTGCACATGGCCTTGTCCCAGACCACTCCCCTCCCTGCTGTGACTGGTCCCACACTTTTTTTTTTGGTGGCACTGGGTATTGAACCCAGGGCCTCAAGCATTCTAGGCAAGTGCTGTCCCCCTGAGCCACGCCGCAGCCCCTTTGAAATATTTTTAAATTTTGAGACAGGGTCTTGCTAAGTTGCTGAGGCTGGCCTTGAACTTGCCACCCTCCTGTCTCAGCCTCCCACATGGTGGGGATCACCGCCCCCAGAGCCCTGCTGCTCCTGGCTGGTGGATGATTAGATGCAGGGTTGCTGGGCAGCTTTGCCTGCAGCGGGGACTGCTGAGCGGGCTGCAGCCTGGAGACGGGGAAACTGCCACCCTCGGCTACGGACTCTCCAGCCCCCACAGGCCAGAGGGGAGACACCTGCACACACAGGAGAGGCTGGGCTGGGAGGAGGGAGCCGCCTCTTCCGAGTGGCAGTGTGGCCTGGACGTGGGCACCAGCAGGGGGTTGTGGGCAAACCCCCATCGCCATTTCCATATGGTCTGGGGTCCAAGTGGATGACCCAGTCTCTCCGTCACCCCCAGGCCACCCTGCCTCCCCCATTCCCTTGTCCATTTCTCAGGGACTCCTCTGGCACTCCTTGTCTTGCCCAGCATGGAAGGCAGGTGACTGGTGCCACCCCAGGCAAGGAGGGCCTCACCATGGCGCCCCTGGGGTGGCCGTGTCTCCATGGTTGACTCCTTACAGTGAGGTGCCAGGACCCAGGGTGGGGGTTCAGAAGTGTGAGCAGCCAGGCCTCTGGGATCAGAGATGACCCCGTCCCAGGAGCAGACAGGGACACTCTCAGGCCACGATGAGTGGACTGGGGTTTGCTTGCCACCCACATGTCCCCAAAACTGTCTCAGCAGAATCCCTGGCTTCTCAGAGGCACCCTGAAGCCACATGCCCTTGCCTTTGGAGAAAGGCAATTGCTGCAGAAGTCAGGGCTGTAGCTTCATCCCTAGGAAAACAGACTCC
This sequence comes from Sciurus carolinensis, assembly GCF_902686445.1. NCBI lineage: Eukaryota > Metazoa > Chordata > Mammalia > Rodentia > Sciuridae > Sciurus > Sciurus carolinensis. Next base: position 7,034,374 of record NC_062215.1, on the reverse strand, counting down.
AAGATAAGCAAATAAGCCAATTAAGAGCCCAGCCCAGCCGGGCCAGGAGGCCCGGCAGCTCAGCTCGGCTCTCATCTTGCAAGGCTGCGGCCTGGGCGGCGGGAAGGTGCGCGTGCCCTAATTACACACTCCGCGTGACAGGCGGTGTCAGAGATTAAAGGAATCAAACCCAGGGGCGCTCCGGCACCCCTCCCCCAAGAGCCGGAGCCGCGCGGAGGCGACTGCGTTAGGAGGCGGTGGTTAGGAAGGTAATTTTCCCTGGGCCGGAGCTGCGTGTCCGCACTGCCGCCTTGTCTGGGCGTCTCGGATTCATTTTCTTTTTTGTTGGCACAGCTGAGCAGAAGAAAACAAATTAAGCACTTCTCCTGGTCTGTGCCAGCCCCTGCCCAGGCCCTCTCTCCTCCCGCCCGCTGCTTGGTCCGCTCTCTTCCTCCCGCTCTCCTCTCTCCTCCTGAGCCTCCCGCCCCCAGCCGTCTCTACCTGGGTCTGCCCTCGCTTGTCCCATCTCTAGTCTCCACATCCTTCCCTTCCCAACACCTGTCAGAGCTCACAGAGCAGGGAGCCATGCTGGGCTGCCCTTTTCCTCTTTTTCTTCTGCTGGCCTTTACGAGAACCACCCCAACTGCAGGCCTGAGCCCTCCACCCTTGTGGCTCCAGGTCTGGGATGCCCTTGCCCTGGCTGGTCACCCTCAGGGGAACACTGAGGCCTGTGGGCTCTGGGACATGCCTCAGGTCAGGCAGCTGACCAAGGTCAGAACCCAGAGGATGAGCCGTGCCCACTGGTCAGTGGCAGAGGAGCTGCTGACCTACTCCACCCAGACAGAGCCCTGGGCAGGAGGCGGACCAGACGACTGGACAGGCGCACTGGAAGCCATCCTAGAAAGCACCCTAGGTGTCTCCGCTGGACAGAGGAGCCTGCGCTTCCCGGACGCCCACTGAAGACCCTGGGTAATGGACCTCCCTCCCTGCTGTGGGAAGGTGGCGTGCTGGGTACCCTGACCCAGGGCAATGGTGGGGATTTGGTTCCCAGCGAGGGGCTGGGGCTCTTGGAGGTCCCGTGACTTACCCAGGGTCACTTGGCACAAAGGGGCCAAAGCCCTGTCCCCTGCCCTCCAGCCTGGGGGAGGCTTGGTCACTTCTCTGCGTCTTTAGTATCTCCAGGGCCTTCGCCTCTGGGAGCTGGGGGCGTAGCGCAGTGGTAGAGAGAGTGCTTAGCACGGGCGTGGTCCTGGATTCCATCCCCAGCACTAAAAATGAACAAAATTCCCACATCCCTGAAGGAGTCCTCCAGACCCTTTTCTGTGGCGGTGGGGCAGAAGAAAGATGGCGGCAGGGGTTTGGAGGGGGCACTGGACTCGACAGGGCTTCCTCTGCTTCTGGGGGCAGGAAGATGGCTTGGGCTTCTGGGCGGAAGGTTTGCTGACGTCAGGGCAGCACCTCACCCCCACCCCGGGGGGCGCCTCTTCCTGGCCTCCCCTCTCCCACCTCTGCCCTGCTCTCTCCCAGGGAGGGATTAGGGGCTTCCAAAGTGGCCATTAGGGGAAGGCCAGCGCAGCCTGCCCCAGTTAACGCAGAGTGTCTCCATTACCATAATAACTAACCACTTAATAACTGGCTTCCCCACTAATTCTAATTGAAACACGGAACGATATTTCCGGGCGGAGAGTGGCAAGCTCAAGTCTTGGCAGTCGGCTCCAGGGCCCCAGGCTTCACGTGGTGTGAACCGTGGGCGCTCCTCGGATATTCTGCCGGAATGGACTGGGGCAACAGATAGCAGGCCCTGTATGGCTGCCAGGAGCCGCCGCTGATGATAAAAGCCATTAAAGGTCACCTGGGAATAGAAAACCATTTATGTTAAATGTCACAGATTAAGCCACAGAATGGGCCTCGGGTGGGGAGTGAAGGGTGAGGAGGGAGCACTGGTCACTGCTGCCTCTTCAGGGGCCTCGGGAAGGTGGGGCGGCCTGGGGCAGCAGGGTGGGGGCGGGGTGGGCAGCCCTTGGTGTGCCGGCTCCTGGCCGGGCAGGCAGGTGTGGGTCAGCAGCCCCCAGTGATTGGCCAGGCTGGCTGCTTATTGGGCAGGGCGTTGCTCCGTGACCTGCGTCGAGGCTGGGGAGAGGGGGTGTCTCCAGATGGAAGCTGAGGACACTGGGGGCAGCCTGGGCAGACTGCCATGCTGTGGTCCGGATGTCGTCCTGGGGTCCGTGTGTCTGTGCTTGACCTTAATTGAAGAATGAACGGGACAAGACAGAGCCCTCTACTCAGCCAGAGGCAGGAGGTCACAGAGACACCAGCTGGCATGGACTCCAAAGCTGGGGTTAGAAGGACTCCAGGGCCTGGGCTGGGCCAGTCCTCAAGGGTCCCAGGAGAAAGGGGGACCCCAACAACCCCAACTACAGTGCCTGTGCTCTTCCACCGGGTATAAGACCCCCTGTGCAACCTGGCCCCGTCCAAGAGCAAAGTAGACCGCAGAGGCCAGTCTGTGGACGGTCTTGCACCTTCCCTAGATGTCAGCCAGAGAGCTCGGGTCCCACTGAGGAGACTCCCTCCAGCCCTTGATGACCCACCCGGGCCTGTGTGTCTGCAGGTGAGACCGAGGCTCCGTTCCTATTTCAGTGCACTGACCCCTGGGCTGTCCGGCCATCATGTCCGTTGCTGTGGGCAGAGAACGCAAGGCCATCTTAATATTGGTGTTAAGCAGACATGATTAGGGAGGAAGACCTCGTGGAGGATGCTAGATCTATACATAAACAGTGCCACCCAAGCCCCACCCAGGAGCCTTCCGTGGAGTCACAGGAGGGTGGCTACTGGTCAGGGGTGTCCGTGGCATGCTTTCCTCTGTGAGAGGGATCGAATGGACCATTGGGAGGGCCCTGAAGGAGATCCCATACCTGCTTCCCTGCCAACCCTCCTGGATGGGGAGAGACCCTCGCCGGCCCCGTGGTGCCCCCTCTCCACCCTTCCCACGGGCTATTTGGCTGCAGAGTGACTGGGCCAGAAGTGACTTGGCCCAGAAGAACCTGCAGGAATATGAGCAGGATTCAGAGAGATCCCAGGAGGTCTAAGTGTCTCCGGAGGCACCGTGTCAGGATGGAAGAGAGGTGGGCTTGGTAGGATGGCCGGGTCGAGGGGGCGCCTTTGGAGACAGACTAGGAAGAGTTCTATTGGTCCCTGTCACCGGGAGAAACCCTTCGGCAGCCACTCAGCAGCATCCAGGGGTCGACACTGGGAATATAACGCTAAGCAAGGCCATTATCCTTGTTCCCCACTGAACGAGGGATCAGTGTGTTCCCAAGTAATCACGGTAAACTATGGCGGGGAAGGGGAGGTTCCAGGGACTCCAAGCACTGAGAAGCGCCATCCAGCGTTTAAACAGGGCCTTCAGTAGTTCAAGGGGAGAGGGGTGCTGAGGCGGCCAGCTTGGAGGAGAGGAGGCAGGAAGGGAGTCTGGTGGGAGGGCAAAGGGCCCCCACCGCTGTGCCTGGGAATCGATTCTGAAGGCAAGAGAGAGTCCGCTGCTGCCAGGCAGAACTAGGAGAGAGCCTTGTGCTCCGGAAGCTCAGGGAGGATGTGCCAGACACTTTCTCAACCACCCTGCCTCGCCATCACCTGCAGGGCTGATGGAAACAGATCGCTGGTCTTGGGCCCAGGAGTGTTCAATTCAGCAGGTCTGGGTTGAGGTGGAGAATTTGCATCTCTAACCAGCTCCTGGGTGCTGCCCTGGGTCCAGAGACCAGAGTCTGAGAACCACTGCAGTAGAGAACGAGGGGCAGGAAGCAGAGACCAGCTGGAGGAAAAGGTAGAAAACAATGTTTGGGACCACTCAGGTCTCGGGGCAGGCCACTGGCATGGCAGCCAGCGGGAGAGGCAGGGTCTGGATATGGGGAGAGGGTGGCCAGTTCATGACATGATCTCCGAGGAGCTGAAGCAGCTGGTGACGGAGAAGGGAGACAGTACAGAGCAGGGAACTGGGAACAGGTCACCGACCGGGCAGAAGTCCCGGGAGAGCAAGGCCGGAAACTCCACATTGGGCCTGAGGTCAGAGTCCCACTCTGTGAGCTGGGTAGGGAGTCATGCACCTGGACCCTTTTAGCTCCCTGCCTTTAGACAGGGGACCGTGGGGTGAGAGACCCTTACAGCTCCAGGGGGGCTTGGATTTGAAGGTCAGCCGTAGGTAAGGCCACAGCTGGGAGCAACCTGGTTCTCATGGTGCAGAGGCTAAAGCTCCATGATCTGCTGTCCAGGCATCAGAAGGGGCAGCCCCAAGGACCAGAGCCACCCCCAAGTCCCCAGACCCGGCTGCTGGCCTGGTGCAGGAGGAAGACCTCTCCCGGGAAGTGTGGAGAATCCTGCCTTGGGCACAGCCGCAGGCAGTAGCTGTCATCGGCTTCTGCAGCCATCCAGGAGCAGGAAAGGGGCCAGGAGGGACAGAGGGTGAGCAAAGCTTCAGGAGGAGGAGCCCAGACAGACTCCTCCACTGACTTCCTGCAGCTGGGATAACCGTCAGCTGATGCTCCGTCCCCAAGGCCGGGTCTCTGGCTCCCAGGGCCCTTCCTTCTCCCCATCTATGGCATTCCTCTTGGCTGGACTCGGTGGATAGTGTATTCAAAGTACATAAAATATTTGACTGAAGCTTAGGGGAAGCTGCAGTCAAATACAGTCAGATAAGACTCACACCACTTGGTCACGCCTCAGGCATGTACGACCAGGCATGATAGAGTGGTTTCTTGGTGGACCCCGCCTTGGGGTATCCTTGGGGGCCACTTGCTCACATACATGAGTGACGCTCTCCACCCCTCTCAGAATGCCCCCCAATGCCCCCCAACCTGGTGGAAATGGTTCTCCCAGAAGCCTGGGAAGTGCAGGGCTACAGCTTCTCTGGAGTCTGAAGCAGGATCTCTGTCCCCTGAGCCCTGCATCTCTGGGCATGTGGCCTGGGGGGGGGAGGGGGTTCTCGTTTCTAACCCTCCGAGCCCACAGCCCCATTTCCCCTGTGCCCTGCTGCTCATTGTCACGATGGGGGTTTCCGTCCTGCGCCCCCATCCCCCACACAGTACTGCCTTCATGTGGGCACGCACCGTCTCCCCTGGCACCAGGACAGCGATGGACACTCGTATTGCCTGGCCATTCCTTTCAGACCACGCTTTCTCTCCATCCATGGCAACTTTAGAGGAGACTGTTTAGGCCCAGGGGGAAGGATGTCCCTGTCTAGAAGAGACCTGGAGACTAGAGAGAATGAACACAGACCTGGCGGGACCTCTTGGCTACCCTGAGTGACAGCCCCATGCTTGCTCTCCAGTGTCCCCTGTGGGATACCTGGTGGGTGGCCATTCCCCAGAGGACAAGGCTCATTGCGGGCCTGGGGCTGGCTGCGGACCCCTGGGCTACTCACGGACACCCTCCTCCTGGATTCCAAGGACCCTGGAGCCAGTCACAGCAGCTGCAGCCCCACCAACCGGTGGGTTGTGTGAGCCAGCTCTGGCTCAAGGGCCAGGTCTTCACTTCCCTGCTTTCCTGAAGTTTTCTTGAAAGGCAGCCAGGCCTGCTCATGGACGCGAGTCCGTGGCTGCTTTCGTGTGCAATGGCCCCTGAGTAGGTGCAGCAGGGCCTGGGTGGCCTGCAGAGCCCGAAGGGTCACTGTCGGGCCCTTTGCAGAGAATGCACGTCTGAGCTGGAGCTGCTCACCCGATGCCACAGACCTGGGGTCTGGACCACAGACATTTACGGCTCAGAGCTCCGGGGGCCGCCGTCAGAGACCAGGGCGCAGCATGGCTGAATGGTGGCCAGGACCCTCTTCCTGGTTGGCGAACAGCTTCTCACTGTGTTCTCACATGACATGGGGGGAGAGAGACAGAGACAGAGAAAGGGCGCCCATCCCATCATGGGCCCCACCCTCATGACCTCACCTAACTGTAGTCACCTCCCCAAAGCCCGTCTCTGACCATCACAGGGAGGGTTGGGCTTCAACAGATGGTGTCGGGCGGACACGCGTGTTCAGTTCTCGGCCTGTGTTACCTCTCGCCTTCAGCCGAAGCCCAAGCTCAGCCGTGGCTGACTGAGTCCGGCCGGGCTGGAGCTGAGGGTGGTGTGCACAGGCCCTCAGGCCCGTGTGTGCCAACGTGTGCGTGAAAAGTTCCTGACACCCAGCTGGGGCTCTCTCCGCCGCCCCTTGGAGAAGGCGCCGTGGGGGTGGTGTGGGCGGAGATCTCTCCCAGGAGCCGGGATTAGAGGCTTTTATGGCCAGAACAGTATGGTGGCTGCCTCTGCTGCCGCTGCTGCTGAAATTTAAGTAATTTTCCCCTAATTAAGCAATTATCTCAGAGATAGCTGCTCCCATCTCCAGGAACTTTTTGTGGAGGGTGGGGAGCAGTGAGACGGGGTGCACTTGGGGAGTCCCAGATATAGAAACACTCTGTGAGTTTCCCCACTGAGCTAGGCAGCAGCGTGGGCCTCACAGGCGGGCGTGGGTGACACAGCTGGACCGAAGGCTGCCCTGCCGTCCCTGGAGCCTCGGGCACACGTGGCAAAGGACTCACAACAGGAGGGCTGAGCCCACCAGGTCCCTGAGCCTGGGTCTCGGGGTCAGCTTGAGAGAGATGGAGAGGCTCCAGGCCAGAAGTAGAGGGAAGTGCCAGCTTCTGTCTGGAGGAGACCACAGCCTCCTTGGTGGCCTTTTCTTGAGCCCAGGGCTGACTCCCAACTACTGCACAGACTTCCCACACCTGGTGGGAGGAGTGACTGGCACCTTCCTCCTCCATGGGCAGACAACACGCAGATCCCCACAGATCCTTCTGGAAGCCTCAGACCTGCAACCCAGGGCTTAGATCGGTAGATCCACAACAAGGATGCCCAGAGAAATCAGAATTACAGAGAAACCATGGGGGAAATAGTGGTATAAATAGATCTCAGACATCGGCTGGGCCAGACTTACCCCAAAGATCTGTTTGTTGTTGAATTTTGTCGCTTGAGCTAACCAGGCCACCTGTAGTTCTACTTACAAAAGCCACCCAAATACCTTCTCCCTGCAATTCCCAAGCGAGGAAAGGATATTTGTCCCCAGTCACTCAGACTCAGGGGCGAGGGAGGCTTGAGGCACAAGGAAGTTCCTGGGTCTGGGAGTTGGGAGAGAAAACCAAAGTTCCCTCACCCACTTGGCCAAGGTGGGTGTGTGGCAAAGCAACCCCAGGGGCAGCTTTGTGCCTGGGCAGGGGACAGCGGTAAGCTAGGAAGGAAGGGAGGGGGCTTGCCTTTTAGTGCTGATCCTCTCTTACCACACAGGGAATGTTTTTTAGAAAGACAACGGTTGGCAGAGAGGCACCCAGGCCAAAGGTAAAATGGCTCCAGGGTCCACAGGACCATGTGCCTGCTCATTCCCCTACGACGGGGGCTTCCTCCTCCTGACTGAGCACCACCTTGACCCCTACACAGACCTTTCAGTGGGAAGAGAAACATTCCCTGGTTTTCCTGATGGAAAACATGCTCAGGGATTAGAAGACTTTAATCCCAAACCAGCAAGCATACATATGGAATCTGAGGCCCACGGGCAGGGGCCAGGTAGGCAGGTGCAATGGAGCTGGGAGCTGGGCAGGCATCTTTTATTCCCTGCTGAACACCGGGAGGGGTGCCCCACTTCCCTAGGGTGGTCGTAGACCCTGGCACCCACTGTGGGGACCCCTGGGGTGGCAGGGCACCGCCCAGGAGCCCCCACAGAAATCCTCTCTGGTGTCCTTCTCTAGGAAGGGAGGGGGCTCAGCAATTGGAGTCCCAGACCCTGCACCCATCAGTCCTCCTGTCTGGCCCAGCCTCTACTCGCCATGTGTTTAGTGGACGCTCCTTCCAGCTGCTGCTAAGTGCAGACTTGGACTTCAGGAGGCCCCTCCAGGGCTCAAGGACCTCCTTAAGGGAACTAGTGGCAGATGCAGCGAGGACCACAGAGGGTGGAGAAGCCACGTCTGGCTGGGGTGCGCCCTGGGAGCCTCCTGCAGAGAGAGCTCTAGGTCAGAGGTGCAGAATCCTCCTGGTGCCCAGCTCCCCAGCGCCCAGCTGAGGCTGGGGTGCTAGGTCAGTCCGTGTGCCACAGGCTCCAGTTGATAGAGACGGCCTGAGTCTGACGCTGTTTATTTATTCCCCAGAAGAGTGGTGGGACCTGCATAAAAGGAAAGGGCAGCGCGTGCAGAGGCCATAAAGAGAGAGCTTGGGTTTTATGCAGTGGTAACTGGGGAATTAATTCCCGGCTGGCCGAGGTGGCAGGACTGTCCCTGAGTATTAAGCAGGAGCAGAGGGGGTGGGTCGTGGGGAGGTTGAGGGCCTCAGGAACAGTGTGGGTGAGGCAGCCGGGCCTGGGCACTGGACACGCCCAGTCTGAAGAGTTCAAGGCGGATCTCATGCAGGCTGCATTTATTGGGCACCTACTGTATGCCAGGACCTGGCTGGAGGCAGTGGGGTGACAGCAACAGGTGAACTAGCTGGCTCATGACACCACACTTGTCTTTTAGGGACCCGGAAATGATAGGCACTCTGACTGGGCCATGGCCTGACCTGAGAGAAGAAGGCCTGGGCCAGATCTCCTGGGTTGAGAGTCCACTCCCTCCACCAACACACGCTTCTGCCTTGGGCAGAATGTTGACTCTCTTTCTGCCTCGGTTTCCTCATCTATAAAATAAGGACACTCCGAGGAGCCGCCGTGAAAGGCCGTTCTAAGGGTTCACGCTGACGGAGACGGTGGGACTTGCCGTGCTTTCCCTGAGGTTGCGGCCAATCGCCCTTAGCGGCATTTCCTTGAGTGCCGTGAGGGCCCAGGGGAGGCTGTCGCTCATCCTCCCGTTGGTTCCTGCCCTCGAGGAGCCTGGAAGGCTTTACGGAGGCGGTGCCTCTGATCTCGGCTTCAGTGGAGGCAGAAGACCTGCGTGCGTGGAGGGGAGGGGCAAGGTCTCCGGGGGGTGAAAGTCACGGAGGAGTGACAGTGATACTGCAGTGCACCTGGGACGGGAGGCTCGGTGTCCCTGGGGGTCCTGGCCATCTTTGGGAGCCCCTCCTTCACTGTGTAGTGCTGCCTTCGGGCCACTGGCTGCTGGGCAGGTGGACACTCCACATGGGGAGGAAGCCAGACAAGGACACCTGCCCCGCTGCCCTGTCCCCTGCAATCCTGAGTGGGGTGCAGGTGGCCAGAGGCCACACTGACCCAGCCAGATCCTCAGGATGGGGAGAACCGTGACTATTTTCCAGAACCCAGAGAGAGAACGGACAAGAGCTACCCATAGGCAGACTCTTTTAGGAGCCACATGAGAAAGGTAAAAAGAAACGGGAGAGATGATCTGTAATAGCATATTTTATTTAACCCAACATATGAAAACACTGTCATTTCAACACATAATAAATATAAAAGAATTATTAGTGAGCTATCTCGCATTCTTTTTCATGCTAAATCCTCAAAATCTGGTGTGTTCTTCATCCCTCCACTATGTGAGCCCGGAGCCCTGGGCTCCACAGCCACAGCACGGGCCACAAAAGTCACAGTGACACGTCTCCATGGTCTCCACTCTCGAATCCAGAGGCAGTGTGTTTCCTGTGGCCTCCTGGTGGTCTCCAAGCACGCACATCTGGAGACAATGACCAGGGGCTCTGTGGACGGTCAGGTCACAGGACACGGTTCACATCTGTCCCTTTAGCCCTGGCCAGGCTGGGAGTCTCGCCTCCTTCTGTTTGCAGGATGGGTGGGGCTCGGGTGCCTTGGGGCTGCTACCAAGTGCCCCCCACACCCTGGGTCTTTCCACTTCTGGTACCAGGGCAGTCCTGGGCGTGAGCTAAGGATGCCATCAGAATAGGACAAGGAGTCCGGGAGAGCTCCAGCCGGGAACATGGCAGCTTTGGCGACAGCGGGGACCTGAACACCACAGAGAGAAGACCCCCTTCCCCAGCACACAGGCGCATGGCAACGTGATCACAGACTCCATTTGTTCAGTGCCCACCAATGCTTCTGTTTACAAACAGGAGCCCAGGTGAGCCTCACAACCACCCTCGAGATAGGTCCTATCATTTTCCCCATTTTAAAGATGAGCAAACAGAGACACAGAGAGGTGAAGCATCTTCTTTACAGTCACACAGCTAGTCAGTGGGGCGGCCAGGATGTGGACCTGGGTAGAGCTTTACCCAGGCGTCAGTCCTCCCGCGCCAGCCTCGAAGCGCCTAAGTCTGCTGTCACCTGGAAGCCATAAATATCATAATGAGGGGAGAAGGAGTGGGAGATGGGAAGTTGGGAGGCAGTTCAGAAACGGTGCTGCTGTCTGGCGCGGCCACGCCGCCGTCCCAGGTGCTGGAGACTTTCCACCTCTGCCTGGCGGGTGGGAACAGGGAGGGTGCGGACAGCGTGTTCCCAGTAGACGGCTTGCCAGGGGGGTCTCTTGCCCCACCCCGGAGGAGCGCCCCACGCCCAGGGAAGGGAAGCCTATGACTTCATCATTGGGACAGTGGCCAATGACATCACCAGGAGGGCCAGGAGCCAGGCCCAGCGAGTTATTTATGGAAACGGCTGGCGGCCAGGCACAGCTCCTGAGCTGCTTCAGATGTGGTGGGCTAGAGCTTCCAGCTGGCCCCTTGGGGCCACCAGGGCGGGGCAGGCGGAGGAGGAAGGAGGAAGGCTGGAGGGAGGAGCGGGCCAGGATGGGGGCAGGGCTGCTCCGGGCTCCGCGGGGCGCTGCCAGGGACCACGGGGGCGCACGCTTCTCCCGCATGGAGTCTGCCTGTCATCGCCACCCTGGCTCCGACAGGGCGCCTGGCCCTGGAGCTCTCCCTCGGGGCCTGAGACTGGATGAGCTCGGGGAGGGCGGCCCAAGGACTCCGACTGGAGCAAACTCTTCGGTGCACACCTGCATCTGTGTGCACAGGGGTGTGCGTGGGTGCACGGCTGCCCCCTGGGTCCTTGCGTGTGGGGGTCCTGAGGGGTGGGTGTGCAATGAGCCCGTGGGCGTGTGAGTTGGTGGACGTCCACACCTCTGCCTGTCCTGTGTGCGGAGGGGGAGAAAGAGGGCGCCAGAGCTGGCTGCGGGGAAGAGGGGCCGCGGGGGAGAGAAATCACTGTAGGAAGATGGGAAATATAATTTCAGTGGAAGATACAGAGGCACTTAGAGAAGCTTCGGCCAAACTAGACAAACCTTCAATCCATTTATCAAAAACGCCTGCAGCACTGCTCCTGAGCAGGTGCAACAAGAATAAAATATTGAGCAGAAGCGGTGATTGTGGGCCTGGCGGAAACCCATAAATAAGAAGTTCCTGAGACGCTCGCCCTGACCCCACGGCTCTGCTCCGGCCCAACCCTCTGCCCAGCTCACCCCGCAGCCTTAGTGGGAGATGGCCCCAGCAAGGCAGGCGGGGACCAAGTGGCCAGAGCCTTGGCATCTCCACCTAGACCACAGGGAATGACACCCCAGGGAGCTGGGCAGACCAGCGTGGCCAAGGCCCATGCAGACAAGCTCTGGCCTGGTGGCCGCCAGGGTCACTTCTCATACCTCTTGGGCTTGCTAACTTCCCTCCTTCCCTTAAAACCCTTCCCAAGGAACCAAATCCCGAGACCTTGAACGGTGCTTGGCTGTTCCATGGGCCCCCACGAGGCAGCATGGGGGTGGAATAGGGCCAGAGAGCGGCTCAGGGGCTCCTGAACCCCAGCCCCAGCCTGTGCTCCACCAGATGCCCCTGCTCCCGGGTCTTGATAATTTGGGTCTTTGGGTGGTGGGCGTGGGGTGGATGTCCTGCGGAATGGGGTCACTCTCCTTGGCACCCCTCTTTCATGCCACCCCTCTTCAGTCCCAGAATAGAAAAGCAATACCTTCTCAGATGCTCCTATGCATGGCCCACAAAACTGGGGGGGGGTCTCGCTGATTTTTTTTCCAACCCTGCGTCCACAAAAGAGTAGTGGGCAGGGCCCCTCCCCTCCCCCACACACAGGGGCTCAGAAAACTGCCCATATCCTGCGACTCCACCACCTGCCAAGGACGTCACCTGAACCTGCGTCGCCAGGGCCAGAACCCAGAGGGCAGGGGAACCCGCCTGGGAGATGCTGCCCAGGGCTGTGGCCACGGGAGTCCACACTCAGGGCCATCCCAGCTGCAGCCAGGGGAGCGGGAGGGACAGTGAGGGGAAGCCCGATTCAGCCGGGCAGGAAGCTGAGGGACAGAAGGGAGGACCCTGGCCGGGTGGCAACAAGCGGGGTCACGTTGCCCTCCCGGCTTTCAGAGGCTCAGCAGGCGGGAGCCCTGCTCTCCCTGGGCTGGTCTTGGAAGGTGAGGCCTGCCTCCCGACCTCGCCCTGCATCTGCATTCGGGCGCCTGCCTCCCCCAGCCTCTGCCTCCTCCTCTCTTCGCAGAGGGCTCGGGTTTTCTGTGGTTCCTGCGGAAGCCGCCAGCCAAGAGGCCCTCATCTCCCTGGAACCGAACCCCACCCTGTCCCTTCCTCCCGCCTCCTCCTCCATCCCGAGAGGGCAGAAGGTTCCTTCCAGGACCAAGCAAGGTCCGAGGCCACAGGTTCCTGGACCTGGAGGAGACAGCACACCTGCAGAGAGGCCGCAGCTGGAGGAGGCTCTGCCTCTGCTCCCCGGGCACCGTCCCCTTTGACGGGTGGGGGTGGAACAGCAGAGAGAACCTCCCGCAGCTGCCGCTCTGGAGCGTAAGGGGCGATTCCACCCTGGAGAGAGGAATGAGCGGGATCTGGTTCTCAGGGCTGGTGCTGCTTTCACTGTTTCTGCACAACGCTAAACGCCGTTCGTCCGTCGCAGAGTCTGCAGGCCCCAGGACCCTTCCCTCTCCTCGCTTCCCTACAGCCCAGTTTCCTGCTGAACAGGCCTAAGTGTGGGAGGGGTGGGGAGGAAAGTTGCCAGGGCAACCATCCCAGCTGGCTCTTCCCTCTGCCCTTGGGAATCTGTAAGAAGAGGAAGCCGTCGTTTTCCTGGGGTGCCGGGTGCAGCCTCGCGGGATGAACAGGACGTCATCTGCGCCCCAGCTGCTTGCATTATGGCCTCCTTTAAAGACTTACAGCCGTGCTCCCGCCAGGGCTCCTGCTGCAGGGAGCTGGAGGGGAGGCTGCCATTTCCCTGTTCTCTTGGTTCTTCCATCACCTTATTTAGGGAGATGTGTTCGGATAAGGATGGCGACGACGGCACCCTGTGCCTACTCCAGGTCAGGAGTTCTCCTGGGGTTGCTCTTTCATCAGTTCGAGGAGCCTATGAAACAGTATCACTCTCCTCATGCTTCACATGGGGACACTGAGGCTGAGAAATGCCTTGCGACCTGCCAATGCCCACAGGTAGCCAAGGACAGATCCTAGATCCACGTCCCAGGCTAACAGCTCCAAACCCAGGCTCCTGCCCACTCGCTTTTCTGCTTCCACAGGGGAAGTGGTTAGAGGCGGAGAAGCTAGAAGCAGGCCTGAGGGATTCGCTCCTCTCGTGGTGCAGGTGGACGGGGACTTTAGTAGCTGTGCCGAGGGGGCTGCCGGTCCCACTTGCCTGGGGCTTCCATGCTTTTATTCCTGAAGGTCCTGCATCCTGGGAACCTGCTGGGTCCCAGGCACATTGAGATAGATGGTCAGTCCCCTTGGGGTGGGGGTGCACAGAGAGGTGGGCGTGAAAGGAGTACCCCGGATGGGCCCTGGGGATCCGCCTGACTTGGGTTCAAGAAATCAGGGCTCCATTCGGGGGAAGAACGAGTCGCCTCCTCTGGCCAGCTCATCTGTGATTCTGAGCACCACCAGCTCGGTCTCCTTCTTCTCCACTGGGACCCATGCACCCTGCCCCCTCAGGTCCTTGGTCACGTTTGCCCCGGGCTGCAAGTGCCCCCCAGGCCCCTGACTCCTGCCACGGCTGCCCCTGCCCCTGACCCCACCTGCATGCGGTTTCCCTGTAGATGGCAAGTGGAGCCTCCTGTACCACGACAATCTCCACCTTCCGTGAGCCAGGTCAGAAAGGGGTCACACAGGAGCTGAGCTCACAGGGAGGAGCTGCGGGGTGCAGGCAGCTGGATGCTGGGTCCTGCGCAGCCGGGCAGCCGGCAAGGTGGAGAAAGGTGAGAAAAAGAAGAACAGGAGAAAGACAAAACTCCCCACAGGAAAAAAAAAAAAAAAAAGTTCAATCAGATTTGTAAAGGGCACAATTTACAAATCCGTCACATATTTTACTAGGCTGGGATTTACGGATTAGCCTGTAATACTTAGGCGGCTTTTTGTAATAAAACCCTGAGCCGAGGCAGCCTTGGGGAAGTGAGGAGGAGGAAGGAGCCTTCTCTCTCCGTCTCCCTTTCATTTTCCCAGCATTTTCTTGATCTAGGCAGCCCCATTAATCTGTGCTTTATCTGCCTATGGAGAAGGATTGAGCTCTTTATTGGATTTTTGTCAAGAATAAATGATTTAGTTTGGGATATTGTGGAAACGATTTTTGTGGTATTACACCATCTAATAAATGAAACAGCAGGGATCAATCCCTTGCTTGCGATGTGTTCAACAGGCTGGGTGAAATATGTCCCACAATTATTTGGTATTGCACTCTATAGATATTTATAACCCAGCGTGACTGCCCGTACAGGTCTGCCCAGGCACGGGCACCTGTCCTGGGCCATGTGATCCACTAGCCCCGAAGCGTGAGACCTGGGCCTCACGTGAGGGGCTGGTCGGAAATGCAGATCAAACTCATGCTGGCAGCTGGGGTGAGTGCCCCAGAGAAGGAATCGGAGAGGGAGGTTCCATTTCCCAGGGCCCTGGGCTCAAATGTGTTTCCTGGAGCTGGTGGAGGCGGGTGGGGAGACCAACAGGATGGACGTCATTGCCTTAGCAGGCTAGCCAGCCTGAGCGTGTGGGGTTCCACTTTCCCTGTCCTCACCCGCGGCACCCATCACCTCCAGGGAAGATGCCTAGAGCTTCCTGTAGGTGGGAGCTGGCTTTCTCCCAGGCAGGCTCCGTAAGGTTCGTATCCCTGAAGGCTCACACGTAAATATGGAGAGCCTGTTCTCCTAGAGTGCTTGGCACTGAGCGGGCACCAGGTAAACGGAGCGATGGCAGAGGGCTTCCAAGAGCCCCGCCCCGCCCCAAACGCACGCCCTTCTCACAAGCAGGAGCAGGGGCGAGAGAGGGAGAGTAACGTGACTGGCAGGATCCAGCCAGAGTGGGAATGCCGCTTCTCCACCCTCGCCCAGCCCCTGGCTCTCGAGGAAAGGCTAGAAGGACTCCCGGAGCTGGCCACGGCTGAGCCCGGGCAGCGCGACTCCCACCAGGCTGGGGGGTTGCTCACCTGGGTTTCCCTCTCTGACAGTCGCACATTGGCTCCTACTGCTGCAAGGGGTCCCTGCTGCCCACGGACATCATACCACGTATGGGTTGGGAAGCACCCGTGGACCTCCCTGAGAGGCCCTGCTTCGCGGCTGTCCGTTGCGTGGGTGTTGGCAGAACGGGTGAGGCTCTCCGTAGCCGGCTATTTGGGTATTATTTTGTGCCATCTGTGCTGGCCTGGTTTCCTCTGTCCTGGCTGGAATTCTTGG
Source organism: Sciurus carolinensis (assembly GCF_902686445.1). Taxonomy (NCBI): domain Eukaryota; kingdom Metazoa; phylum Chordata; class Mammalia; order Rodentia; family Sciuridae; genus Sciurus; species Sciurus carolinensis. The sequence goes on along the minus strand of NC_062215.1, from coordinate 7,018,859 downwards.
AGCTAGGTGCTGATGGGAAGGGAGTTCTAAGTGGCTTTGATATGACACGTTTCTTCTGCTTGGGGTTCAGTTTGAGGATGGCTCCTCATTTTGCCTCCTCCCCTTGCAAGGAAATACAGAAGTTTCGAGATGTCTGTATGACCGATTAAAGCACCAGCAGGCCCACCCAGGCAGCCCAGAGGCCTGAGCACAGAGGCAACGCACACCCCACCCTCAGGACGTCCTGGGGACGGAAAGGAGCAAGTGCCCACTAGGGGGCACTCAGGAGACCGTTTCCTCCTGCTGGCCGAGTCTGGTTTTCAGGAGGTCAACTTGGGTCTTGGCCTTGAGATCTTCGGGTTCTTTGATGCTTCTCTCGACTTGCCAGGTGGCCTTTGGATCAGGTGTGTATGGAAAGCATCAAAACCCATCACCATCAAAACCCATCAAAAAACCCATCAAAACAGCAGGCTCCTCTGAAAGTCCTGTCTCGTGGAGACACCACCTCCATGGCAAGATGGCGATTGTCATTCCAGCGTGTCAACCTGAGACTCTGTCCTCAAGGGGACTTGCCGCCTGTTGGAAAACAGACTCCTCTGCATCCGGGCACAGAGCAATGCAGTCCTCCCGGTTTCCCGCGGCTCTGAGCCATCTCAGATCCTCTGCTCTCCCACATTCCTCATTAAGACAGCAGGAGAGCACCCCGCCGCTCTGCCTTGGGCTCTTCAGAAGCCTGTGGTCATGCTCCATTTCTACAGTCACTGCCCTGACTGGGTCACCCCCATCTCTGGGTGTGATTCCTGTCCATCCCTGCCCCTGGTCACCCACTCTCAACATAGCTTTGAGGCTGAACCCCCTCTGTTAACCTCTTCAGAGCTCCCCCCGCAAAGGAATCAAGTCCTCCCCCTGTGGCTTCAGGCCCTTGCGATGTGGCCTCAGTGATGGCTCTGCCCACCTTTCCGGTCCCCTGCCCTGGCTCCCCTGCCCATATGGCCAAGTAGCCCAAGTCTGCTCCTGCCCCAGGGCCTTGGCACCAGCTGTCACTTCTGCCTGGAATGCTTTTCCACAGAGACCTGCGTGACTGACTCCTTTATCACTGTGAATTTTATTTTTAAACATCGGGCAGCCCGTGTGGAGGGTAGGAGCACAGACTGGCCTCGAATTTCTCTGTGGCCACCTGCTAGCCACCTGCTACTACACTCCTCTCTGCCTCACTTTTCTTCTCTGCAAAATGGGAAAATGGCATCCACTTAAGGGTCGTCATGTGCGTTAGGTGATTCAGTGCCTGCGCTTAGAGGCTGAGGTAGAGCGCCCGGCAGACAAGGGCCTACCCAAGATCAGTCCAGGCGGCCACCACGGTCCTGTTCAAACACCCCCCACTCCCAGTCTCCCTCTGCTGCAGCGTTACCTCCAACTTTGTGATTTATTTTTCTCTTACGTTTGTATTTACTGTCCACTTCCCCCCAGCAGAACTGCCCGGGACGCGAGCTCTATCAGGGCGGAAATCTGTCCTGTGCTCGCTGACGTGTGCCAAGTGCCCGTCACAGAGGCCCTTAAGCAAGGCCTTATGGAGTGAGCACTCAGGGGCCCTCTTTCCCTTCAGGATGCTGCCTCCTTTTTAAAGAATGCTTTTTTGATTATATAGGCAGAATACACAGAGATTTTTGGAGTGGGAAGCCAGGCGCTGCAGAGACGAACACTGAACCCCAGAGAATGGAGTGAGTCGCGCTGTCCTGAAGGAGGCCCTGAGATCATGTGTCTGAGTTTTCTATTGCTGCTGTGACAATCACCACGAACTTGGTGGGTCAGAGCGTGCATTTGTTATCCCACAGTTCTGGAGGTCAGAAACTCCCACTTTGTCCTGTGGGGCTAAAATCACGCTGTCCGCAGAGCATGGCCTTTCTGGAGACTTCCAGGAAGCGTCAGCTCCCAGACTTTTCCAACTTGCGGAGGCCGCCCACGTTCCTTGGCTTGCATCCCCTTCCACCAGCAAGGGTACCGCTCTGACCTGGCTTCCCTCAGGGGGTCTCCTCTGTGACCCTGACACCCCTGCCTCCCTTAAGAACCCTCCCCATTCCACTGGACCTGCCTGGATAGCCCAGGACAGTCTCCCTGTTTTAAAGCCACATCTACAAATATGAATTGTATATTCAGGGAAAAAAAAAAAAGCTAGACAATTTTTAATAGGAAAAGCAGCCGGCCTGATGCCGCCAATAGAAAATAACAGAACTAATGGCGTGTATGTGCGCAATGTGGTCTCATTTTTCAGTCTTGGTGTTACAATTCACATAGGTATGTACATGCCCATGTGTGGGCGGGGCATCCTGAATCAGGAAATTCCAAAGCTGAAGTGCTCCAAAATCCCAAACTTCTTGAGCACCAACATGAGGCCACAAATGGAAACCCCCACTTGCAATCTCAGGTGTCAGTTTGTATTCAGAATGCAGGTGTGCTGAAAATATTGCATAAAATTACCTTGAGGCTGTGCATGTAAGTTGAATATGAAGCATAAATGAATTTTGTGTTTAACCATGGGCCCCTCATGGTGGCTCATTATGCAAATATGGAATATGCAAATATTCCAAAATTTATTAAAAAATCTGAAATACTTGTGGTCCCAAACATTTTGGATAAGGATGTTCAATCTGTGTATGTACAGATATCTTACACATACACCTTAGAGAGAGCTCTGGAGATACTAGATGATTAACAGTAGTTGTGGTAGGATACGGCTCTGACGTCTATATAATTCAAACTTATTTTTCGATGTAATGAGGATTTATGTGCACATGGAGAATGACTTTGTTTTTTTTTTTTTACTTCAAAAAGGTTTTTTAAAAAAGGAAATGAAATTAGATGGAATAAAGATACATTTCAGGGAATATGAAGAATAAAGAAAATACTGGGTGTGTTTCTTTTTAGTCTTCTTTCAACATGCAGAATGCAGTTTCTACTGAATGTATAGTTTTAAGGCCTAACTTTTTTGGGGGGTGTACTGGGAATTGAACCTGGGTTGCTTTCCCACTGACCTATGAGCTGCATCCTCAGCTCCTTTTTAAAAATTTTATTTTGAGACAGAGTTTTGCTTTGGACTTGAACTTGTGATCCTTCTCAATCCTCTTGAGTGCTGGGATTACAGGCCTGTGCCACTGCCCCTAGCTAGGCCTGACTTTTTTAAACTTAATTTTATGTAGTGAACACTTTCCATGTCATTAAAGATTCTTGGCTTATGTATTTTTAATGGCTGTATAATATTCCTTCGTGGGTCTGTCATCATTTATTTATCCATCTGCCATCAATCCCCTCCCCGACCTCCATTAACGCTGCAGCTACTCGGATGAGGAATGGTGGTTCTTACTGTTTCTGGTCAACGAATGCAGATCTGAAGCATTTCGGAGAATCTCACTGTCACTACTTCTTGATAAAGAGGCATCAACCGAAGCAAATGCAAGCCATAGCATCTGTTCTCCTTCCAGGCACAGAGACCTTTTGTGGTGTTTCCGGGAGGGAGGTGACCTGCTCTGTGTCATCGTTCTCTGCATCATCTTGCTCATGTCTTCCGGTCCCGCAGTCCCTTTCTTGGCAGGTGCCCTGGTCTTTTAGCTCATGAAAAAATAAGCTCAGGATAAAAATAAAGTTGGAATACGAGCTTAGTAATGTTCCAAAAATAGACCTCCCGGGCCTGGCTGTCTGTCCTTTGGTATGAGAACGCACCATTTGACCGACCAAAGGTGGCCCGTGGGTTGCACAAGAAATGTACTAGAACCGAGGGAAGGGAAGAGAAAAGGAGGGCCTCGGCGTCGTAACGGGATTTCTAACCCAAACGACAACATCGCTCTGCAACTGGCCTAGTGGACAAGGGAGTGAGGGGCTCGGGAGGCTGGGGTCTGGGGGGTGATGCCCAGGGACAGCCCCCACCTCTGGCACCATGGCATTTGGCGTCAGCTTGTTGACTGTGACCACGTTTTCTGGTTGCACAGGAAGAGCACTGACCTATTGTGCTTCGGTATGAATGCAACCGCAGAGGTGATCTTAAAACAGCCGTCCCTCCTGCAGAGCAAAGCCTCCCGCCGGAGCGCACCCGGGAGAAGAGGTTCACTGAGGGTTGACTCACAGTCTCAGGCTCGCGAAGAAGAGGGTTAAGTGGAGCCTTTTGCAGGAGTGGTCTAGCTTGGCGTCTCCGCCTCTGCACCCTGGGGATTAGGCTGCTGGGCAGGGGAGCCCTGTCCTTGGCTCCGTCCTGGGAGCGTGGTCCTGCCTTCAGGGAGTTGCCGTCCAGGTCGTGAAGACAAGCGCGGGAAGCCCCAGCCAGGGCTCGGGAGACCCCGGTCACTTCCTCCTTCCTGGGCAGGGCTGACCTTTCAGCAACAGGCCCTGCTGGACTTCAGAGTTTGACTGGGTTCCACTCAACCTCTGAGGACGGTCATTGTTCTGGGGACCACAAGCATGGAGATGAATAAGATCCTTGGTGGCCGTGAGGGTCTCAGTCTAGAAGGAAAACAGGCGTGATATCGAGCAATCGTAGTGGCTGGGGCGGAGCCCCCCGGGGTTTGTCCGTTCATTGGTTGGTTGACTGATTGATCCATTCATTCATTCAGCAAATATCAAAGGTGATTTGCAAGCCAGGCACCACGCTCCCGTGAAGGGGCTAGGACAGAGGTGTCCTTTACCAACCTGGAGCTGCCGGTCTGGCAATTGAGTGACGGGGGGAAATAATAGCACACTACGTCTCTGATCGGCATCGGTGACAGAGGTGTTGAGATGCAGGGAGAGGCCACCTCAAAGATTCCGACGTCTTGGGCATCAGGGGGTCTGAAGGTGCCTCCTGGGCTCCGCTGCTGTCAGATGGCGTCTGGCCACAGTCAGACACAGCCCACCGGCCTTCAGCACACACGTCCATGGAGAGAGGGTGACGTGGGCTGACCCACCCCCACGGTGACTTAGGAAACTCGTCATTACAGAGTGAAGACCCAGGCCTTCCGCAGCTGGTAGAACTGGATGGTGAAAGGAGGTAACCCTTGTCACCAAATGGCAAAATCATGGTGCTCAAGTGAGCCCTGTGAGAGGGACGACTTTGTTCACTGATGACATCCAGGTCCCGCGTCGGGAACACCACGGAGGACAGAGGTGTCCGAGCTCAGGCTAGTGGTGGGGGTGGGGCTCCTGCAGTCCAGCCCCCCAGATCTGGTCGGCCACATCGGGAGGGGCCCTTCCCGTGAAGCCGGGAGAGCTGGGGGAGCGGACGCTTTCCTGGTGAGAAAGCGGCATCCTGCTCTGGCGATGGAGGGCTCCTCCTTGGCAGAGGGGATGAAGAGGAAGAGGAACTTTCCTTGCACAGAAGGGCATCTGCCAGTCTCCCCCTTGGAGAGGAGGTTGAAACAGCTCTTTCAGATCTTCCAGTTAAGCTGACGCAGGAGGCCCCCGCCCTCCGCCGGGTCCCCTCCCAGTGGCAGTTATCTCTGCTGGCAGAATGGCTCTATCTCACCGCAGCATGCAGCCGCCTCACCTCACGATAGAGAGGCTCCGGGCCCCAAAGACAGCCCGGTGCAAACAGCATCCCAAAGACAGGCCGGCGTGGGGCAGGAGGCTGCAGGGGCCTGCCAGCCCTCCTCCCAGGGCCAGGGCGCAGGGGGTGCGGCTGGCACCGGGGCAGCTGGGAGTGAGCTGCAGATGACAGGGCTGAGAAAGCCTCCCTTGAAGGTACGGAGGTAAATGCCACCTCTGGGCCAGCGCCGCTCCCCCGGCAGGGAATGAGCTAATGAGTTATTACCCAAGGAGAAGAAGCCGCTAATAAATTCAAAAGCAAAGCTGGGGGAGGTTAAACTCCATTTTTAGGAAGGAGCTGGTGATTTATAAAGTATCTTCTCTCTGTGCCTCCTGGGGCTCCGGCAGCTTTCCCTGTCCCTTCTCGTCGCCCCCACAGAATGGCCGCTGACCCGCGGGGCGTGAGGTCTCCCAGGCCGATCGCACACCTGCTGGCCTCTGACTCCTCTTGCCCCTGCCCCCTGAGAGCCATGCCCACCCCATGGGAGTTTCAAGCCCTTATCCTGCTGAACGTGGGCCAATTGGTTTCGAGAGCTCAGTCCCCAAGGAATGGCCACTAGGAAATCTGTCTTCCTTGGGAGTCCATTCCGACCTTTGAGCCCACAAATTACAAGTAGAACCAGCTCCGAATTGGCAATCAGGCTCTGGAAAGTGGTGCCGGGCGGTGAGGCTCCCAGCCAGCGGCTAATCTGCTGGGCCTTTGGGCACCGGCTCCCCATCCAGGAGACTGGCTGGCCACAATGTTGTCCCCTTGCCCACTCTAATCCGCCTCACGCTCCGTTCCCAGAATCCCGGGCCTTCCATCTCCGCTCCCCTTTCTCTGCCTCAAGCCATCAAGCCATCAAGCCCCCGCTGCCTGACCTCATTGCCCGTTTCCGCGGTGACAGGCTGGTGATGTCACCAGCCTGTGAGCCTCCTCACAGGTGGGAGGATGAAAGCGGCAGGTGCCCAGGGAGAGTGAAGGAACAAAGATCTTGGTTTTGCGCCATCGTGCCCTCCAAAATGGAAAATGGGGGTGGGGTAGATAGGGAGGCGCGGACCTAAGGCTGCAGCCGGTCCTCATCTGTCTGCTTGGACATCGCCCCAGCTCAGGGCAGTGCAGAAAGACGCCCCAAGTCTCTTCCCCTGATGCCCATGCAGCCCCCCACGCTTGCTGGAACAGCAATGGTTTTAAAAGCCACACAATCACCAGAGGGATGGGCACCTGTGGGTGCCGGGACTCCATTTCCCCAGGGGACCATTTTCTCCCTTCAACAGGCCCGAAGTCCGCAAACCCCCGCCTCTGACTTCATTGCCCATTTCCCAGCTCCAGCAAACTTCAGGCCCCAGGCCTAGTTCCCTGCAGCCTGGGTTCCTTCTGTCGCTGCCCCAGAGCCAAGTGGCTTTCAGAAGGAGCCTCAGTGGTGGGGCGGGCAGGCAGGACTTGCACTTTCATGGAGGACAGAAGCAGCTCCCCCGGCTTCTGACCACCCACCCGTGAGTGGCCCTTTTGTGGCATCAAAAGGAATTTCCCGTTTGGAAATAAAGGCTCTGGCAGGCCCTCCCCCAGTCTGAAAAGCCCACTTCCACTGAGTTTCAGGTAATTTACCTGCAGCCTGAATTATTTAGACAAATAGGCCTACTTGGACTTCAGGTGTCCCCATTACCTGGGTGATTTGCATGTTTATGAGTGAAGGGATTGGACTGGAGCTCAAAATGAATTCCAAATTCTGACTTGGGAAGCAAGTCCCTGAAGGCCCTTCTGCTGCTCCTTCACTTACCACCCCCCGGAAGAGGGGAGGGCGGCGGGGAGCAGGCCTGTCACCTATCCCAAACTGAGCAGTGTGGGAGGAGCCTGGCCCCGTCCTGGGCTGTGACTTAGTTTCTCCTTCTGGACCCGCCAGTGAAGCAAACGTTAACTGCCTAAGAGCAGCTCCGAAGGGAGGTGGGAGAAGAAAGTGAAAATCAATATCATCGATTGTTTAAACCTAGGGAAAAAGAGGGAAGAGGATTCCCATCGCCCTACCAGGAGGCAAAGAGTTAATCCTATAATCTAGTCTGCCAAGGAGGGAGGGAGGCAAGGACTGGAGCTATTTCCAACCCTTGATGCTTGGGGGTGGAGCTAGGAGGCTTGAGGTTGCCTGCAAGCATTAATGGAGCACCCCTGCATGTAGAGCCCACTCTCAAGTCATGGCTCTTCCAGGGAATGCCTCTCCTCCATCTTCTGTTACTGCCTGGGCCCTTCGCCCCCACTGTTCAATTTCTTCTCTGTGTCTCCTCCCTTTCCTCCTCCAGGTCACAGCTCCCTGCTGGGCTCCGTGAAGTACCTACAAATGCCTGATGACCTTTTCAAAGTTGGCCCAATTACACTCAAGTGAAAGGACTTAGCAATGCAAAGTCTCACATGCACAGCCTTCTGTCTGACTAAGCAAGCGCCAGAGCCTGGGTCCCTTGCTGCATATTGTACTCACCTGGAGAATGTTTTAAACTATTGGCGCCTGAGTCACCCTCCCAGAGAATACGATTTAATTGGTATTGGATGCAGTGGCATTTTTTAAAAGCTCCCTTGGTGACCTAGACATGCAACAAAGTCAGAACTGCTGAACCAGAGGATTTAGGAGTTTTGAATTGTTCAGTGGTGAGTGTGTCTTTGGGCTGAAATTGATCAAGTTCGATACCCTAATAATGAGATCAAGATACAGATTCTATTTGCCAGGTAAGTCCCTACCTTGCTGCAAAAGCATGATATATGGTTTTCACGAGTTTTATTGTCATGGCTTTTAATGAGATTTGGTGCAAGTTTAGATTTGCACAGAATAAAGTCTTCACTAAACTGCCATTTAGCTGAAGGAGGAGGTGACAGGAAGAAGTAATTACTATTTGCTGACTATCTGTTGTGGGCAGGAACTGTGCCTGAAAGACTATACTGAAATTTCATTTATTCTTTTCAACATTATGCCAGATGAGTATTGTCTCCATTTTACAAAGGAGAAACTGAGTCTCAGAGAGACAAGTGACTTACCCAGCTCTTGAGTGCTAGGAGACAATTTTCCACAGGTCTCTCACATTTCTGTGGGTCTTGCAAGCAGAGACACTAATTACCTTTGTTCTGAACCATCTTGACAAAGACTTTGCATAGTGAACAGCTTTGGAAGATACATTGTTACCCTCTGGAATGGAAGGTAGGCATGCTTACTATCCAGTATAAAAGATTCAGACTCCCTGAGCTCAGGGCTCCTTTTGATCCAATGTGTGTGCTGGAATCACCAGCCCTTTCTGCATTACCTTACGGGAACTGTGGCTAAGGGTTCTGGGGCAAAATCAATGCTTCCCTGACTTCCATTATTGCTGGGATGGATTGTGTTTTGCCTCTGTTCTGTGGATCTCACGTCTTCTGCCAGCACGGATGAAATGGTGGCAAGTCAGGCTGACTTGTTAACTCACGGTGTAAAACCTCAGATCCTGCGTGGTTCCTGATGAGGAACAGTGGATTTGGCATCTAAATCTATATCTGTTTCCCTCAAGAACTGTGTGTTTAGGAGATAGGTGAGCAAGAGGTGATATTTAAGCAAAATCTGTGTTTTCCATTAATGATTGATTTTCAACTAGATACTAAATAACACAGATTAACCACCTTCCCCTTTCTGTGAGATAAATAGATTATATCAAGTGTTAAAAAGAAGCTCGGTGCAGTGGCTCATGCCTGTAATCCCAGCAGCTCTGGATGGAGGCTGAAGCAGGGGGATTGCAAGTTCAAGAACAACTTCAGCAACTTAGCAAGACCCTGTCTCAAAATTAAAAAATTTAAAAAGGGCTGGGGATATGGTTCAGTGGTTAAGTACCCCTGGTTTCAATTCCTGGTACCAAAAAAAAAAAAAAAAAAGACATACAAAACTTGGGATCAATGAGGTTCCCTATTGGTTCCCAATTCCTCTTTGGAGCTAGCTCTTCTCTTAAGAACATTTCACCCAATCCCACAAGAATGGCTTCTAGGTCTGCACATGCTCCTCTGGTCCAGCCTTGCTTTGTCACCCCAAATTCACTCAACCTGTGGTTATCAGAAACCCACTGCTTGCTAATTTTTCAAATTGGAGAAAGATGAGTTTTCTTCTGCCATTCATGCTGATAACCTGCACGCCCCTCTGTCTGTGACCACTTCTCGCCTCAAGGGCAGAATCTTTGGAAGGCCGTGGTCATCTCCAGAAGCCTTTTCCTAATACCCTTCTTTACTTCAACCAGCCAGGTTACCAGGGAAGCCTCAGTGTGGAAAGATGGCTTCCCTCCAGCACCAGTTACCTTCTCCGCTAATGAATGAGAATTTCGTATGCAATGGTGGTTTCTCGTAGCAGGTTCTGTATAATTTTCAGCTGTTAATTATTATCATTAAAAATTATTAAAAATAACTGTGCGTTATGTGCCAAGAACTTTTTAAGTGCTGTGTAAAGTGTCTCAATTTTACTCAACAACCCTAAAAGAGAAGGATTTCACTCAAAGAGGCGGAGGATTCAAGGAGGTTGGGTGTCTTGTCCGTGGAGCTAGGAAGTGGCAGAGGTGGGACCTGAAGCCACAACTGTCTGCCTCTAAAACAGCGCTTTTCTCTACCCACCTGCCTAAAAAGTGTCACTTACACATGCATACAATACAATGGCTTTGGTGCATTCTCAGATGCCGCTGCCATGGCCAGTTTCTCTTAGATCATTTACATCACGCCTCCCCAAGCCCTGAACATTCGCTATCACCCTCCATCGCCTTCCCTAGCTACAACTGGCTGCATTTTATAATGGCTCTAAAGAAGCCATTTTCTTCCCTTTATCTGAACATCGTGGTGTATTTACATACACTTGTAAATTGGTTGCCTCTTTGGGTGACTGACAAGCTAAGAATTACCCAAAGACCTGCTGCCTTCTCTCTGATATTGTCCTGGGTTGGTTCTTGTCCCCCTCCTTCTGCCCAGAGGCCCCTGAGAAGAGCTTCAGAAGGCTCCATTCAGTCACTGGTGCAGGAGGTAGGTGTTGAGTTGGGGTTGAGGTTGAGACAGACGGGGACCCCAGAAAACTTGCAGTCCCTACTCTGGTCATGCATCTCCTGAACAGAGGAGACACCTCTGTCTTCTCTTAGGCAGCCCCTCCCCTTTCAGAAGCACCTCATGAGACCTTCGGATGAGGTCAGTTCCTTGGGGAAGGTGACCTTCCCGGGACGCGGCTTTGCCAGCTTTGGCCTGAGGGCAGCCACCTTTGCCAGGAGTTCAGTACAAGTGTGTTTTCCTGAGTTCTCCCAGAAGCTGGCCCTGAAGGGCTCGAGGGCGTAGAGTTCTAGCTGGGAGGCCCAGGGAGCAGAGGTGGGAGGAGGAGAGGGCTGGGCAGGGGTACTAGAAGGGAAGGAATCCTCTGCAGGGGCCATTTCTGAGCTTGCCACCCCCGTGGGGAGCTGCTAGGTAAACCCTGAACTTCGTGGGCACCACCCGAGGCCCTGGGGGTCAGTGCCCAGAGCGCACCAGTTCCTCTGCTCTCTGGGGAGCTGTGCTCCTGGGGCAGAGCACTCTGGTGCATTTAGGAGAAAGCCCTCTGGCAGAGCAGTGCAGATACTGGCAGTTGGAGGTTGGCCGGAGTCCATAAAATGTTCAGGTCCAAGGCACGTGGTTGGGCACCTGCAGCGTTTGCTAAGCCTGGACCTTTTTAAGCCCAGAAGTCCAGGGGGTTGGGCCTGGGGCCTCAGGATCGCTTGTGCCTCCACCCCTGGGCCCCACTCCTACTCCTCCCATAGTCATGAGGGCAGCAAGGAGTCGATTAGACGAGGTTTACCAGGAATCAACTGGTAAGAAGCTGCCATTCACTGCTGAAGTCAGGACACCTTCCAGGAAGTTTTGCAGAGTTTGGAGCCCTGGAAGAGATCATTGAGGAGGAAGTCACTCTAGGACGGGAGGAGCAAGTTCCTCTCCTTTGGGGACACAGGGAAACCCTGTTTTAAAGGCTCATCAGAGTCTGGCTTCCCAGCTGCAGCCTGACAGGTGTTCCCCTGCCACACCCCTTCCCAGGTCCTGGAGCTGCAGGGCCAGGCGGGGATCAGGTGTGCTGTCTGGGCCCAGGGGCCTGAGCGGAAAACCCCATCATCGTCCTTGGTTGGTACTTGGAGAGCTCAGCTCCTTGGGGCTCCTCTCTCCTGGAACCGGAAGCCCAAGGCCAGATTGGCAGGTGCTCATTCATTCACTCACTGACTGATTTATCCACCTGTTCACTGTCTTCTCTGGAGCCATGGCAACGATTCACAGCGTGAGGAACGCGTCAACCCTTCAGCTTCCTCCGGAGACCTGGAGAGCGGAGCCTGCTAGTCGCACGGTGTGGATCCGGAGCGCCCTGACTCAGCCCCTTGCTCCAGTTCTCCGCGCCTGCGGTTCCCTTTCCAGCCTTGGTGCTGGACAGAAGAGTCCGGGAGGTCCTGCCCACAGCCGCGTCCTGACCCCAGCACTGCCGCTGGCACCTAGCAGCAGCTCCAACACCCGCGAGCCCAGAGGCGGAGGTGCCGTGGGAAAGCAGATGTGCGTGTTTTTCTAGGGTCTTCCTCCCTCTGGTGTTGGTGTCTGTGCGCCTGTGTCTGCGTCTGTGTGTCATTGTTTTAGTGTCCCTAAATAGCTGTGTGGGGAGTCCTCAACAGGCACCATCCTCTCTTCGCAGTGTCTTAGGAGAAGGAACATTTTCCTCTGGTGTCTGACTTCCTGAGCCCAGTCTTCATTTTCCACACATGCACAGCTCCCGGATTTTCAAATATTTATACTCCTATATTTAAAATCTGTGAAACTTCTCTTTCTTACCCTTATGTGCTTATGCACTCTCTCCTGCTCCCTGCCATCCACTTGCCTTCTCCACCTTACTTCCTCTTGGTCCCCATAGGTGTGTGATGTGTATCTAGAGAGATAGATGATAGACAGATGATTGATAGGTGATAGGTGATAGATAGAAGATAGGTGATAGGTAATAGATGATAGATGATAGATAGGTGATAGATAGATGATAGGTAGTAGAGATAGATGATAGATAGGTGATAGGCGATAGATGATAGAGAGAAGATAGACACACACACACGTAGATATAAATGTTGGAAAGTCTTGGGGAGACTCCTCTGCCCCTTGTTTGACATTTTAAGATATCACAACCTCCCAGAGATAAGACCCTAAATTGCCAGAATATGTACTTAAAGAAACTCCCGAACAAGGTCACATTTTTGACTTCTAAGTTGGGTCCTGGAGGAATACCAAGAGCCTCCACCCCGACCCTATGGCAGGTCCTGAATGATGAGCCAGCCCGGGAGGGGCATGGTGACTCAGCCTGGTCTGAGCTGCCCTCGGGGCTCCTGACCGGAAGGTCTGCCCTCTGGAAGAAGATTCCCCCAGGCTGCAGGGGAGCGTGGCAGGGGAGGAAATAACTGGTGTCTGCCCAGGGCTTCTGAGAGGCACTGAATAAATGTGGGCACCCTGTGGGTGTCTGGCTGCTTAGGGTCTTAGCTCTGGGAGGTCATGAGGTCTTATGAGGCTGACCCAGGGGCAGAGGAATCCCCAACCTGACAAAGCCCGAGGACCCCCGCCACCCCACACTCCCTAGCCCGGCCACCACCTCCTGACTCCCTGACCTAGAAAGATCTCTCCCCCTCCGCCCTCGCACGCATGGTCCCCTCCGCCTGAATCGTTTCTCCTTCATCTTTCAGGATCCAGGCAAGGCATCTTCTCCTTTGAGCCCCTGAGGCTGACACGGAACCCAGAATTCTGAGCTCGGAGGGGCCCTGGCCCCAGCTGCGGTGTCTGCGTGGGAGCTGCTCACTGCAGATCAACTGCTTGGTCCGCGGCCGGCTGCCCCTCCGACTGAGCATGTGGAAGGCGTGGACCGTCCTTCTGATCTTTGAAGCCAGATCCCCTGCGCAGCACGGCGCTGGCACAAACACGGTGGGTGAGGGGCGAGGCTGAACCGTAAGACACGCGAGGAGTCATTAGAGATACGGGCTCAGTAGCCTTCATACAAAATGCTGGGGACTGCAGGTGTTCTGGAGTTGAGATTATTTTCTTTCGATATTTGGGTATACATAACGAGGTACCTCGGGGTCGGGACTCAAGCCCAAACAAGAAATCCGTTTGCTTTACATACGCCTTGTGCACGCAGCCTGAAGGTCATCTTGTATACATCTTCAGGGTTCCTGCGTTTTGACTCTGACCTCTCACATGAGGCCCGGTGTGCTGGAATTTTCTCCCCATGGTGTCGTATGAGTCAAGTAGAGCGCCCAGACTTTGGGTTTTCAGATGAGGGGCTGCTTCCCCTGCAATCTCACTAGTTCCTCTAACCTTTCTATGAAAATGGAATTATTAGCCCCACTTTTCTCAAGGGGAAATTGAGATGCAGAGAAGGGTGAGGTACTTCCCCAGCTTCCCCACAGGGTGGGACGGAGCCGAGCACCAATGCAGGCGGGACCCACTCCTAGGTGAGGCTCCCAGGTCCCGGTGTGTCCAGCCAGAGCACAGGCTGCATTCAGGAACAGAGCGTTTAATCAACATTTCACACCCTCAGGTCCTGCGGCTGAACGACGCATGGGAGGAAGGTCCACCTGGGCCCCCCTGGCCTTCCTCACTGCCTCCTCGGGATGCCTGCGTCCTCCGCAGCCGGCCTGTGGGCGCCAGGCCTGCTGCACTTAGGAGTGTTGAACCTGACAGTCCAGGTCTTCCCCTGTGCATCTCTTCCCCTTTCCAAGCCAGACCATGAAGTTCATGGTCATTTTCCTCCTTCCTGACCTCACGGAGGAGCAGGGAGCCCTAGTGACCCTGGTGGGTGCCCAGCACCTGTCAGACCCACTGTGGGTCCTTGTAGGAGTTATTACAAGAGCTTCGTCTCTTTGAGGTCTGTGTTATTATCCCCATTTTACAAAGGAGAGAAGCTCTGATCTTGGAGAAACTGGGCCGCTGGTCCAGATGACCCGACTGTAAGATGAACCTAACTACAGGCTTCTGCCTTTATTAGGAGAGGTGTTTTGAACGATGAAAGAAGTAACCACTTTCACATCTTTCTAACCAGCAGGCACTAATTGGCGTTTGCCTGGGGCTTTGGAGAGAACGGAATAAACTCTAGGTTTCTGGGAGTGTGGAGTCTTATTCCTAGAGCTTAGGGTGTTTCTGTACCAACCAAGAGGCAAAGGAATCCCCCAGAGTTCTGCGGCTGAGGCACAGCGGGAGGATCCTCTTTGTCTCGCACAGGAGAAGAGGTGTCTCCAAAGAAGGGTCCGAGGGGAGAAGGGGGAATTCCACTCAGGACCAGGAGGTTTTGGCTTACAAGATTGGCACGTGCCAGTCTAAGGTATAGACAGAGGTTGATTCAGGGAGGTAGATGCATGTTCCAGGGGGAACAAGGGCACTCCAGAGGGAGGCAGCAGCCTCCAGTGGTGCGATGCTCACGGCCCGTGCTGGGCTGCAGGAGAGCTGGAGGAGTGGAGCTGCAGATTCCACTCTGGTTTTCCCTGTGCCCTCATTGCCCTCTTGTTATAAGGGCACGGGTCCAGGGCAGGGTCAGGGCCCGTTGCTCAGGAGTTGTGACTGTCCTGGGTGCTTCCTGCATGTCAGGTGTGGAGCACCTCCTCTGAGACCCAGAAGGTTCCCTTTATTCCCACATTCCCATGTCGCCGTGCCTGAGTCCTGGACCACCCGCCTGTCTCCGACTAGGAAAGGTAGCAGTCATTGAACCTGATTCATTAGGAGCTGGAGGAGCCCTAGATGAGTGACAGCCTTTTGATATCCAATATGAACTCCTGATACTCAAGGATCAATCCAAGTACCATCTGGGTGGCTCAAGGGTCCGCCACCGTGGGTGGATCAGTGACTGAGTGAGGCCAAAGTTATCAATTCCATGTTTGGGACCATGTGGACCTTACCATTTCAGAGTCAGGGTTAGCATGACTAACAACCCCCCCGCCCCTCCACACACACCAAGCTTGGCACCCTGAAACCCGGGGACAAGACATGCTTGTGAGGAGCAGCCACGAGGACAGGTCTTGAGGGTGGCACCTGGAGGCACGGGATGTCTCCGCACCCTCTCTCCATCCTCTCCCCTTATGGGCTCCTGGCTCTGGAGCTTCCAACTGAGGGAGGCAGGAGATAGACCAGGCGGTCATGCCCGCTTTTCTGCCTTCGCCTTTGAAAACAGTCCCTGCATAAATAAACTCACTCCAAATGATCTAATTTGAATGTGATCATAATTTGGACCATGATTAGTAGATACCAGGGTGGATCAGGGGACTTCATGGCCCTGGATGGACTTCGGTCAGAGACTGTCTGACCTGCTCCCCTTCTGGTCACTAGCATGCGTGCGAGTGAGGACAGGGCTTGCGCCTCTTCCATTTTACACAGCGTCTATTTACTATTCTCCCCGAAACCACGAGTCTCAGAAGTTGCTCTACACACTATAAATCTGGGTTTCTTGAACCAGTAATTGTCCCTTAGGGGCAGAAAGGGGTCAGCGGGTTATTCTACTCTTCACTATTTTGACATCCTTTTTCATTTCCAGAAGAAAGCTGATAAGGAGAACCTCAGGTCGCATGCAGTTTTTATTGACCTGCTGACTTCTGACTTCGTGGAAGGAGTTGGTTATCGGCCAAGAGTTATGAACTCATCATAGGCGGCCCAGTGATGTTGTGAGGGTCAGGCATGACATGAATAGTCACCCAGAGAACCTGGTGATAATTCAGAGCTATGCAAAATGAGAGTGTGCTCGGTCCTCCTCCTCTGAATATGTATCTTAGTGACTGGAAATGCCTTTTGGATTATCTGAATAGCCCTCTTTTGATTAAAAAAAAAAAAAAAAAAACAGGAGAAAAAAATCAGCAGCTTCCTCTTTGTGACGCTATTACTTTGTTGTCACAGAGCAGCAATAAATTCATCAGCAGCAATGACTGTCAGGATGACAGCCCCAAGAACAACTAAGACAAAGCCACTTGTTCTGAGGGAAAGGTACCCACCACCCACCGATGGAGTGGGTTTCCGTTTCAGCAGCTCTGTCGTACAAGTTAGTTGCTTTTGTTGTGCGGGGATGAGTGTTGTTATGACTGCTGGTGGAATTTCAGCGGCTACGCCCCTGAGATCAGACGCTCCGTGTTTAGTACGATCACGGTGAGCACCTGCTAACTCCTGAGCGGTGACTGGAGTGTCCGCAAGCTCTGCATGTTGAAACTGAATCCCCAGAGGGAAGCCTACGAAGGGTTAGAGGTGGGGCCCCTGAAGAGGGCCTAGGGTTAGGTAAATGGACCCCCAAGACTGAATCCCCGTGGCTGGAGCCGAGCGAGAGCCACCAGACGGGCATGTGGCAGACACAGCAAGCCTGTCACCCACCAGACCAAGCCCTGTACCTCCTTGGCACTCTGCCAGCAAGAAGGTCACCACCAGATGCAGCCCTTCAACCTTGGACCTCCAGAGCCATGAGCCAAAAATCAAGCTCTTTTCTTTGTAACTCACCCAGTCTGTGGTATTGTGTTGTTGCAGTAGAAAATGGACTCACGTGTCCCCCGAGAAACAGCCACCCCAGAGCATGACGTAAAACCGGGGACTCTGAGCATCCACCCGTGAGAGCAGAGCCAGGCAGTCTAGTCAGCGTGGGAGGGGTGACGCTGTCCCCAGACCTCGGTCACTCAAAACGAGGGTTTATGTCTCCCTCAGATCACAGACACACAGACACACACACAGCCAAACTGGGACCCAGCCCCCTTGCCACCCTGCCAACTGCAGAAGCCAGGTTTCCTGAGCACCCTGCGTGGGTCTTGGGCAGCCTCTGCACCAGGGGGAAGGAGAACGTGTGAGGCACCTTCAGGCTCTTAACGCCCGTGCCGAGGACAGAGCCTGCTCCTGTTCACGTTTCACAGGCCAAAGGCCACGACAGGACTTCGTGGGAGGGCAAGCCACCTGCCACGTTCCCGAAAAGAGGGAGGGCCCCGAGAGCCGAAGTTAGTCCCAGTGATGGTAGCCCCGGATGCCTCTTAGGGAAGACCTGGCCCTGCCCACGGAGCACCCCTGCTGTGGAAGGCCGGGGTACTGTCTAATCAGGTGACATTTTTGATCAGGACTCTCACTTCGGCCAAAAAGCACAGCGAATACAGTTTGCTAGGGCTGCCAAGACAGAGCACCACGAAGCAGGCGCCACAACCGCAGAGCGGTGTCCCCTTGCAGCCCTGGAGTCCAGATCCAAAGTCGAGGTGGCCGGGGGGCCACCGTCCCCCGACAGCCCGCAGGGAAGGGTCCTTCCTTGCCCCTCCCAACTTCTGATAGTGCCAGGTGGCCTGGGCCTTGAGGCAGCCTCACTCCCACCTCCACCTGAACCGGTCCAGGGCTTCTCTGTGCGTGCCTGCACCCAATGTCCCTCCTTTCTATGAGGACAGCACTGGACATGGGCTCAGCCTATCACTTGATTACATCTGCAAAGACCCTACTTCCAAATAAGGTCAGGTGCACAGGTAGCAGGGGCTCGGACTTCCACACAGCTTTCAAAGGGCCACCAATTTAACCCATAAAGCACACCTAACATCTGCATGATTGACGTAACAGCACATCCACCTGTGGTTTGGTTTGACTTGTCGCGGGCTTTTCAAAGCATCTGAGTAGTCCTTAGCCACACAGACAGCTCGCACCCGTCCCCTGCCCCGACCCCTCAACCCTCCTCTGCTCAGGGTTTATAATAGTCGTTTTTGCTCTGTTTTTTCCCTGGTGTGCTGGGGATGGACCCAGGGCCTGGAGCAGGTGAGGCCTGAGCTCCAGCCCTGAGCCACGCCCCAGCACTGGCTTGGGGTTTTAGCCAAGGAACCTTTTTTTCAAATGAGAACTTGCCGAATCCTCTAGCAGCCTCACCTACAGGCCCAGGCAAGGCTGAGCTGCCCTGTTTGAGTGGACCTTGTCCCTGCGGGAAGACATGAAAGCACTTTCTCTTTCTGGGTGGTCTTAAGGCAGTCGCTGTGTTCTCAGGACAGTGTGGCAAGAATAGCTCACGTCCCCTTTCCCTGTGGCCAGGACTGGGAGGGCAGGTCAGCTGCCACGTGGGTTCCAATGTGCTGGGTTTCTGACCGCAGCGTGCAGATCTGAGAGTCCAGCCCTGGAGATGGAAACAAAGCTGCCCGGTACCACCGAGGCTCAACTGACCTAAGAAAATGGGACTCGACCTGGCCCACCAGCCAGGTGTCCCCCAGCCCCCACCCTGGGAAAGGAGCTAAGGTCTCCGCTTTCTCCCTTCTGGTGGCAGACGGCTTCTCTGTACGTTTCCTCTGGCGGGAAGATGGGGGAAAGGGTTGGCTGGCCCTGGCCCAGATGCGTTGGTTCGCGCCCAGAGTCTGCCCAACCCTCCTCACAGCCAAGACGAGAGCCCGGAGGCCATTCAACAGAACCTTCCCCCACACCGAGCTTCCCCCGGAGCAGCCCCAGGGCTGCTAGCAGGTTCCCAGGGCTTTGAAGAACAATTTGAGAATTCCTGGTGAACATGGCTGTTTCTCAACATTCTCTGTGAATCAGAAACAGCTTTTGAAAAGCACAGGCTCTGAAATTCCCCTTGCAACACTGCATACAGTCCCCAAGGGAGGGGCCCAGCATCCAGGTCACAGGTGACCCTGAGGAGAGTTGGGGTAGGAAGCCACTGATCCAAGAACTCAGGGCTTTTCCCTGGATCAGGTCGGATCATTTCCAGGCACTGGACTGTAGTGGCCCTGGGCCTCTGTTTGGAGACCCTTCAAGAGTCATCTGCCCGACTCCTTCAGAGAGATGGATGGGGGTGGCTCCCTTTCAGCCAGCATCCTCCACATGAAGATCCAGCCCACAAACGCTTTATTTTCTTTGAAAATGAGATACAAGGGGAATGAGACTTTCGAAACGGATCGCGTTTGTCTTGACCCCAGCTGCTTGGATGAACTTGAGTGTGGGGTTCCACTTTAATGACCCCACGGTTGCTTGTGGCTCCCATGGCCACATACTTTGTCCCTGACCTTAGGTCTCTCTATTTTCATTATCCTTTGCTACTGCGTGGAATTGTGTGTGAGTGCCAGGAACACTGGGGATAAGAGGACGTGCACAGCCAGAGGTGGCAGCTCCTGTGGTGGCTCCTGTGGCGGCTCCTGTGGTGGGTCCTGTGGTGGCTCCTGTGGTGGTTCCGGTGGTGGATCCTGTGGTGGATCCTGTGGTGCGTCCTGTGGCGGGTCCTGTGGTGGCTCCTGTGGTGGTTCTGGTGTGGTTCTGGTGGTGGGTCCTGTGGTGGGTCCTGTGGTGGGTCCTGTGGTGGACCCTGTAGTGGGTCTGGCAGTGGATCCTGTGTTGTGTCCTGTGGTTGTTCTGGTGTTGGGTCCTGTGGTGGGTCCTGTGGTGGACCCTGTGTTGTGTCCTGTGGTGGTTCTGGTGTGGTTCTGGTGGTGGGTCCTGTGTTGTGTCCTGTGGTGGTTCTGGTGTGGTTCTGGTGGTGGGTCCTGTGGCGGGTCCTGTGGTGGCTCCTGTGGTGGTTCCGGTGGTGGATCCTGTGGCGGGTCCTGTGGTCGCTCCTGTGGTGGTTCCGGTGGTGGGTCCTGTGGTGGGTCCTGTGGTGGCTCCTGTGGTGGTTCTGGTGGTAGATCCTGTGGTGGCTCCTGTGGTAGCTCCTGTGGTGGTTCTGGTGGTAGATCCTGTGGTGGCTCCTGTGTTGTGTCCTGTGGTGGTTCTGGTGGTGGGTCCTGTGTTGTGTCCTGTGGTGGTTCTGGTGGTGGGTCCTGTGGTGGGTCCTGTGGTTGTTCTGGTGGTGTATCCTGTGGTGGGTCCTGTGTTGTGTCCTGTGGTGGTTCTGGTGTGGTTCTGGTGGTGGGTCCTGTGGTGGGTCTGCCGGTGGGTCTGGTGGTGGGGTGAAGCCTGTGCTGTGACTGAGGACAGCAGGCTTGGGTTTGAGAGCTCCACGAGCTGCAGGACACCTGACAGGAGCCACCCCTCCTGTCACCTGGGCCAGCGCTGATGCCACATGCTGAGTGATGCCAACCTTTGCTGTTTAATAAAGTGACCCGATCGCCCCGGCCTTCCTCACCAGACCATAATTCGGACGTGAACAAGATGTGTGCGCTGCCCATCCTCACGGGTGGACAGGGTGCCCAGCCCGCACCTGCTATCCAGTGACCATCTGATGAATATTGATCGGATGAGAAAATGGAAATTGCAGCAAACCACAACAGCTCTGTGACACCTACAAGAAATAAATACACAGGCCACGTGCTAAGGTGACACGCAGAGCAAGGGGAGAAGGAAAAGGAAGGCAGGCGGAGGGAAGAAAGCGGTGGGTGGCGGGCGAAACCTGGGCGAGAGCAGTTCTCTCTGCCCTGGAGGGGCTCCTTGGACAGCTGCTGCTTACCAAGAGCTCATCTAGAACCCCCCCCAGCCAGAATCCAGTTGGATCCCCACAGAGTCCTCCCAAGGCTGCTGGCTACCCTCACGTCACCCAAAGCGAAGACCCAAGCTTGGGGCATCCAGCTTGCCAGGAATCCTCAAAGCCGAGCCGCTGAATCAGGTTCGACTCCAGTGGTCTGTGGCTTCAAAGCTGAGAGTCTGTCCTCTGCAGCTCAGGGGCAGAGGCTGAAATCCAGAGGTGGCCATGTCCGCTTCTCCGTGAGGGTACTGTCCACCTCCCATGGACGGGGCTGATTGGGTCTCCCCATGTGGCCTCTAGGTGAGCAGACACATAGGCACCAATGGAAAAGCAGTGCAAACACCACCTCAGCGGGCACCCAAATCAGTGAGAAGGACCGTGAAGGCTAGTGGGGAAACACCACCCACCTCACCTTGCCAGGGAGCTGGGGCCAGGGAGCCTGGGAAGCCAACTCCCCCATCCTCCTGCAGTGAGGAGCCGGCTAGGCTGGGCTGGAGGGTGTCAGGTCAAGACTGGCCAGGAACCCAGAGAGGCGGGCAACAGCTGGACGCCTGCTTTAGCAACATAGTCAGAGTGGTGTACACCAGGCCAGGGTGGCCCCTTTGTTTCCAGCTGCGGCCGCTGCTAGACCAGAGACTTCCTGGTGGATTCTTGTCACTTGTAATCCACAGTCTCCATGGATGGGAAGAAGCCTTGTCCAGCCGTCCGAACCCAAAGACAAGGGTAGTGCCAGTGTGCCCCTGTAGTAGAGGGACCAGGGGTGCCTTGGCACATGTCCTTTGATATAGCTACTCTGGAGACACGGGCCAGGATACATCCTATCCAAAACTTCACCTCCACTTTGTGGGTCCATAGTCTAGAATTTAATTCCTTATGTGAAAACAAAAATGAAAGGCAGAGAACAGAAGGCTCAGGGAAGTCGCCAGATCATAAGGGCTTTAGAATCCCAGAGAGCACCGACCATTGGGAATCACTGTCCCGAGCCAATCAGGCAGAATCCTCTTCTGGGCTTTGAATGAACAGTGCATCCCGCTCTGTTGACTCAGGAGCACTGACCAGGGCAGAGAGAGAGCTGTTCTAGAAGAGATGTAGCGCGGACTTCCAGCTCTTGGGGGCCACTGCAACATTCTCGTTTTACCTGACTTCTCTACATCTGCAGAATCAGTGTCTTGGACGCCACCCACTTTGCTGGATGACTGAATTTGCAGTCCTCTCAGCCCCCTGTCAACTGGGACCCAGCCGTTGTTCTTACCCCAGGAGGAACAGAATAACAAATGACACTCTGTGGTTTTCTCATGATGGATACCGGTTACACCTCAGCAAGAATGTCCTAGTGGGAAGGTCTGAGATGGACAGTCAGGAACAGCAGCCCACCCGGCTCCAGAGGTGTTGAAATCCTAAAGGACACTATCATCTTGGGCCAGGATTGGAACCAGGTCCGTGTGCAGTGTGGGCCCTGTGTCTCGGCTGCAGTCTCCTCTAAATGTGGAGGCAGCGCTGCTCCTAAGCGGGTTTTTCTTTCCTTCCTGAGATCCTGCAGCTGAGGTCTCTCTTGGACAGAGGTGCTGTCCTTCTTGAGACAGGCTCGACAGGCAACGGCCAGGGAGAGGGAGGTGGAGATGGAGCCACAGTGGAGCACTGGAATAGAGCCAGAGAAGCGCATGGCCCCGCTGGGTTCCACGGGAGAGGGTTTGTTGGCAGGTGCCAGCCCACCTGCGCCCCCACATGTTACCCACATCACAGCCCGTTCCTCCTGAGGACTCAGACCACTGCTTGACCCTTCAGGTCTCAGACCCACCTGAGTCAGACAGGCACTGGGAAGTCATCCAGCACGGTGACCAGTTCCTGCTTCAGAGGGACCTGCAGAGTATCTAGAAGCGCTGATGTGTCCAGACCCCTGATTCATCCTTGGAACCCCAGGTCCCACAGGACATCTGGCCCCACCAGGTATTGTACAGTGGGGCCCCTGTCACTGGCCCTGGCCCACAGTGGCCCAGTGTGCACCCACACATTTCCAGGAAGAGCCAAGAAGCTTCCATGTAGTGACCTGAGAGTCCCCCAGCCTGAGAGTCCCCCAGCAGTCTCCACTCCACCAACTCAAAAACTAAGACTTGGATCCCAAAAAGGCCAGATCTGAAAAGACTGCCAAAGGTATGATTTCTACTGTAGAACATTCTGGAAAAGGCAAAACTGAGGGGACAATGAAAGATCGGTGCTTGGCAGAGGTTCAGGGCAGTCAGGCAGGAACGGAAGGGTGAACTGGTAGGCACAGAGGAGTTTTCAGGATTGAGAGACTCTTCCAGTGGGCCTGCTATAGTGGGTATGTGCCATGCATGTGCCCAAACCCACAGGATGAACAGTGCCAGGGTGACCCCTAATGCCAACTGTGGACGCTATTTAAGAGCAACGCACCAATACTGGTGCATGCCTCGAAGCCAACGGACCACACTAATGCCAGATGCTGGCAGCAGGCAGGAGCGAGGGCCTCGGGAACTTTCTCTGCTTTCCACTCAGTTTTTCTCTAAACCTGAAACCACTCAAAATAATAAAGTCTATGAATTTTTTAAAAAGTGCAGGGTGAAGAAGCGAAGAGGGGGTGAAGCGATTCTGGGAAGTTCCCCTAACAAGCCGGGGTTAGAAGAGGGGAAGGGAGCAGAGGAGCAGGAGGAAGCCTGGAGAGCTCTCCAAAGAGGAGCCAGGCGCTTTCCCCGGATTTCCTAAAGTGGCCTCCGCCTGTCCAGAGTCCACCCTGCCCAGAGTCCGCCCTGCCTCCTCTGGAGACCTGGAAGTGAGAGAGGAGCCCGGGGAGAGGGCTGGGGAGAAAGCGTGGAGAAACAGCCAGGGAACGGGGCTCCTGGTACAGAGGCACAAACCACAAGAGCAATTAGTCAAAAAAGAACTTGAAATTAAAAAATGATTCCGAGCCGAGGTGGGGAGTACATAAGTTACTGCAGCCCCGAGACATTTATGAATAATACAAATGCCGTGAGGTGGTGGAGCCCAAGCACAGTTAATTAATATGTACAGGAACAGAGATGCACTTGAAAAACAATGGAGCTGCTTCCCTCTCGCCAGAAGTAAAAATATTTCCAGAAAGACTGACACGTTTATTATTTTCTAACATAATTACCTTTTTGTGCGCGTTTGTAATGGAACACATTAGAGGCGCTAAGCACCTGCCCGGCTCCCCTTAATGCAGTTAGGCTCGGTGGTGCCGGGCAGGACAGGTAGGAGCAGGCTGGCGGGCGCAGGGGGAGTCCGGGAGAGCGAGCAGCAGGCGTCCCCAACCCCGATGCCCTTCTCTCTTTCCCGCTCCCCTACACCAAGCCAACCTCCTTGCCCTTCAACCCATCACCACCCACTTCCTGGCCCCTCTGTAAGCTGGTGGCACCATGAGGACCAAACAGGGTAGAAGGCTGAGCTGAACAGGCTCAGAGGCAAGAGAAGCAGCCGCAACCCTGCTGGAGGAAGGAGGGTGAGTAGGGAGACAGGAAGGCTTGAATATCCACCCCAAGACCAGGACACCCTCGTGGGGCAATGCTAAAGCCTTTCTGCCACTCTTGGGATTTTTTTCTGGGGGTGGAGGGGAGAAAGAACAATGGTCTGGGAGCCTGGGACCCTGGGTTTGGGTTCCTTGCTCTTCTGGAGCAAAGACCAAAAATCACTGTCTCTCTGAATCTCAAAATCCTCACCTGAAAAATGGCGCATGGGATGATTAATTTGGGGTGTCAACCTGACTGGATTGAAGGATGCCTAAAGATTAGGAAGTTGTTCCATTTAGGTGAGTTTGTAAGGGTGCTTCCAGAGAAGATGGGTGGCTGGGTCAGCAAATGGGGTGGACAGGCACCATCTAATTGACTTTGGGCCCAGGTAGAACTGGAAAACCTAAGAAGGGGAAGCTCTTGCTCTTGCTTCCTGTCCCATCATGTGATCCCTCCCTCCCCCTCTCAGTTGCTCCCACCCTGATGCCATCTGTCATGTTGTGATGCAGGCAAATCCCCCTCCAGAAACAGAACCAGTGGAGTCATGCAAGCTGAGACCTCCAACGCCCAAACCTGTGAGCTAAATGAACCTCTCTTCTTGCCACATTACCCAATCTCAAGTATTCAGTTGTAACAACTGAAAATGGACTAATACAGTACCAGTGGAGGGCAACTGGGTTCAACGACCTCAACATCCCTGTGCCCAGTGTTCTATGATTTGAAACACCCTTCAGTTTGAACAAGAGACAGGCCTGGTAATCATACACCCCTCTCTTCACACAGGGAAGAGCACCTCCCCTCAGAGGGATATCCCAGGTTCCCAGGACAGTGACTGTCTTCTCCCGCCCATCCCATTTGCTCCCTACCCTGCCCAGCCTCCCTGCTCCTTCCCCTAACCACACACGAGATGGAAACCTGATGGTGGGTGCCCACATTGCATATGCATGGTGGGGTCTTTGGGCACCCTCACGTGGACGCTCCTCCACCCGTGCCTTCTGTCTCCACTTCCAGCTGTCCCACCATGCCCTCTGTTGCTTCTCAGTCTCTTTCTCCTGCTCTCCTTTCTTGCTCTACCCTTAGATACTGGCTTCCTCCAAAATTTTAACCTTGACCCTTCAACCTTCCCATTTTCAAGGCCTTCCTATGATTTGTTTGTGCAGATAAACTCTCTGCCCTTTCCTCTGAATGCCAGGATTTGTAAATCCAGTGGTCCACGGGACATATTCATCTACTTAAAAATCATGGTGCCCCAAATGGAACCCTTTGTCTTGCTTCCTAAACCTACTTCTCCTTCTGCTTTTTATTTCAGGGACTGGTATCTCCTGTTCTTACAATTCAGACACTAGCTTTCCAGAACCTCTTCTTCAGCTCCCACACTCATCCGACCATAAAACCTACCTTATGCCTGAAATATCAGAGGACTCTCTTTCCACTGCCACTGACTTCCTCTCTTGAATACGCTTGTGGAGTGGTCACCCATCTGCTGGTCTTCTGATGGGGTGGCCTAGAGGCTGGTAATCATGTCAATGGTAATCAACATTTGGTCATTGAATAAGCCTTGTCTCCCTGCATCCTAGTGTCCACATTGCTGTGGGTCCTCTTCCCAATCCTGAGATGATTATGTCTTTCTCCTGCATGAAAACCTCCATAACTCCCCCTGATCAGCAGGATCAAGTCCCCTGACCCCATGCTGTTCAGTCTTATTTGGATTCCTCCTCCTTCCACTCCCTGCCCACCCACCACCATGATAATACCAGTTCCTGTGGTCTCCAATTGCAAGGACCTATCTCTTGCTTTGTGTCCTGCATATGTTGCCCTTTTAGCCAGAAAATTTTCCATCCACCATTGCTCAGACTCTAGAAACCAAGGAATTTCTATTCTAGCTATCTGTTGCTGTCATGACTCACCCCAAAACAAGTATCTCACAACAATAGCAATTACTTTATTCCCGTTTCTCATAGTCTGTCTTGATGTGCTCAGGGCAGTGGTTCTTATTCATGGTCTTACATGAATGGGGGTCAGATGTGGCTGGGGCTGGAGTTACGGTGAGGTCTGACCACGTCAGCTTGGCCTCAGCTGTGGCTGCGAACCAGAACATTCTTCAGCCTCTGCGTAAGTCTTTGGCTCCTCCCAACATGGCAGCCATAGTCCCAGAATAAGCATTCCAAGACAGAACTTAACAGAAGCTCCATGGCTGTTTCTAACCTGACCTTGGAAACCCTGCAGTATAGCTTGTGCTATATTCCACTCATTGAGGTTGTCACTAGGCCTGCCCAGATTCAAGGGAAGAGGACATAGACTCTGTCTCATGGAGAAGGCACGGTGAGGGTGAGAGAATGTGTGGAATGGAAACGGTGTCATGGCCACTTTGAGTAAATACACGCGCACGCAACAAGCCCTCCTCTAGGAAGCCTAGGACGGGCCCTCCCTCCAGCCACCCCATCCCCTGCCACCTCTGTGCCCACCCTCACACTGCCCTCTAATCCGACTTCATAAAGGCAGAGTCTATATTTTACTTATCTTTGTGCTTGGCACATAGTTAGCACTCATTAAATGTTTGCAAAATCAATGACTGAATAAGTGAGAGACTGAGAGTGACCCTCCAGCCTGTAGCAGGGATGCCCTTTCCAGTGACCAGCACTCAGACAAAGATGGCCAGCGTCTCCAGCCAGAGCTGTCTCCCACCCTGGCGCGTGCGTGCACACACACACACACACACACACACACACACACAGCCTGTACCCACCATTCAGGACAGCCTCCCCACCCCAGGGGTGCACGGGGCAGAGCCTCCATCCGAATCCTCCATTTCTTCCCAGTACCACCTCCATCTTCGCACTCCTCCTTTAAAACCTCCAACAGTAGAATGGAAGCGAGCTGGCTGGAGAGAGGAGAGTTCATTGTGGGAAAGCTTGGAGGCTGTGGGAGACAGAGGGAGAGGCAGGGGAAGCGGCCCCTTCCTCTGCCTGCTGCCCCTTCCCCCTTGGCCCTCCGGAGCCTCGGAGGGCAGAGAGAGCCCTTTTCATTCCGCAGCACGTTCCCCAGCTGCCTGGCCCGCGTTGCTGAGCCCTTGGAGCCATTGTTTGCCGAGCCATTCAGTGGGGCAGCTCCCTGGCGGCACCCGGCCCCGCTGCCTGACAGGCTGTGTATGAGGGGACAGGCCTGAATGACTGTAATATGAACCATGAAAGTGGATATTAAAGGCTTTATTACAGGGTGAGGACTGCTAATTGCAACGTTCCTTTCAGGAAGCTGGAGCTGATGAGTTTAAGCAGCAGCACCCAATTATTAAAACTCTGCCAGCGCAGAGCAGGGGAGAGGTGGGCAGGGGGAGGAGGCGGGCTGGAGGCAATTACCTGAACTTTATCCAAGGCGCGCACCGCGGGCCTGGAATTTTAAAGAGAGATTGGTTCTGCACCGGCTTCCTGCCTGTCATGGCCATGGTGGGGTTGGTTACTGATCCTCAGCCCTCCTCGGCCTCTCCCCCCTCTTCTGGAAGGGGTGGTGATGGTGTGCATCATGGGACACCCAAGCCCTCCCTGGTCCCTGCAGTGACCCAGCCCCTGTGCTGAGATCACAGGTGTCCAGGGCACTTTGGGATCAGGCGACCCAGCCTCTCATTTTGCAAAAGAAGCAGGCTCAGAGAGGACGGGGACTTGCCAGGTTACCAGCTGGCAAGTTTAGTGCAGGGAGGGGTTCACACCATTCACCTGGTCCCAGCTTAGAGCTCTGGCTACATGTTCCCAGAGTCGTCGGGGACATGGGAGCGACCGGAATCTCCTTAAAATGAATTGGCAGGTGGGCTTGACCCACTGTGCGCATGAGGACTGGGCCAAGTCTTACCAGGTGCTCCTGGAGGAAGAAGACAGACAGCACCTCATCAAAACCCATCCTCACCTGCGCCACTGAGCACCTACCGGGTGCCAGGTGCTGGGGCTAGAGGAGAGTGGCGTCTCTGTGTGCCAGGAGCTTGGTGGGAGGCGCATGACAAGTGACCATCACAATACCATGTGGAGAGGGTGGGGTGGGTGTGGGCACGCTCAGCTCCTCCTTTAACCAGTCACATAAATTTAAGTGGTTGCCTATAAAAAGCTAACGCCACAAGGAGGGACCTGCTTAGCACCCGTGGGGCAGTGCAGACGGCAGAGGCTGGGAGGGCTCGCCGTCCACAGCTGGCCGTGGGCTCCCTGGGAAGGCCGCTCTGGGGGTGGTAGGGGCCACCAAGAGGGGCGGGGGACTTCCGACGAGAGTCGTGTATGACCTACGGTGTCCTCCTCACCCCCATCCCCCATCCACGAGCGTTCAGGTGTCCCCTCATGGTGACGTCCACAGTGAAGTGAGCGTGTTGTTCCACATCCAGTGGATCCAAGAGGCCCCAGAACAACAGTGGGAGCCTGAGGCTCAGAAGTCCTTTTCCTCTCCCTCCACGGGGCGCGCTCACAGTCAGCGTGTCACGCCTAGAGGGAGGGGCGGGTCAGGAGACCTCATCCCCTTTCCACGGACCTGCGCATGCTCATGGTTGACTTGCCTGACCCAGACTCCCCAGTCAGGGAGCTCAGCCCCAGGAGGCCTGACCCTCAGCAGATTCCATGCCGTGGACTCAGAAGGAGGAGGCCGGGAGCTGCCAATACGGGAAGGGGTGGAATCCAGGGTTCTCCTTGAGACCTGTCAAGTTTGAGGTGCCAGCTGGATAATCTCCTGGAGATGGATGGAGTTGGGCAAATGAAGGACTTTGGGGAATGAAGTCCTTGGGAATATTAGCATAGAAAGCTCTGGACCTGCGCTTCCACTTCTCTAGGGTAAATGTGCAGAAGTGGAACCGCCGGGTGGCGAGTGAGGCCTTCGTTCTTCCTGACCGGGAGCTGCCTTCCTCCAGCCTCAGCACGTGGCCTCGCCAACACTCAGGCTGCAGCGTTGGGGAAGGGAAATCACAAGAGGCCACTCGACTGTCTCCTGGAACGGCTCAAATTAAAAGTCTCCCCATGCCAAGACCTGTGAGCACCTGGAGCCACTGGAACACATGTGTGTGTTAAAATCCAGGACCAACGGACGGGTGAGCCATGGGAAAGTGGGGGGTCTTGGTGTGCGGATGAGGAATAGTATGTAAGACTGGAGGAGGGGGGGAATGGAAACGAGATGGGCATAGGTCTTGCTCTGGTGGGGGCAGAAGCCAGCCTCAGAAAGGGAGGTTGGAGGAAAGAGGAACATGGTACCCGCAGACGATGAGGGAGTGGTGGGGGAGGGGAGGAGTGCCAAGTCGGAAACCACGTGCAGAACAGGAGAAATGAGCCCCAAAAAGGAGAGGGCCACTCAACTTGCCAACATAGAGGGCGAGGAGCCCGGTCTGAACGGCAGCTCTAGAAACCAGCAGGATTGGTGGGGAAGGGAACAACAGCAGCCCTACACGAATAAGTAGGGTGACCCTTACCTCACACCACAGCTGCTCCACTGGTGCACAGCCATGGTGACTGTAGCATCAGCTTTTCAAAGGTACCTGACACTTACCAAAGGAGGCGACACGTGCCTCACTCCCGTCACTTTTCACCCCGAGCGTAACTCAAAATGGGTCACAGACGTAAAGCCCGAAGCTCTGATGCTTCTAGAACAAACCATGGAAGAAAGTGATCTTAGAGGATGCAGAGATGTCTTCAGACCCCAAAAGCTTGAAAAATAACAGTAAGTTGTGCTTCACAGAAATATCAAAATGCTGTTCTTCAAAGCACCATTACGAGAATGAAATAGTAAGCTAGAGGCTTGGGCCAAACATTCATGACATGTGTGTCAACAAAAGACTTGTATGCAACTATAAAAACATTTTGTAACTCAAAAATAAGACAAAAATTCAAAGGAAAAAAAAAAAGATTTAAACAGGCACATAGTCAAAAAGAGAAGCACACGTGGAGGTGTTCAAACTATTGACCATCGGGTGCCTTGGTCGGTTGAGGTGACCATACTTGAGACAGGGTGGCTTATATACAACAGAAATTCATCTGCCACAGCTCCAGAGTTCAAGATCAAAGCACTGTCAGACTCCGTGTCTAGTGGGGACCTACTTCCTGGGTCCTCCCATGTGACAAAGGGACAAGGTAGAACAAGGGACAAGGTAGCTCCCTGAGGTCTCTTTCATAGGGACACTAACCCCATTCAGGAGGGCTCTATTCCTCATGAGTTAATCTGGTCACTGGGGAGGCTGAGGCAGGAGGATGGCAAGTTCAAGACCAGTGTGGACAGCTTAGTAAGACCCTGTCTCAAAATAAAAAAGTTATACTCCATCTATATATGATGTATCAAAATGCATTCTACGATCGTGTATAGAACAAATAAAAAATAAAAATAAAAGAATTAGAACAAATAAAAAATAAAAATTAAAGATGAAAAGGATGGGGATGTAGCTGCATGGCGGAGCAACCCTGGGATCGATCCCAATATGAATAAAAACACCCACAGCGAGACACTGCTCCCCGCCTGCTAGAATGACTACAACCAAACGGCAATCACGCCAAGAATCGGTGAGGCCACGAGCCCCTGGAAAGCTTGCGTGTGAAGGTGGTGATGCACAGTGGGGCCACACTGTGGGAAACAAGGCGTCAGCTTCTTACAGGGACAGACATGTCTATGACATGTGACCCAACGGTTCCTTCCAGATATTTTCTCAAGAAAAGTGAAAAGTTTTGCCCAAAGACTTGTATGTTAATGTTCATGAGAGCTTTATTCCTAAAAGCCCCAAATGAGAAGCAACCCAGATGTCCACCCGCCAGAAAGGGGACGGGTCTGCAGTGGCAGATCATAGAGTGGAACTCTGCCTGGCAACAGATGAGCATCAGTTACTGACGTGAAACGATCGTGGGGACCTCGGCGAGATGCTGAGTGGAAGGCTCTGGACGCCGGGTACTACTGTATGATACCTTCCAGAGGAGATTCTGGAAAAGGCAGTGTTAGCCACGGTGACAGAACGCGGATCAAAGGCTGGCGGTAGGGGTGGAGTTGACCGTCAGGAGTCACGGGGACATTCAGGATGACTTGAACTATCTTGGTGTTGTGTCTATAAGACCGTGTGTGTCTGTTAAAGCTGATCCAACAGTAAAGTTTATTGTATGTAAATTATAGCTCAGTAAAGTCAGTTTCTTAGAAAGTGAATGAGTCAACTCGACAGTACAAGACCATATGCTTTCCACAGAGGTGAAGACGGGCCCATTTCCACGCGGGCGTGTGAATGCACACAGCACCCAGCAGGATCCGCACCCACAGGACTGGGCCCTGTACCTCGGGGTGGGGGAGGGGAGGCAACCCCGAGTGAGATTAGCGGCCAAAGGCTCCGGAGCTCTAACCACAGTGCTTTAATGTTTCAAAAGGATGCGCCGCTCACACATCACCTACACTTAGGTTCTCAGCGAGCCCCTCCGAGGCTGTTCCCCTATCAAACTTCCACTGGACGACTTCTGCCTGTTCAGAGCAGCCTGGCCCTTCAATTATTTATCGAGCATCTGTGTTTCCAGCGATAGTAGATGAGACGAGATTCCTCTTCCCTCAGCTCACTCTAAGGGCACCAGACAGCCCCAAGTCCAACGCCCCTCATTTCCTAGCTGGGGACCAATTGCCTCAAATGTTGAAGCCTCACTTTATCTGAGTCATAATAGCACCTGCCACTGAGGGATCCTGAGAGTCTCCATGAAAAAAAACAGGTAAGGAGCCTGGCAGAGGCTTCCTAAGGAAGAACTGGGATTAGTATTTCATGATTATTACTGTGTGTTATTGATTCAAAGACATGGTTTTTTTCATATTTTACTATTTCTGGAATTGGATACATTTTGCAATCAATGTCATAATTTATTTTGCAGGTTTTTTTTTTTTTTTTTCTTCCTGGCTACATAAAATAATGGTGCACCTTGCAATCGGCTCTTAGCTTCTATGAAATATGGGGAGAGCATCTCTCTCTCTTAGCTTTCCTGAGAGGCCTTGTCGATATTTAACCAACACTAGGAATGAGGAGAGGGCTGGTCCTCCTACAGCCCAGGGAGGCAGAGAGAAGGCAGGAGTGGTTTCAGTAAACCGCTGCTTCCATTACCCCAGAAAAAAAATGTTCCATCTTGCTCAGCTGTCACTTGCCCAGGGCCTTCTTGGGGACCACTCTGCCTGCTCGCCGTGGTGCCTCCTCCTCCCTGCATGGCTGAAGCTGGTCCCTTGCTTGTGCAGGCTCTCTCCATGCACCGTGTGAGTCTTCCCACTCTGGCCTTCGTCTGCAATGACAGTCGCAGGTACCCTCAGGGTGGTCCTTACCCATGCCATGGTCATCTGACCTTCTGCGTGTGCATCTGGCCGTTGGGAACTTTCTGGTGTGTCAGATGAACTCTGGTGTGCAAGCCACAGAAGAGGGCCTGGCTAACTGCTGCAGAAACAGACTGCTTCAGAGAAAGCCAAGCTCAGCGTCAACACGAAGGGGAGCCAGCCAGGCTGGGGGAAGGAGCCGGAAACCAGGGAGGGCAGGCAGTGGACACAGGACAGCTAGGGGGCTGCTGCTGGTGCTCCCTCAGCCCCGGGGTTCCAGGCTACTCAACTTTCCCCGGGGCCCTGTGTCGCTCCCTCAACCCCAGGTCCAGAGGGGACCGGCCATGTGCCCTCACCTTCTGGGGTGGAGAGAGGATGCTGGTCCCACTTCAGCAGCCCCTCTGCTGCCGTCCCCAGGGCCTCGTGGGTCAGGACTCCTGCCGCTGCAGAGAGCAGGGACGTGCAGGACGGCGGCCAGATGGCAGCTGTCCACTGCATTTGTGTGTAGAAATGCCCACGCTTCCGCTCTCAGTCTAGTTTGGCATTTTGTTGGAAGGTGAGGCAAGCAGACCCTCTTGGGACCCAGTTGGCCCCGGAGCCAGGCTAACCCACAGGCAAGGCCAACGAAAGTTAGTCCATGCGCGACCTACTACCCGGCCCTAAAGGTCAGAGATGACACCATTTGATGGTGTCAAATGGGAAAGGACTGGAAAAGGACTTCTCACCTTATGAATGACGGTCAGTAGCGATAGTCAAAGCAACGTTTAAAGAAACGGAGACATTTGTGTACATTCTTAACCGATGCTTCACTTATCTGTCAGAGTGAAAGCTGGTGGTTCTCACTCACAACAGGGGCGTCAACACAGAACCTGCTCAACGTGCAGCTTCTCAGGCCGCTTCCCAGACCCGCTGCACTAGGCGCCAAGGTGGAGCCACGGCCGGTTTGAACAGGCACTCCAGGTGGGTTTGAGCTCTCTGAACCCCCCACTGCCTAGAGAATCCCCTGTGAGCGTCCACAGCCCATGTGGAGGGCCCACCCCCATCCAGTGACCTTTGCCTGGTGACTCTTTGGAAAAGGGGGCTCTGAAAAGAATTCCTGGGTGACACTCTCATGCGGTCAGGCTGAGGGACCGAGATGTGACTTGCGGTGGCTTCATCTCTGTGATTCAGGCAAACCCTTCGCCCCTTGTGAGAGTAAATTATCGTCTCTGTCACCGTGAGAGTTTTGCAGCGGTCGCTTTCCTGCTCAACTGATCTACCTCCAAAAAGGAAAGCCCACCCTTCCTCTGGTGCCGGGCGTTCTCCATGCAGGGACGAGGGCAGCTACCACTGAGAGCTGGAAAGAGCCAAGGCCTCCTTCCGGGTGTGGAATCCCAGGGGAAGAAGGTTCTGCTGCCCACCTTGCCGAGTGCCCTCCCGCCACTCACCCCAATGGGTAGAATCAGAATGAGCAGATGCTGCTCAGGTTAAAAGCAGCCATCACAGTTTAAACCAGGACTAATCACAGTCTCTCCACCAGGTTCTTTTGCCTCTTGGCTTCCTCTCCTTCCCCTGCAAATGAGTTTCTTTCCCCACTTGCTGGGAACATGGCCATAGGCAGCATTAGGGTGACCTTGTTCCTGGAGGCCCAGGAGGGAAGATGGCATCCCAATCAGCCTCAGTATGGAAAATCCCAGGGAAGGCTGCTGGTAGCCGGCTGGGCCTCTGGACGAGGAGCCATGACCAGCACTGTAGATGTTAAAAGGTCGGGTTACCCTTTACCCGCTCTCAGGCCACGCCAGTTTCCACAATTGGGTCATTGCAAGTGCTTTCTGATGCAGACTGCCTCCGTCTAGGGCCAAAGGGGCCAGGGAATAGAGTGGACCTCACCACACAGGGGCCAGTGGAGAAGTACCTTTGAAGGACCATGAGCACTTTCTCCAATGAGTGCATCCGTCTGGAGAAGACATCGGGGACAGAGGGGTGGGGTGCATCTGAAGAACGGCTGGAGCCCAGAGGGTGTGACCCAGGGCAGGCCAGAGTGAGAGACCCATGGGGTCCTGTGAATATGGAGGATTATGGGGAACTTGATCCACTCGGCTTCACGAGCACAGTTATTTCCTAACTGGCCACAGGCGCAGGCAAACTCCTCAGCACAGAGTCCACACCAGAACCCCCTCTCCAGAGGGCTCACGTCTGCCTGTGTTCTGTGGGAATCCAGTGCCGAAGAGAGTTAAAGGTGTCACGCTGGATCAGGCAGCCGCCCAGGACAGGCTCACTACAGACTGAGCTTCCACCCGATGAGGGAGACGGAGGATTTTAAAGGGAACAGAGAAGGGACAAGGGGAGACTCTGAGGACGTGGGGATTGCTGAAAGAGGTTTGGCCAGGTGGGGTGGGATGCACACCTTTTGGGGTTTGGTGGTATTTCATTTTCTCCAGTAACCTTTAGGGACATGGCCTTGTGTGCTGGAAGCCAGGCCCAAGACTGCTCAGGTCAGGTCTCCTAGCACAGGTTTGGACAAGACCTCCGTGGGAATTCATAGTTCACACCAGGCATGGCCTGGAGGGCATGGAGGGAGAGGAAGGGCAATCGGGTTCATGGTGACTGCCGAGATTCTGCCACTGTTAAGCATGGGTGTTGGTACTAATATGTTTTGGATGGACAGATGAATGTTTTTGGGCAAGAGGAACAACAAGACCTCTTATTCTCCCTCTCCCTGCCCAGTGTTTCTGCTGGGGCAAGATTTAGCCAGTCTGGGTGAATGGGTCAAAGTGCTTGCAGGGCGTCTGGCCAGTAGCATCTTAGCAGATGCTAGAAACTCCATGCTCTATCACAGAGCATGGCTCCATGGGTGTCTGTCCTCTCTGTGCCACACCGATGTGACTTTGAACAACTTAACATCACTGAGTTTGAGTTTTCTCTCAGCCCTGTAATAGGAATAAGGATGTCTAGCTATTTGGGTGAATGGCAGAATAAATGAGATTTCACATACCAGCGCTCACTCTTCCACGTTGGTGTAATGCTTAAGAAAAGTTACTTCCTCTTTACCCAAATGGTCATGATTGTTTTGTCCTGTTATGTTCCCAAACGTGACTTCATGTCCAAGTGTTTTGGAGGACAGAGGATGTGTCTGCTGCACATAGCCGTGCACAGTGAGAAACTCAACAAAATCTCTTCTTTCTGATGATCAAGATTTCTGAGGTCATTCTGGTCCACATGGCCACATTAAGTATCCATCTTTCTTGATCTGGAACGCAGGGCAGGGTTTGCTCCAAGGGAGATCTACCTGAGTATCAGAATCAAGCCTGCTTTGCTTAGCATTCGGATCCCCAAATCAGTATCCCTGAGAATGGGGTCTGGGATTTGGAATATGAACCAGGTCCCTGAAGTGATTCATGCAAGTCCTCTATGAAAGGCTCAAAGAAACTTCAGTGCTCCTGACCTTGGAGCGGGGGGGGGGGGGGGGG
Organism: Sciurus carolinensis; assembly: GCF_902686445.1. Classification (NCBI taxonomy): domain Eukaryota; kingdom Metazoa; phylum Chordata; class Mammalia; order Rodentia; family Sciuridae; genus Sciurus; species Sciurus carolinensis. Next base: position 6,982,790 of record NC_062215.1, on the reverse strand, counting down.
GGGGGCCGGCTAAATCTGGAAGGAGAGGAAGGGTAAAAAGTAGAAAAAGGGAAAACTCTAGGATCATGGGTTTCAACAACATACCCACAGGCAGGATTGGCTTCCTCAGGGAAGGCACCTTGGACAACCCCCCAGGATGGCTCCTGAACACATTTCCCACCTTCACACCCACAGGCACAGCTCGCCTCACTGGATGACACACATTCCTTCTGCTATTAGCATTGTGGTGAGTCATCGAATCAGCCTGAGCCAATTAAGAGCCCTGCTGGTAGCCCTGCACATGGTCCTGGCAACGTGAGGGCTGATGCGTGAAGGCTCAGGAGGTGTAGAGATCTACGGAGAGGACCCGGGATGTTCCCACAATGCCCCTCCACTCAGCAGAGCACCCTCATTAGCATATGGCCACGTCCCAGGCCTGACCTGCAGGAGGCTGCCATTCTATTTCCACTTTAAGCAGAGGCTATATACCCTCACTGCTGGCTCCACTGAATTAGCCCTGCTGGGCTCAAAGGAAGCGCTTCAGAGAGATCCCTTTCGGATTAACATGTAAAATTTAATTACGAGGTCCAGGGCCGTGGCAATGTTTAAAGCCATTTACTAAGCCTGGGAGCTACTGCGTCCTCCCCGCCTGTGCCTAAGGAGGCCAGGGCAGCCCTTTGATCATTAACCGCTGAGAAAAATCTCAGTTTGCATATTAAGGTCAGGAAATTATCCTTTCACTTTCCTCACTAAATGGCCAAAGTATTCATCTTGCAGAGAAAGAGCAATTCTGGAACTCGGAGAGCAAGCAGGGAGCTCCAGAAGCCATTAGTCCAGGTCCCCATCTCTAACTGGCTCCATTGCAAAATTCAATAGCCAGAGAAAAGCCGGAGGTGCAGAGGAGGCAAAAGCCCTGTCCCCAGGGGACTCAAAGATGACTAGGAAGATAGACACCGGCCACAGCAATGAACTCTCTCTCATTCCCGGGGAGGGGGCACTTATTTGGGATTTTGAAGAATTAAAAGGAGTTATTCTGGCAAAGAAGGGAGTAAGTAGGGGGTCAGAGTGGAGGGAGGACATCTCAAGTAGAAGGACCTAAGAGCCCTGAAGGTCAGAGGAACGGAGCTTCCACTCACTTTGTTCTGGAAGATTCTGTCCTGCGTGGCTGTTTGGAGTTGGGGAGGAGGTCAGCACCCAGTCCCTCAATGCTTTGGACGTTAACTCCTCCAGGGCAGAGCAGTGCCTGGTTTGGACCCTCCGCGGTATCTGGAAGGAGCTCCTGAGCCCGAGGGGACCTCCAGGCTGAGCCGAGTCCCTAACTCCCAGGGCCCCCTCCCTTGCAAGAGCCCACTCTCGCCCAGGTCTACCGACCTGGGACAGAAGTGTGGTTCCCCCCGTGGCTTTAAACCTCCTGGGATCAAGAGAGTGAGGCAGGAGCGTCGATTTATATCCTCAAATGAATTTCAAGATGAGTAAGAACAACCGCAATTAAAACCAAATTTCTGAGCGAAGAGATTCGATCTCTTTCGAGGAGAGATGGGGCCCGGACTTGCCTGCAGCCTCAGCTGCTCCTTAATGGGGACTTAAACGCTGCGTGCAGAGCGGCGAGCGAACATCTGGGGAGCACGGCCACCTTTGAAGCTGATTTTACGAGGCTCTCTCACCGCGGGAGACCAAACACAGTTTTTAATTACTCACGAAAGCATGAAAAGGTCCTCTTCTCAGACAGGCCTCTGCTAAAGCCTCAGCACTCCACTTCAGTCTCTCCCGAGCTCTCTTTGTCCTGTTGGTGGAGGAAGATGCCAGTCGGCTGTTTTTCCTATGTTCCTGGTAAGGATAAATGAGGGTCCCGGGCAGGTCAGGGATTTACTCAGAGTTGGTTAGAAAAAAAACCATTACTTGCTGCCTGTATTAGTACCACATTGAGCACAGTGCAGGGGAATTTCACTTTTTCTTTGACCCTGAATTCTCAAGGTAAATAGTATTTGTCATATTTTATAGACAAGAAAACAAGCTCAGAGAGGTTAAGAAGTTGGCTCAAGGTCACACAGCTGGTAGGTGGAATGGAAACGTGTGTCTTCAGATTACAAAAAAAAAATCCTAGTGGTTTCCCCTCTGCCCCCTGTACCACCCCTAAAGCAAAGGGAGGTGGTACAACACCCTGCCCCTGAATGTCTCCTTTCTGTTCCCCCAAACCCTAGCGGCGTTAAGGGAACACAGAGCCAGCCTGGGCTGGGAAGTTCAGATGCTTATTATCTTGAAGGACGCTGGCTTTCTCTGGTGCACATGGGAACCGGGGCAAGTCGTTGCTCTCTGTGCAAAGCTACTTTCTTACATGTACATCAGGACTGTTGCTCCTTGGGACGCTGGTCAGACAGCTGACGGAGCAAGCTGATGCTGATGACGGCACTGCTCGGCAGTCTGACGTAGAAACCCCTCCCCGGGTGGAGACACTCATGGAACTGAAGGCACGGGGAAAGGACATGAGAGGCTCACCAGCCAGCTTCCAAACAGGTGAGGGAGCAGAGGTGCAGCCTGGAGAAGCACTGTGGGGCGGAGGTGCTGACACCCTGACCTCGGAGCAGCCAGTGAGCTCGTGTAAACCACAAGTCTCACATGCTGTCTCCGGGCACCTTCTTTGGTCTGTCTGCAACCTACCCGACCGCCCTGGCCCAACCGGGCTATGGACAAGACGCCCCCTTAGGCGAGATCCCGAGGAGGGAGGCCCGAGGCAGCCCAGAAGCCCAGGAGCGGGCTGCACTTGGCTCCATCAAGGAGTCAGTTCTCTGGGCTCTGCCCGTCCACCTCTTCCCCAACCTTCTGGAATATTCCAGAACTTTGGCAGTGTGGTCTCTCGGTTTGAAAGCTGCAGCCTTCCTCCTCTCCTATTTCTGTGGCATCAGAGTGAACCCAGGACCAGGGCTGTTTAGGAATTTTCTGTGTTGAGCCAGAAGAAAACCTCGTCTCCCTTCCTCCCTCCTGGCTGGGCTCCCGCAGCTGGAGCCGGTAGGACCGGGCGATCCTTCCTTCCCCCAGGGACATCTGGAGTTGGTCGTCATACCTGGGAGACCGGGCCGGGGGGCTACGGGCCTCCTCTGGGTAGAAGTCAAGGATGTGCCTGAGCGTCCGAGATGTCAGAATGGCAGTTACCCAGCCCGCCACGTCACCAGGGCTGCGGGTGCGAAACCCCACCGTGAGAGAGGCTGACCCATGGAGGTGCCCTGGGCCTGCAGGAGGCGGACACCCCCTAGCGGAACGTGGGCGAGGGGTGAGGAGGCGGCGCAGGGGAAGACCCCAGGCTCCTGTAAAAAGTGATAGAACATTTCAGGGTGGTAGCAGCAGCACAGTCGTCCGGGTAGAGACCCCTCTGACCTGGGGGGGGTGCAGGATGGAGCCCCCCGCGTGCCTGGGGCCTCCTGGCCGCCCCGTCCTGGGGGGGCAGGCTGGCTTGTGCTCTGCGGTGCGCGGCTCCTCCAAGGCAGCTCAGGCCCAAACACGGGGAGGGCAGCGCCTGCTGAGAATCTAAAGTGGCAGTGTGCCTTCCCTCCCGCAGAAAAAGAGAGTCACTTCTGACTGCCAGGAAATGAAGGAGCAGGCAGGGCGAACTGCCTGGGAGACACAAGTCCTCCCTGTTCTTGCTCTTTCTTGGGAGGGACCAGGGGTCAATATGCTGGGAGGATTTCCAAGCACAAAGCAATTAAAGAGGAGGAGAGGAAGACTTGTGGAAAGGCTTTTCAGTTTCTGGATGTCTTCCCTGAAGTTGGGGTCCCCGGGGCTGGAGAGGGGGGCTTCTCTCATTGTGACCCTTCATCTGCAGAGGGCCACTCTGACCCTCACCTCCAGCAAGGAGGGAGACGAATAGGCCTCTGTCTGAGGAAAGGATCTTGGAATTACCTTCTGTCCGTCCATAACCAGACCTCAGTTCAGCCCTCTCCCACCCCCCAAATAAGCAATCTCCGGCCACGTTATTGTCGCTGCTTTTGCTTCGGTCCCTTTTCTTCTGAGGCATTTTATGTGGGTGTTAACCTGCGTCGGTGAGGGTGGTTTTGCGAACCCTCTGACGTGGCTTTAGGATTGGGGACCCTGCAGGGAGGTGAGGAGGAGACCAGAGATTCACAGCACCCGCCGTGAATCGCACCCTTGTGGACGGGGGCAGAAGGGCCCTGCCACTGAGCTGGCGGCACGGGGACTCCCAGCTGCAGGGACTTCCAGGCCTCTCCTGCCTGGCAAGGGGAGGAAGAGGAAGGCGTGGGGTTCACGCCACGATCACGTCAGAGCCACGTTCAGACCACCGCCAGCCATGCGGCAATTGGCACGGCCGGGAAGCTAGAGCCACACTCTGGGTTTAAATTCCAACTCCGCCATTAGTCCCTCTGTGACTCGGTGTCCTCATGGGTACAGCGTGGGGCTTTCCTCCTCGCAGCAGGCACACATATTTGTACAAATAGCTGAACTTCTACGAAGTGCTTAGAACTGTGTCCTTCCTGGTGAGCACTACGCCAAGCACAGGTTTATAAAAAAAACAAACATTTAAATGGCTAGATTTAATCTCCACAGCAACCCTAAAAAGCAGGTAATAATAGTATTAACCACCCATAGATGAGGTTATCTGAAGCACAGAGAGGTTGAGACACATGTTCAGAGCCACACAGCTTGTCTGGAGCAGAACCTCGGATTCATCTCAGGCGATCTGGCCTGCTGCCCAGACTTCCGTCTCTAAGATGAGGATGGAGGGCGAGCACACAGGTATAGACAGGTGTCAGGGCTCAGGAGTCTGCGTTCAGGTCCTGTTCCCCAGCAACAGGCTTCAGTGCCAGTTTGCGCCCTGCAGGTGGGAAGGCCCGCTGGCCCTGGGCCAGTCTGTCCTGGCGGGAGGAGCAGTGCGGGGCGCAGCGATGGCGATGCAGGCTCACTTCGCCTTACTGATGGAGCAGCCATGGCTGGGTGACAGGGTGGGGCAGGGATGACCTGGCGGGGACTTAGTCACTGTGCTGGTGCCGCTGGCCCTCGTCCATCTGAACAGCCAAGGCAGTGGGCTGCCCGGAGCACCCGTGCCCAGGACCCCTGCTGGGAGCACCTGCCCCAAGCTCCGTCCCGACCCTCTCCACCTTCTCTGCGGGCCACAGGCTCCCACCTCTGGCCTCCTGGCCCAGCACAGCCTCTCCCTGTCCTCCCCAGAGGGACTTAGGGAGACTCCCTGGTGGCCCTGATGATGGCTCGGGACGAGAGAGAGCGGGAATGGCCTGAGCTAGGTGGCCGCACCCCACGCCCTTGAACCCAGTGCTCACCTGCTGCTTGCCCCACCCTGGTGTCCAGGTAACCTGGCTGGGCTCTCTGGACGCTGCGTGCCTGCCGCACTCGGGCACAAATCAGCCTCAGGAGCCCTGACTTCAGAGCTGCCAGGAGACGGGCCTTGGGACTGATAAGAGGGTCCCCCAGGCCTCACCATGGGGATCCCCTGGAGGGCTGCCTTGTTCAAGCACAGATTCTGGGACTCCACCCTGGACTTCCAGAGGCCAGATCTCTGGGGGCCGAGGGAGTCTAATGAAGTCCCAGGGATTTGTGCTGCTTTAAAGCTGTGGCCTCACACTGGCTGTGCAGCAGAGTCCCCTGGGGACTGCCCAGACCACGCGAGCCAGGGTCTGGGCTGGGTCTGTGTTTTAATAAAATGTGATCACGAAGTGCGGCGGCGTGGAGAAGCACGGCTTCTGTCTGGGGACCACCTCCGGGGCCCGGCCCAGGAAAACAGGGAGCAGGAGAGCTGGGGTCAGCTGGGCCAGGTGGGTCGGGGAGGATCCGGGGTCCAGTCGCCCACCCGCAGGCCAGCCTAGGCCCCAGGCCTGGCAGAAAGACAGCCAGATTCCTGCCCTGGAGGCTTCGAGGCCCCGGGAGGATGCACAGGAAGATCCGGGAGAGGGTTTGCACCCACGAGGGGCTGAGTGTGCAAGCCAACGGCACGAAGCGCGTTCAAAAGGTGCAGCCACTGGCTCCCCGTTGCTGGAACTTTTCGGCATCCCAGACAAATCCTGGTTGTAACTGCTAGGTAGGAACCTCCCAGCCCGCCAGCACCACCCGGTCCTCTTCTGTCTCAGCAAATGTGCTTATTCTGGAAATTCTACATGGGAGGAATCATACAACCTGTGGCCTTCTGTGTCCGCCTGATGTCGCTTAGCACAGGGAGAGGGACGTTCCTCCCTGCAGCGGCCCATGTCGGAACCCCATCTCTTTTTAGGGACAGGCAACATTGCAACGTATGGGAAGGCCATCTTTGGCTGGCTCTTTACCCGGGTCTACTCTGCCCCCTGTTCTCCTCCCTCCCTGCTGTCTTGTCTCCAGGATCCCAGAGGAAGCCACCAGCCCTTCCACCCGCACACTCAGGGGCCTTCTCCCTGGCCTCCCCTCCTCTTTCTTTGTAAAAGTTGAGGTTTGTTGAGATATAATGTAGATACTATTCAATTCACCCATTGAAAGTGTACAATTCCACGGTCAGCATATTTTGTGTCCTGGTAGTCAATTCCAGAATGTTTCCAGCCTCCCAGAGTGAAAATCCAGACCCTGTGGCTCTCACCACTCAAACCCCCAACCCCTCCAGCCCTCAGAATCCACTGGTCTACTTGCCACCCCTATGGATTTGCTGATTCTGGGCTTTGCATACAAAGGGAACCGGGCACCCTGTGTCTCATGACGGACGGCCTTCACTTGGCGTGGCACTTGCAGGGTTGGCGTAAGTTGTGACGGTGTCAGGACTTCTCTCCTGGCTCTGGCTGAAAACCATCCACCCCACGGCCGTTCCCTGTTTTGCTCATGCGCCCATCAGTGGATGGACAGCTGTTTGGATCCTACCTCAGAGCTATTTCAAACACAAGCACATGTTTTTTAAGGGCTCCCGTGTTCATTTCTCTTGGGTCTGTACCCAGGAGTGGAGTTACTGTGCACATAATGACTAAGTTTACGTGATCCCCTGAGGACCTGCAGACTCTTGTCCAGGGTGACTGTCCTGCCTCCTCTCTTGCCTCTTCCACATCTCCTCTTCCCAGAGCATCTGATGTGGCTGTTTAATAAGTGAACTTCAAATGGTGTCTCTCCCTTCTTTGGAAACCCTCCAGTGACTTTCCACTGTTCTTAGAATAAAGCACAGATGATCCCCGTGACCCACAGGACCCTGTGCCTGGACGCCGACCCCCTCCGGAACCATCCCTGCCTGTCTTCCTCTCTGCAGACCCAGAAACTCCCACCCACAGGCATCTCGCCGTCCTCGCTGCCTGGAGCACTCTTTCCTGTATGAGTCTCCTGCAGCTGCTGTAACACAATGCCACACGCTGGAGCCTTCCAACAGCAGAAAGGGATTGTCCCACGGCCCTGGAGGCTTGAGTCTGAAATCAAGGCATCAGAAGGACTTTGTTCCTCTGAAGGCTCTGGAAGAGGATCCCTCCTGTCATGCCCAGCTTCTGGCGGCTGCCAGCAATCCTTAACATCCTGGCTTATGGCTGCATCTCTCCAGTGTCTCGTCATCACGCGGCTTCGCTCTGTGTGTCTCTGTTCATGTGACCGTTCCTCTGCACACAGCCGTCTCTTCCTCCTTATAAGGACAGCCGTGCTGGGGTCAGGGTCCACTTGACTCCAGGATGACCTCATCTCCACTTATAGGTCATGACTCTACTTCCAAATAAGATAATATTTGGAGGTTCCAGGGGAAACACGAGTTTGGAGGGACACTATCCAGCCTAGTCTGTTCCCATGTCCGATCTCCTTCTGACCCCCACCTCCACCCCAACCCGGTTGCCTTCTCTCACCACATCTTATTGCTTCTGGGCAACTTCACAAGCTGGAATTTGGCTTGTTTACTGCTGATGTTGATTATCCGGGGTGCACACCTGTGGTCTCAGCTACCGGAGAGTCTGCGGCAGGAGGATGGCCTGAGCCCAGGAGCTGGGTGTTGCTGTTGGAGACGTGTCTGCTTCCGTGCTGTGTGAAAGGTCTCTGGAGGTGGCCCTCTTGTCTACCTTGACCTTCACTGTGGGGCTGCAGCCTGGAATGGTTCCCAGCAGCTCTCCAGGGACCTGGAAGGAGAAAGGGAGACCTGGTCCTGCAAGAGGTGACACATATGGGAGCCAAGCACCTGCCCCAGCTGGGACTCTGGGATGCCAGGCACCAATACTCCGCAGAGCTGTGGATCCGGCGCACCCGAGAGCTGGGCCGCAGTGTCAGCTCTAATGGCAGGATTCAGGCAACGGCCCTCTCCGCACTGCTGAACACTGGTGCCAGATGGGAATTCAGAAAACACGGGCTGGTGACTCCTGAGGTGACAGCCAGGCTCCCAAGAGAGCAAGCCCGAGGTGCCTGCACAGTGAGAGCAACGTCCCCCTGCAAACCTGGTGTGATGTTTGCACCAACCACAGGGCTGCCCCTCTGCACCCTGGGAGCACACTCAGGTCTGGGGAGGGGCCCGTGACCCGTCATCCCTGGCCACCCAGGCCAGAGGTGTTGAAGATGCTGCCGGCGCTCTGTGCTGTACCCAGAGCATTGGTGGCCTCCGTCTCCTGGCCGTCTGCCTTCCTCAGCCTCAGATGGAGGCGACTTGGAGCTGGATGTGGCGAGGAATCTGTCGCCGGAGGAGAGGCTGTGGCAGAGGAGGCAGCTGTGTTGGACGGCACACGGGACGCGTTCTCTCCGAAGCCTGAGCAAAAATAGAAGCCTCGGGCTGCGGTGCGTCTGGTGTCTGGCATCCTGAGGCCGCTCTTGGGTTTGAAGGCAGCCGCCAGGAGCAGAGTGGGAACCATAAACCAAGGTGCAAGATTGCAAGCGTGGCTCCCTGCCTCCCTGGATCCTCTGCCTGCGCACTGTGACTTCGCAGCTTCTCCCGAGAGACGGGAGTCCACGTCCTGTCAGCATCCATTTCTGAGGGATGCTGTAAGAAATTGTCATAAACCGGGCAGCTTAAATGACAGAATGAGTCCAAAGTCGCTGGCGGGACACCGAGGCTGGCGGGGGCCCCCTCCATGCTTCTCTCCCAGCTTCTGGTGGCGACCGTCAGTCTGGGTGCCCCTGGCTTGTAGCTCCATGGCTCCAAGTTCTGACTCCCTCCACAATCTTTCCCCATGTCTCTCTGACTCTGGGTCCCCCTTCTTCTAAGGACACCAGTCATTGAATATAGGGTTCACTCCAAATCCAGGATGATCATCAGGAGAGCCTTGATTTAATCACATCTGCAAAGGCCTTATTTCCAAGTAAAGTCACATTCTGAGATTCCAGATGGACATGAACTTGGGGGAACCCTAGCCAACCTACTCCACCACCCCTGAATCCACACTGGCCTTATGTCTCACTATGACCAATAGAGTGTAGAGGTGACAGCATCGTTTTGAAGACCACGGAGCTTCTGCACTTGCTCACTGACCCCCGAGCCACCTGTCAATAAACCCGAAGCAGTCCAGGGGGCCAAGAAGGTGTGGTGTGGAGAAGGACCCCACCCATCAAGTGGAGGCCACCCTAGACCAGCCAGCCCCCCTCCTGCCCAGCAGCTGTGCAAGTGAGCCAGGAGAACTCCCCAGACCTACCAAGCCCCCCGACACCAGTCACCCCAGAGTCAAGACTGAGTGAATGCCTGCTTTCAGCCACCAAGTTTGGGGATGTTTGTTATGTGGCAAGAGATGACTGAGTCACAAGGTGGAACTGGCTCTGGGCAGATGGGGAAGAGGATGCTACTCCCGGGGTTCGCCTGGGGTATAACAAAAACCAGTGGCTTAAGACCTGGGCCATCTGCTAGTGGCCTGGCCATCAAGACGCCTTCTGAGCACCTCTGACGTCTTCTAGACACCGCCTTGGAGGCAGGAAGCTGCTGAGTTCAGCAGTGTGTGCATCCCAGCAGCCCACCCTCCCTGGTCCCTTAATGTGGAGCCATGCGCACTGTGGTGCCTAATAAAGGCACAGAGGTGGTGATGATTGTGGCAGAAGCCAGGATCAGAGCCACCGAGATGCAGGTTTGGAAAAAAATGAGCAATTCCCCGGCAGCCTCTGGGGCTCACCGCCTCGCCACCTTTCCGAGCGAGAGAAGAGGCACATTCCTCCAGGTCCCCTCTCACCTTCACGTGGAAGCCGAGAAGTTGCCAGTTTAAAATCCCAGAGATGGGACCCCCCACCTGGCCGAGGCCACCGATTAAGAGCCTTAGAGCCAGTCACCAGCAGGAGCCTAAAAATGCTGGCTGAAATTAATCACTTGCCTTGCAAGGGTATTTATTTTCTCCTTTATACCTGGAGAGAAATGGGCCGTGAACTGGAAATTTCCAGAGCAGTAGGCTGAACTTTTTGTCAGAATGGGAACAACTTTCTTTTAAAGTGCAACCGTTTGCTCCATTCAATTCCACCATTAAAGGACAATGGCCAATTTTCTGGGGACCTGGGATGTCAGTTTTGTCTAAAGAGTGAGCGTGCAGGGAATTTACTAACCTGACTGTGATTGCCCATGAAAACAGGTTATTTAACAGGATTTAAATACTGTGCTCTGGAGCTCGACAGCAGCAAAGAGGCGGCTGGAGAGTTGGAGCGATGCACTTCCTCCCAGAGCTTAATGAGGATCAGGAGCTCGGATGAGTGATAGAGGAGACGGCGAAGAGAGGGGCGTCCCCGGGGCCAGGGACAGGCGGGAGGACCCTGATAATGAGAGGACACCTGCTTTTTAAACGGTTATATTAAAATACATGTGGATTCATGCAGTTACTTCTTCACAAGTTTCATTCAACAAGTGTTCCTTCAAGAGTCTGCTACAAGCCAGGCATGGTGGCCCACGCCTATCATTCAGCAACTTGGAGGCTGAGGCAGGAGGATGGCGAGTTCAAAGCCAGCCTCAGCAACTTAGCAAGACTCTGTCTCTAAATAAAGAATAAAAGGGCCTGGGGATGCGGCTTAGTGGTTAAATGCCCCTGGGTTCAATCCCTGGTACCAAAAAGAAAAAGAAAAGAAAAGAAAAAGAGTTTGCTATCGACCAGGTGTAGGGGTGCACACCTGCATTCCAGTTGAGGCAGAGGGCTGCTTGAGCCCAGGAGTTCCAGACCAACTGAGCAGCGTAGCAAGACTCTGTCCCAAAGGCAGGGAGGAAGGGGAGGAAAGGGAAGGAAGTGAATGAGGGAAGAAAGGGGGTGTCCTATGCTCAAGGTTCTCGAGTGTGATTAAAACAGATACCGATCCTGGTGGGCTGGCACTTTGGAGCCAATTTTTAACCTAATTTTTGGTGCTTCTGTCCCTTATGCCCTATCAACCTCCTGAACTCCCCCACCTTGCTGGCTTACCAAATGAAGGAGGGATAGGATGTGGGGATGAGTGTCGGGGGCTGGTCTTCCACATACTGACTGGAATCCTAGGCTATTGTCTGGCCTGTTTTCCCCCCTGTAAAGTGGCAATCATTATGCCTAACCTACGTATTCACCTTCAGGATTAAATGAAAGTGTAGGCAAAGGTGAGTGGGAGAGGCTCTTGCAAAATGCACCCAGGTGTCTTTCTCCCTCCCGCTGAGCCTGTGCTGGACTAACGACTCCCTTTCTCAATTTCTGCCTAGGAGTTTGTCTCTTCCAGAAAGTCCTCCCTGCAGCTAGGCATTACTGAGGGTTGGGGTGGCCCTACCCTTTGTGGTCCCATGCAGTGTCTTAAGAGGGCTGGGCTCAGATTTTGAGATTCAAATTTTTGTTTTATGGCTCAGCTCACCTGCAGTGTGCTGGCAAATGAGATATTTACCTTCTTTTATAGGGGCTGGCACATAGTATGTGTTCAATAAATGACGGCTACTTTCCATCATCCTCAGGAACCACAGCCGGGGACAAGGCTGCTTTCCCAGAGGCCTGGAAATCTATTCTACAACTGCCTTTGATTAAAAAAATATGATCTATTTGTTCTATTTGGGAAAGAGAAGCAAAATCACCCCTGCCCAAGCCCACCTTAGTAAAGGTGCTGCTGCCTCCCAGGCTGAGCCCTGGACCTTTGAGTAGAAAGAGCTGCACGTCCAGGTTTAATTTGCTCAATTACTTCATCCGCTCACAGCTTAGCCAGTTCCCTCCAATGCACACAAAGAGGCTTTGAAGACAGACTGTACTGGCCGAAGGAACAGAAAATACTCAATTATCGATACAATCGGCGGGGAAGGAGCACTCTTCTCCCATTTGGCTGGGGAATGTGCTGAGTGACCTCTTTCCACAGCCGGCTGCCTAGCCTCCTCCTTCTGTTTGGCTTCCTCTAATTTCCAAATGGCTTTTCGTGTCCTGCATAAGCACCTTCTGAGCTAGATGGGAGGCCTGAACCGGGAGGGGAGGGAGCAGGGTGGGGCGGGAGAGCCCAGGAGCGGCACAGGACAGACCCACAGTACATTTTTTCAAACCTGAAATCGGGACCGAACCCGGGAGGATCTGTGTGGCGCGTATCTGGGATGAGGCAACCTGGTGGACTTTGGTTGCGGACATGTTGGCATTTCGATGGTTTATAGGCAGAACGGAGTAGAATTCTTGAAATCAGAGCCATTTGTAAAAATCCAGGTCGTATGGTAACCGTTGTAGGTCCGGGGACTCTAATCTCCAATCATAAGTTTGTTGCAAAACAGATCAGAAGTAAGCCCCAGATGGCTGGCACACCAGGGGACACTCGCTATCACTTGTCACTCCCACGGCCCCCAAGGGCAGCTATGTCTCACCCAGGTCCACCCTGAACTCCCAGGCCTGTCTCCTGGACAGCGTCTGCCCAGGTCTGTCCTGATCTCGGGAAGAAGCTCCTGGGTGCGCCGTCGTCCCTTCAGGTAAGGCCCAGTGAGAGAACTTGCTGGCTGAATGGACACCAGTGTGCTCCTGCAGCATGCTCTGTAACTCGAAGCAAGTGGGCTAGAGAGTCCACACCGAGAAGTCTTGCTGTCCTCTTGGGCCTGCGGGTGGCCTTCTCTGCGTCCCCAGCTGCTCCACTGGAGGAAGCCAACCACCACGTGGCTGGAGTGGGCACACAGCCAGCCATGCTTGGAACTCCAAAGAACGTTCCATCTGTATCCTTCTTCTGCTTCCAGCAAGAGACTCACAGGTACAGAATCTGAAATGAGGGAACAGGGGGAGAACTTTAGGTACCTGGGAGGCCATCGTGTTGGCCAGGGGGAGCCGGTGGGGACAGAGCCCACAGACCCATCCGTCCCTCCTGTCTTCTCCTTCCTAGCCCCCGAGTCAGTTCACACCTTCATTCTCTGCTGAAGTTCTGGCCTGGCCTGCGTCAAGGTTGCAGCCTGAGCCATTAGTCTCTGTCCTCAGGGAGTGTCTAGCCTGCCCCAGGTCGGGAAGGAATGGCAGGAGGAAGACACGGATCCTGAAAATGGGGTGGGAGGAGGAGGAGGGAGAATGAAATACATGGGATTAGCAAGGAAGGCAGTTATATTGAAACATGGCTATCAACCCCTTTTTAAAAATCCGTAGTAATTTGTATTTTAAAAAAACTGAATATATAGTAACTGCTGTGGTCTTTTATTAATATGTTAAATAACAAGATCTAGCAGTGGCTCTAATAACTACCATAATTTCAAAGTCATGATGAGCACAAACAATATTTTGAGCTCTCTGCCACGACTGTAATGTGATATGAAAATATCTGTGTTTTCCTGGGTGGGAGAGACTCGGGCTCTGTGTCTGTGGTTTGGCGGCCATACGCCGAAAATTTTAAAAATGACAGCTTGAGGTCAAGGTCAGTGGAAATAAGGATCACCTTCCCCACGCACGTTTGCAGACCCCCGAAGGGCGTCCCCCTGTCATCAACCCTAGGACACAAGCCCAGGTTAGGTGGAGTCTCTCTTATGCTTCACGTCTGTTTTCTTGCTTGTTTCCAGTCATGTTACGGAGACATGGCTTAGGAAGCCACAGGAAGGGAGTGCAGAGGTGAGAGGCGACATGGTTCCCACCATGGGAAGGGGAAGGGATTCACCAGGCTACGGTTTACCTGCTGGATTTGAACTGACACCAAACACCTGAATCCGAGGGCACAGGCTGCTTGGACATCTGGTCTACCCTCCTGCAGTGGCGCCACTCTCCCAGGTCCACAGCCACGGGGACAGAGGGCCTCCCTCTCTATCTGTCTCTGTCCCCTCACTGGCTCCCCTGGGACTCTGCCTTCCAGTGAACCCCCATCTTTAAAGGGCTGCAGAGGGTCTCAACACGGGGGCATGTTGGTGTACTCTGGGGTTCTTAAAGTCATGCCCCCAAACATCGGGAGACGTGCCCAGGTCAGGCGGCGAGGGAACGGTGGACCAGGACTCTCAGCCGGGTCCCAGGGCTGCCCACTAGCACTCTTCCCACTGCACCTGAGAAGCTGGGGAGGTCATGGTGGACCTGCAGCCTCTGCTCTGGGCCGGCCTTCTCCCTCTGCACTGCTGGGCCTCCTCAGCCAGAGTAGTGTAACTCCTGGCCACCTCCAGACACCCCTGCGCTGGGCAGTCCTCTGGCTGAAGACACCGTGGAGGGGAAAAGGAGCCTCCGCCCTCCCTCTGAGGTGGGGTGTGGTGTGCCAGCAGCCCAGCTGTAGTGTCCTCTCAATCCCAGCTCTTGGTTTGGCTGAGGCCCTGGGTGGCTCTCCCCTCGTGGAGTTGGGCTCTCACCTGCAAAAGGAGAGAAGGGCTCAGCCCACCAGGACAGCAGGAGAGGTGGGCGAAGGACAGTGCTGCCGGGGAAGAAGCACTGGAACCTCAGGATCCAGAGGCTGGGTGGGACGGAGCAGAGGGACAAAGGGACGGAAGGTGAGAGCTGTTCCAGGCAGTTGGGCATGTCACATAATTACAGAGAAAAATTAGGCCGGAGCCTGGCTCTCTCTACCTCTGTCTGAGTGATCATCACCCTTATTATAAAGCAACTAATTATTAGCCTGGCTCATTAGCAATTATAAATCTCTAACTCCAGAACTTCATTAAAAAAATGACAAGTTAGCACTTAATTATTTTCCCAACTGCCTGGATCATGCACAGCATTAACACACCGGCTCCCGTGCTTCTCAGGAGCAGGCTGGCCGCTGGGTGCTGGGGTGGGGTCTCGGCTTTGCTTTGCATCCCAAAACCTCGGCATCCCCACAGTGGTGGAGACCAAACACCCTCAGATGTGAGAAGTGGAGGAAGATGGTGTGCTGTCCTCTCCTTCTGCTCTCCAGTGAAAAATAGAAGCAACACATTTATTGAGCATTTCTGTCTGCCAAGCGCTTGGCACGCCTTACTGCATTTAAATCTCTCCACAGCCGCGTGCAACTGCTGTTGTTAGTCTCCGCCGTGCTGATGTGGAGTCTCAGTGAGGTCGGGACACCTGTTGGGCAGGTCACAAGCAGCCACCTTGGGAGGTGACCCAGGTTGGCCTGACTCGAGGCCCATCCATACCCTAAACTGGCTGTGGCCCTGAAGAGGGATGTACCCCGGGTAGCTGCTGGCCAGGCCCCTCCCTTTGCAGGCAAACACCCCCTTACACTGGCACACCAAGGGCTTGGGAGCCATTAGATCCTGGCGAGTCTCAGGAGCACGGCGTGGTGGGGGGGTGGGGGATGGAGGGAAGAGTCCTTCCCCGCCCCCAGCGCTGGCCTTTCCCGTCCCCCGGCTAGCTCCCTGGTGTCTTCTCCGGCCTCCCCATCCTACCCCAGGCTACTCCGACCCTTTCCTGCTTCTCTTTCTGAGCAGGAAACTGAAGGACGGAACGGGCAGCAGAGGTGCGTGAGGAAGCCCCCTTTCCCCTGGTCCTGTTCACTCTCTGTGTCTTTGTTGTCTAGATCTAAGTGGGTGGTGAGAGCCAGAAGAGCTGCCTGAGACGGAACAGGCAGAGGTGGCAGGTGGAGGCAAGACATCCAGAGTCCTCAGACCCAGAAGACGGAGGACCCGCCTGGAGGGACAAGAGCAGCCCCGCGTGGCGAGATGAGTCCAGGACAGGGTCAGGCCTTGGCGGGTGTTCTCGGCTCTCCCCTGGCCAGGCCGGCACAGCGGCTGCATTTCACCTTTCAATACGGGGTGTAGACTAGACAGTTCTTCCCGCCCTGACACTGAGTTAGATGTTCCAGAAAGGTCCTTCTGGTCAACCTGGACGGCAATTCAGAGTTGGTCCATACACATACACTACAGTTCACAATCTACCAGAACACTGTAACTATTAACAGCCAGACCACCGAATGTTAAGGGGGGTGGGAAGATTTGTGTATTTGAAACCATGAAATTATGTAAGCATGGGGGTAGGCCTGGGTACAAAGGAAAATGGTTATAGGATGTAAGAGTGGATGGTGGCTACTCATACAGTTTTTGTCATGAGTTCAGATCCCAGCCCTCTGAATTGCAAGGTCTCGAAAACTTGAGGGATTAAAAGAGACAAGTAAGCCCCATCAGGGTGTCATGCCAAGTCACTTTAGCTTTAAGTTACTGTAACAAAATGTCTGACACAATGCTATATTTGAAGAAAAGAGGTTTACTCAGCTGACAGGTCTGGGGACTCACAGTCCAAGCAGCAGGGCACGGGCTCTGCGGAGGGCTGTGCGTCGGCAGCATCACCTCATGGTGGACAATGGCAAAGCACGCTGGAGCAAGCAAGTGACTGTATCTCAGCTCAGGAGCTAGAGAGCAGAGTGGGGCTCGGTCTGCTCCTTTTATACTGACTCTCTTGAGAACTCAAAGGTCCCTCAAGAACTACCTTCCGAGTTCACATCCTGCAATGACCTGAGGACCTCCTACGAGCCCCTGCCTTGTCAAGATTCTGCCACCTCCCCATAGGGCCACCCCGGGGAACCAAGCTTCTAATACGTGAGCCTTTGAGGAGGCAATTAAACCACATCCAACCACAGCAGAGCCTGAAGGCCGCCTCTGGATGAAGCTCTTCCTCTCCTCCTACGAACCCAGGGAGGTTTCCTAAGGCAGGGTTCTGGCTCAGTTGCCCAGGCTGGCCTTGAACTTGCAGTCCTCCTGCCCCTGAGGAGGTGGATTACAGGTCTGGGCTGCGCTGCCTGGCTTCACGGTGCGCTTCTTAAAGGCTCCGTGTGTATTAACTCTCACCGCCGCCGCCCACCTGTCATCCTCGGTGTTCAGATGGGGAACCGAGGTTCAGATCAATGGGCACGTTCGCTGGGAACGGTGGTCAGGACTGGAACGGGAGGGTCCGGCTGCGGGGTGGTGGCCTTCAACACTGGTCTGTGCTGTCCCTTAGTGAAGAAGCTGAGCTCAGCCGGGAAAGCGTGAAGAAAGTGGCTCTAGTGGCGCCGGGGACCAGATGACCCGTCCACCTTCACCCTAGCCTGCTTCTGTCCAGTGAGACGATCCTGGGCCAACAAGGGGTCTCAAGAGGAGATACGACCATGGGGTACCCATCCCAGAATACCGGGTTCCCTGCGGTGTCCCGCCCGGCCTGGGGGTCATGGTGACGTGGAGCACAGCGTCCTCTGCTGGCCAGAACGGGAACACACTCAGGGAGAGCCCAGGCCAGAGGGAAGCCTCAGCTGATTGGGCCTCTTACTCTTCCAGAAAGAAGAGCCAGGGAATTCCTGGGCCTGGAACAAGGAGAAATCCGGGAGAGACAAAACAAGCCCATATCCCACGTCCAGGATGGACAGGCAGGGCTGGGTGCCAGGGTCGGGTCCCCCGTGCCAGGGGTGCCCAGCATTTCTTGGCAGAGTAGAAACTGTTTCTCAGAGCCTGAGGACCCCCGGAGAGTGGCTGTGACTCCCTGCAAAGGCTGGGGAGGGGCTTGCGGGTGGTGACAGCTGAGCCCTGGAGCCTGGCACAGGTCACACCAGGGACCCTTGAAGGTTAAATGGCACCTGTGGTGACCACTGCAGAAGAGATTCTTTCTCCATGAGGGTCAAGCAAGTGATCCGAGGCAGAAATGGGCTGCCTCTCCCCCACTGAGCTCCCTGTCTACTGAGGTATTCAAGAGAGCTAGGCGACCCCCTGACAGATTTCAGGCACTAGGGCTACAACAGAGTACCCAGCAGCTTGATGAGGCGGGTCCCCTGCCTCACACAACTTTCCCTAGGAACGTGGGGCACAGAGAGGTTAAGAAACTGATCAAGGTCTCACAGGGTCAGGTCCAGGTGGGCCACAGAGCCCATGCACGGCCACCCCTGGACTAGAAGGAGCAGACTGCCTGAGATGCTCAGTCTATTGGAAGACCCCCTGCTGCCCAAAGCCCCTGTGCTATGGTTTGAATGTCCCCATCAAAACTCAGGTTGGAAGGTAGTCTCCATTGTAAAGCATTGAGGGTGGAAGCTGAATCTGCCATGGCACTCGGAGGGAGACCTTTGGGAAGTGATTAGGGTTGAAAGAAGCCATATGCATGGGGCCCTGATCCCATGGGACTGTGGCCTAATAAGAAAGAGAGACTGGAGCTAGGACTCTCAGTCCTGCTCATCACAGGAGTCTCAGAACTCTGCAGAGAGCTCCCACCAGCAAGAAGGCCCTCACCAGATGCGGCCACCCAGCCTTCAGAACAGTGAACTGAATGAACCTCTTTTCCTTATACATTACTGGATCTGTGGTAATCAGTTATAGCAACAGAAAACGGACTAGGACACCCTGCAGTCTGCTAGACAACCCTCCACTGCCCAGAAACCCAGCCCTTGTTGCTTCCTCCCTCGGCGTTCCCTGCGAGCCTCTGACTGGGTTGGCCTGGCTAGGACAAGACCAAGATGGCACAGAGGCTGGCAGGGCTCTGTCCCCAGCTCCTCCCTCAAGCTCTGGGGAAGTGCCCCTCTGAATGCAGACAGTGTCCCCTCAGAAGCTGTCAGCTCCCCCACCCGTCCACCCTGGCTGTCAAGTGGGTCTTCAGGAAGCTGTGGCAGGTGATGGCTTCCTGCCTGGGAACAGCACCTCTCAGCAAACTGACAGGTAATTGGCCCCTAAATCCCCCGTGAGACACGGGGAGGATGAGGAAAAATTACGGCTGTGGAACTGAGTCTTAAAAATTATATCACCTTTGCTGACAGTGTAATTACTCCTTTTCTCGAGATTTAGTGCAGATCTCCAATCCTGAAACAGCCGGGGGATATTTTAAGGGCTCTTCCTTCTCCATTCTTCCTCCTTTCCCTGGGGCCTACGAGGTTGGATTCCTGGTGTCCGTCAAACTCCCATCCCTCCTAGGAAACGAAATGTCCCTGGGCTGCCCATGGCAAGGGCCACTATCTTGGTGAGGGCGATGGAGGCCTCAGGGGAGCCACCTTGACCCAGGACTCACAGAGCTCGGGGTGCCCAGGGCAGCCAAATGGTCCCGAATGAACCTGGTCACCTTTGTGAGTGTGCAGAGTGCTCTCCTGGCCTCCTCTGGCAGAGGTGCCAATGCCCACCACACCCCGCAGCCTCCCGTGTGGTCACCTGCAGGCAGGTCAGGCTGCAAGAAGCAGGCGGCTCCCCTTCCTCTGGGAGCAACCGAAGAGCCCTGGGGTCTGTGGGAAGTACCCCAGGCTTGGGACCTGTGCCAGCCGCCTGGAGGGTCCCCCACGGTGTCCACCATGGCTACTGCTCATCAACATGCCCCTTGTTTGCTTCCTGTCCTTTTTGGTCTGTTTCCCCACATTTATATGCATCTTGGGATTGCCCCCAAATCAACTTCCTGCACCCCAATCCTTGTCTCAGGCTTAGCTTTGGGGAAAACCCAAACCAAGGCCCCTCCTCTGCGGCCTGGCCCAAGTCCATGTGGACACGTCCTTGTATGGAGGAGGACAGCTAGCTCTGCAGTGAGGAGGATGGTCTGGATGTCCCCAGCTCAGGGGCCTGAATTCCAGATGCCGCAGTGTCTCTCTCCCTGTCACCCCTTCTCCTGCCTCTGCAAGGCCCACCTGCAAGGGTCCCTGTGTGGGAGAGGCCGGGTGACCTCAACTTCCCTTGGCTTCAGGGTCCTCAGGATAGAAGGACCCATCCTGGTTTGGAATCCAGTGGGCTCGGGAATAAGAACTCTGAGATAGTTTTGCTTTCAGTGGCTGTCAGGACAGGGCTCTGGTAACTGGAGGCAGAGGACACTGGGCTAGGGCCAGCAAGGAATTAGATCTCTGCTGCTATTGGAAAGGCCACAGAATTGTCACCAAGTCCATGGCCAAGGGCCAGTGGGGGTAGAGCAGCCAGCAGGCTTGGGCCAGCAGACTCAAGCCAGTTCAAGAAAGCATCTTTGGCAGCCCTTATCTGCCAGGCCTCGCACTTGACCTGCGCCCGACTCCACTGCCCAAAGACCCTTCTGCAAGGGCAGAGCAGGATCCCGAAGAGAATGTAAGTTTCCAGAGGTGGCCAGAGCTGTGCCTGAGCTTCCAGGCAGAATCCTCTGGAGGGGCTCTCATCTTGGAATCTCCTACAAGACCCTGGTGGGCCCGGAGGTGCAACCAGCCCCCCCTCAAGTCCATGCACATCCCCTCACCACCTAATCATGCACCCCGGAAGTACAGCCATAGCCTGATTTTGCAGCAGCCTATGCTCTGCAGGAGGAGAAGGAAAACTAACATTTATGAGGTGCCTACTGTTTGCCCAGCCCTAAGAAGTTGACATTTATTTACTCAGTTTTCCAATTATCCCTATGTGACGGGTGTCATTATCATCCCTGTTTTGCAGAGAGGAAAACAGAGACCCAGAAACTTGTGCACCATCACACAGCTCCTTCAATGCAGAAACAGATTTGAACTCAGGCAGCGTGGATCCAGAGCAGGCTCTAACCACTAGTCTCAACACCCTTGACGTTGACCGCTAACCACGGCTTAGGAACATGGTCTTGGGAATCGGCACCCCCACACTGCTCTCCGCCTAGATCTGACTGTTCTCCTCCAGGTGTGCATGTCAGTTAATTTTGCATGACCACTTGCTAGGGCCGCAGAGCGTCCAGATGGACGGTCCAACGTCATTCTCCGTGTGTGTGAGGGTGTTCCTGGAGGAGATTAACGCGGACTGAGGAGACCAAAGAGAGCAGATTGCCCTTCCCACCATGGGGGGACCTCGTCCAACTAACCGAAGAACCAAACAGAGCCAAGAGGCTGCGTAGGCGGGAACTCCTGCCCGGCTGCTGAGTGGAACGTGAGCCTTTTCCAGCCTTCGGACTTGGACGGAAGCACTGGCTCTTCTTGGTCTGGAGCTGCAGCTCTGTGGGGACAGCATGCTGCATCCTGAGCTCTCCCCTGGGCCTTCCAGCTCCTGCTGCGATGCCCCACTGTGCTCCTGGATCTCCCTCTCCGCGGGCTGACTGCGGATCTTGGGACTTCAACCTCCACAATTACATGAGCCTGTTCCTTACACACACACACACACACACACACACACACACACACATTCACGGTCTCCTGTTGATTCTCTTCTCTGGAGACCAGTACAGAGGGCTTGTGGCTTTTGCTTCCTAGGTGACAAAGGTCTCAGCCAACACTGGGAATGCCACTGGTCCAGGCTTGCCTTGGAGGGATGTGGCAGGCAAGAGCAACCCAAGGTCTCCCTGGGGAGACTTACCAGTTGGCACAGACAGGGACTGGTCAGCACTGGGGCTGGACGTGAACACGTGGTGGACGTAGCCTGAGGCCTGTCTCCACTTCAGGAGAGCAACAGAGCACAGAAGCAGTGACCCTGGGGCCATCCAGAACCCGAGGCTCCTCTCTAGGTTTGGAAACCTCCCGGATATAGAAACTTAACATGCCAGGGACTCTCTTTGCTGGTCCTTCTTACCTGTGACCGGGTCTGGCCACCACATGGGATCTTCTGGAACTGGCCACACAGAAGCAGGATGAGTGGCCTGTAGTGGCTGCTGCAGGGTCCTGTGTGCAGGGCCCAGGCCCCGAGGCCCTGGCCACTCTGCGGAGGTGGTGGAGGGTCTTCACCAGACCAGTCCCAGTAAGACTTTGACTGTGTTTTTTGTCATAAAGTCAAATTCTTCAAGAAATTCTGCAACCACCCAGTGTCCGTCCCTCCCTCCCTCCCTTCCTTCCTTCCTTCTTCTGCTTAGATCAGCCAGAATCAGTCTCTGTGGCTTGCATCTAGCACCCTGGCTGAAGCAGCCATCCGTAGTCTAGAACCTCAACAATCTACCCAGGTTACTTCCTTGTGCCGTGCTCAGACCTTGAGGAAGGAGGCTTATTGCTGTTGCCAATCTGAGGCCCAGAGGGGTTGTGTAATTGTGACCAGGTCTCAGAGCTTTGGCTGGAGCCAGGATTCTCACCCAGGTGACTCCAAGGACAACACCTTCTCAGCCACCAGGGTCCCTGGTTCTGCCCGGATTCCTTCCCTGCCACCTTCATCACACCCATAAGCAAGGGAGAAAGGGAAAAGCCCAGCGTGCAGGGCTGGGCCCTCGAGCCAAACTGGCCCTGAGCTGGGTGCTTTCCTCCACGTCTTCAGGGAGGTGTCCGCAGCCTTTAACTCCAGCTGGGCGAGGACAGCCTTCGGATGTATCCACCAGCTGCAGCTGAAAGGCCGACGATGCCCGGCGCTCATCCGCACGCGGACATCGCGGAGGTGCAGTGTCGCTGGAGCTGGGAGTGCACCCCAAGTCCGTCGCCGGGCCCAATGCCGCGCTTTCTATCCACCCTCACGCCCTGATGGCCACATCAATATGTCGTAGCCGCTTCAGTGCCTGTGACAGATAAATGAACGCTCTGGCCCCGAGCACTCGGGATGCCGCCGAGAGGAGACAGAACTCAGGGAACTGAAGCAGAGGGCCCCGCTGCGCCCCTGCCGGAGCCCACGGTGGGCGTGTAGGAGCCCCACTCCTGGCGAGGATGAGGGACATGGTCATTTTTCTGGCATCGATCTGTGGGTTCTTCATTCGCTGGGAGCAGCCCAGAGCGAGGATGGGCAGAGGAATCTGGAAGGCCTCCTCTGACTGCCAGCCGGAGTGGGGCCAGCACTCCCGGGAAGCCAAGGGAGGTGCAGAGCCCTGCCTGGAGGCTGCGTGGCCGTGGAAGGGGCAGCTGGGCACCAGGTTTGTCTGTTAGTTTTATGGGTCACTGGCACCCCAGGGAGGCCGGAGCTGGAAGCCGGAGCTGGGCATCTGGCCCTGCGTGTCCAGGGCTGAAGCTCCAGGCTGAGCTGAGCACGTCTGGAAGCACTTGGTAGGCTTTCCAGGCCTGGGCCTGTCGCCCCGGCTCGGTTTCCCTGCGCGGCCCCTCCACCAGCCTGTCAGCTCCGCGTCCAAGGCACCTCATCCATCACATCACCTAGCCCCACTGGTCTGACCTCTGACCCTCTTCAGGCCATTGGGAGCAGCTTCCTCTGGCTCTTCTGGAAGGTGTCTCTCCTCCAGAAACGGGAGGCCATGCAGAGGGCACCTCGCTCTCTTGGCCAGCAAGGGTCTGTGCTCAGGACTCAGGTGTCCCTGCACCTGCCGAGTGGACCTTGAGGCTGCCTCTCCTCCTCCCCTACCTCCTGGCAGCTGAGCATGCAGGGCAAGCTTTGGAACCTGAGTTGAGCGTGCACTCGGCCTGGTACTGGGCTGGGGTAAGCCCGGGCCTCGCCTTTGTGTGCACAGCAGCAAATGTACCCATCTTCCAGGGTTGCAATAGGCCCAATGAAGCTCTGTGCTCAAGGGGGACTTTCCCCAGGTGTATAACCACGACTGACTTCCCACGAGTGGCAGCCCTCTGTGGAGTCCTTTGGGTTCTGCCCTGAATGGGTCGGGAGGCACGGAGGCGGGTCTAGCGCCAGGGCATGTGCCAGGGGAAGCAGGACTTCTTTGTGCGATGGAGGAAAGTGGGAAGGGGGTAAGCGGGAGGCAGGAGGGTGGGTAAAAAGGCCAGCCAGGATGTAGACAGAGAAGGCGGCAGTCCTGGGCTAAGGGACTCACTGCTGTGCTAAGGGACCGGTGACCCGGGCGCTGTGGGCTCCTGTTACCCTGCAAAACTCTGAAGGCATTAAAAGCTGGAGGTGGGGCAGGAGGGCCTCTTCCTGTCACATGGAAGGAATCAAGAAGGACCATGGCTGCTGTGGAACCTGGACACAAATAACATACGCGTCCACCTGGTCCCTGCTGGATGTTCCTTCTCTCCTCTTCCACCCTGAAAGGAAACACGAAGGTCCCAGGCACAGGCTGGAAGACCCTCTGGAGAGACCTGCTCTGCCCCTGAAGGAGGCCGGGAGGGGCAGGCTGGGGGCTCATCCCTGGGGCCAGGACCTCAGGAGACCCGCTGCCGGGAGTTCAGGCCTCCCAGCCTCCTCTCGCCCCCATTCTGGGCTATGCACTCAGGCCTCAGGCAAAGCCTTTCCAGCTCCTGCTGACCCGGGGTGACATCACTGACCACACGGCCACCACCAAATTAGAAAGTGATAAATCATTGATTAGACTTGTCTAGTGACTCTCAGAAACTGGGCTCTGGTCAGCAAGCAGGCCACCCTCCAGTGTGACGCCTGGTGTGACGCCCTCCAGTCTAAGGAGGACCCATGGACAGGCCCATGCAAACTGCACCACGCCCTCGCGGGGTCGTGTTGAGCAGCTGTGGCCAGGCCCCTCGATGCCTCTGCTCTCTCTGCAGTAAAACAGGGACAACACCCGCTGCTGTGGAGAGAATAGTCACAGTCCCAAAGCGTCTGGTGCTGTGAGCTGCCAACAGAGGGCTGCAGAGGAGGCCAGGCCTCTGCCCGTGGGCTCAGGAGGGCGGGTTTGCTGGTAGTGCCACCTCTGACTCGCTGTGGGCACAGGTTGTGGCCTCAGTGTCCTTTTCCTGCATCTGGGTGGCATCAGGACCACAGGCAAGTTCTGACATAAAAGAGCTTCAAGTTCTTTAGGAGAAGACAGGGATGGACATCAGCTTTCCATCATCTCCCCTCCAGGGAGGGGTCATGGCAGCGTAAGACACAGGAGAGGAGCTCAGTGTCACTTTCCGGCCTCTGGGTGGGCCAAGGACATATCGTGTCACCCTCTAGGAGAATGTGCTCTTCCTGTCTTTCCCAGACTTTGAAGAACTTCTTCCTGAATCTGTCTGGTAGCAAACCACAGAAACCTTCACCGAGGGAATGTTCTAGAAGGATATGGGGGCACGAGGCATTCACAGAGGATGAAAAGAAAGTTTGGAAAGTAGGGAGAAAAATGGATTCTGGAAGGCGGGCAGCAGAATCTGGCTGTGACACTTCGGTCACCGTGGTCACCAGACCTGCCCCCAAAGACCTCTGCAAACAAGTTCCAGTTGTCCCTATGTCTTGACAGAGGCAAAGCTAGAATGTATGGTTGGCTATTCCTGGTCACCTGATGACTCTGGCGGCTGGGATTGGCCGAGCTGGTCACCTGACGGCCCTGGTTCCTGGGATGCGGAGAGGAAGGTCCCCCCTTAGGCCAAGCGGTGGGCTGAGTGGGTTGCGACCTGCCCACTGGGGCTGCCCCTTGAGAGCACGTCGGCTGGTCCTGGAGCTGACCCCTCAGCTCCCACCTGGCTCCCCTGCTGGTCAGGCAGGG
Source organism: Sciurus carolinensis (assembly GCF_902686445.1). Lineage (NCBI taxonomy): Eukaryota > Metazoa > Chordata > Mammalia > Rodentia > Sciuridae > Sciurus > Sciurus carolinensis. The sequence goes on along the minus strand of NC_062215.1, from coordinate 6,957,459 downwards.
GCAAAGCCACATTAGCAACTTGCCCACGTCCTCCACCCAGGGCAGATAAATTGGAGGCTTCCCTCGGGGAGGAAGGACGGCAAGGGTGGGCTCTATTACAAAGCAATATTCTGAAGGAGAAGAGAGCCATTTGGACGGGAAGATGGAGCCTGTGAATTTGGCTTGTCTCCCTGCATCGGGGGCAAGATTGATTTTATTCATAAATACTCCCAGCGATCTCGAGCTCCAAAGCAGGCGGCAAATGGCCACTAATGAGTCCCCTTGACCTTCCTTATGCCCACCAGCACAGCCACCGTCCCGTCCAGACCCTGCCCTTCCTTCCTGCTTTACCAAGGTCACATATTTAACGGATGGAGTGAGACCAAGAGCAAAGGGCAAAGGCCTTGAACTTGGGGGGACTCCGGCACCCCAGAGCTTACCCTGTCTTTTTAACCAGATCTCCCCGTTCCTCTCTCTCAAACCCACGCTGGGCGCCCTTCCCCTGCAGCCGGCCGGCTCCCGTGCCCTCAGCTTCCGGCCTGCCCAGGGCGGTCTTGACTTCCACTCCTTCGCCACCTGGAACCTGAGTCCCCGCTGCAGCCCGTGCCCCTCACAGCCGGCCTGTCCTCGCTGACTGATGGGAATAATTGGTACCGTCCTCCAAGGACCCTGTCTGCGTGGATCTGTAGACAACGGATTTCAAATTGATTTAAAGCCTGTGTCATGCTGGCTTAAAGAAAAGTCCCCAAAGAAATTAGCCAGTTTAACATTTGAGGATGCTTAGCAAACCTGCCCCAGGTAATCACAGAGCGGGGCCGTTTCGCCAGGACGGAGGAAAGAGAGGTGCCAAGGAAGCGTGGGCAGCCTCCCCGGCGAAGGCACAGCCGAGGACGCCAGGGTATCGCTGCCGTTGACCTTCCGCTCACGCTTCTTCCTCCAGGAGGCTAGAGGAGCGCCCAGAGTGTGCTCCCGACTCCAAGTCCAGGCTGCCTCCATGATTTTCTTGTGTCCAGTCTCTTCCTCCTCCAATGCCCCCTGCTTGGCCACCAGGGCCGCCTCCCCCAACCCAAGGCTAAACGAATTGCTCTCCCAAAGAAAGCCCCATGAGGTCACCCACGGGACCACAGGCTGCAGACCCTCACTCCAAATCAGGCAAGGAAGGCTGCTCTCCTCCTGGGGGCTGCTGAGGTCTCCCCCATCTCTAGGGTCCCCAGCGCTTGGGTAACGGATGCGGCGTCACACAGAGCATCCCAGGCCGCACGTGCTCTCACCCACTTACTCCGGAGCTGCTGGAGAATTCACAGCCCTCAGGAGCCCTGCGGCCACCACCACTTCTGTGGGGCCTCCCTGGGGGACCGTCACTTTCCCCCTGCACACCCGGTCTGTGCACATTTGGGGCTTTTAAGTTACAGGCAAGTGCTTTATGGGAAGCCCCTTGACAACCCAGGCCCACAGAGGCCAGGAGCAGCCCAAGACAGGGCCCAGCCTGGGCCAGTTCTGTGAGTGGAGTGTTGAACCAGAGCAGCCAGGATGCATGGACACAGCCCTGCCCTCCAAGCGTCGCCTGCTACGGGGGCTGACCCTCCTCCTCGGCTTGCTTCCAATTAGCCAAACAGCCCTGGTGCATGTCATTTTTGTTGGTCGGTCACCAACATTTAAATCTACCGAGTCCTAGCAGGGCACGGTGGCACACACCTATAATCCCGGGGCTCGGGAGGCTGAGGCAGGAGGATCGCAAGTTCAAACCAGCCTCAGCAATTTAGCGAGTCCCTAGGCGACTTATGGAGACCCTGTCTCAAAATAAAAAATATAAAGAGCTGGGGATGTGGCTCAGAGAGTTCCACCTCCCACTACCAAAATCACTCAATCGATCAGTCAATCCACTGAGTGCTTTTTGGGGTGGGGTTAGGCTCTTTGGGTGCATCACTCTATTCAATCCCGGGGTTCTCAACATCACTGGGGAACTGGTCAGAAGTGTACCTTCTTCAGCTGCTCCCCAGACTCACTGGATTAGAGATGTGGGTGTGGCACCCCAGCTGTGTTGAACAAGACCCCACCCCCAGAGGAGATGCCAGGCACTCAAATATAACACCACCCCATGAGAAAATACCAACCCAACCTCCAGGGGAGAACTCTGAGGTCAGCCGGTAACTCACCCGGGATCTGTCAATGAGGCCACATCTTGATTGAAGGGCATGGCAGACTCAAAAGTAAGCCACCCTTACCAGGGCGTGATGCGATGGCACCTTACCTGGGAAGGGGGTCTTCGCAGCTGAAATTCAGCATGCTGGGAGGAGGCGAGCCTGGATCATCTGCGTGCCCCCTACAGGCCAACGTGAGCGTCCTTATAAGAAAAGAGCACAGTGACTCTGACACCCACCGAAGGAGTCACCCATGTGGCCATGGGGCAGAGAGCAAAGTGGTGCAACCACTGTAACCTGGAGAGGCAAGGGGGGCTTCTCCTCTAGAGTCTGCTGTGGGAACAGCCCTGTGGCACCCTGATTTCAGAGTTCCTCCCTCCAGATCATGAGAGAATTCATTTCTGCGGCTTTAAGCCACCAAGTCTCTGGTAATTTGTTACAGCAGCCTCAGGACACTAATAGAGTCCCAGAAGATTGAAGCTGCTCCTGGGATTCTGGTCCTGTTCCAGTGACAAGAAAGCAAGACACTTGGTGATGGTCCCATGGAACCAGCCTTTCCTTCAGATGTCACTGAGGAGGGACAGGGAGTAGAGAGGTAGGGGTGGGTCTCCTGTCCCCACTAGAGAGGCAGTTCCGGGAGGACGGGCAGGGGATCTTGGTGGTCTTTCTATGCCCACGCTTGTTAAGGGATGAATGGGGTGTGACAATTTCCATCTCACTCTTCAAACCACAGGCGGGGAGCAGGATTTCAGTACTGGCTCCTTTTTAGGGTTAAGGATCTCAGGCAGGAAGAAAATCTCTAACATTTTTTTGAGGCCAGAGAAGATGGTGATTCATTCCCTTTGAGGGATTTCTTTTACATGTTCATCTCTGAAGTAGCCAAATGAGTGGAGCTCTCGGCACATCCGGCACGCCGTGAGGTGCCCGTGAGGCACCTGGGGAGCTTGTTAAAGGCGGTTCAGACGCGGTCGGCCTGCGCCAGCTCGGCCTGGGCCTGAGAGCCTGCATTCCTAACAAGCTCCAGGGGGAGTCCCGGGCTGCTGGCCCCGGGACCAGGCTTGGAGTCAGAAGGTGGCTGGTTCTGGAGGCCACTCTAAAAGCACCTGCTCCAGGACCCTCCCTCTGGAGAAGGAAACCGAGGCAGAGAAGGGGAAGGAGCTGGCTGAGGTCCCAGAGCAGGGAATGGATGTTCCACGCTGGCCTAGGCGCCGACTCTGGTTCCCGGGGGCGAGAGGAAGGACGCGGGGCTTCCCTGTGGGGTCAGAGCCCCCTACGCCACCCCGGCCAGGGCGCTCTGCTGCCCGTCCTCCTGCAGGTTCTAAAGCACTCGTCAGTCGCCGGGCTGATGGATGGGCCGCTCGTCTGTGAGGTTTGAGGCTCTCTCCACAGATGTAATCAGGACTCCCGAGACGGCCTGGCAGCGGGCATGTGGGGAGGGAGCGCGCAATACATTTAATCAAGGAGCAGATGGGGAGCTGATAGAGTGTGTAGAAAAATCGGGCTTCTGTGATAACATTCGCTTCCCCCACCCAGCCTCCGCATCCCCTGGCTCCTCCACAGGGCTCCCCGTGCCAACTCCAGCCCCTGCCCTTTCCAAAGACGGTTTCCTCAGGAACCTGGGGCCCCTGGAGATTCACACAGTGGGAGTGAGGGGGGTGCTGCGCTCGAAGCCCGGCATCCCCAGGCAAAGCCCGAGCGCTGGGCAGCCGGGGAGCTGACAGGCGGGCCCAGCCCCAGAGCTTTCTGAGGACCTGTCAATCATGGGCCCCCTGGAGCTGGCAGAGAGGAAACGGGGCTCAGTGGTTTTTTAACCCCTGGTTCACTGCCAGGTTCGCCGACCCCTGGCTCCGTGTCCTCAGACGTATCTAGGTCCATGGGAGGACGTGTGGAGTGGCTCTCACCGGGGGCGGCCTTGTCCCCCAGGAACATTTGGCGGTGTCTGGAGACATTTTCTGGTTGTCACGAGGAGGGTGGGAGGAGGCTCTTGGCATCTAGTGGGTAGAGGCCAGGGAGGCTGCCGCAGCCGATAAAGCCAGTCCTGCAAAGCCAGGCAGCCCCCACAACACCAGCCCTCCCACCCAGAACGCCAGCGCAGCCCAGCCGAGAAACCCCGCTGGCGGGGAGCCGGATGTTGGCAGGGCTCGGCTCCAGCCAGGCTGCCGGCTTCCAGGTGGATTGGTCTGGCTTCTTCGCCACCTCTGCCGCGGCACCCGGTCCTCCCGCGAGGACTCTCTGCAAATGACGGGCGGCGCTGACGGTCAGGGCAGGACCTCCGGGCGCCCCCTGTTCCCAGGGATAATGCGGCTCACCGTCCAGGCGGGGCGGCCTGGGGGCGATGTGAACAGCGCGTGGGGGGTGAATAGACAGAGGCTCTGGGCCCCTCCCGCGCGCCCCGCGGGCCCTGCCACTTGTTCATCCTCGGAAATCCACTCATAAGCGGAGCTGAGGGGGGAGGGAGGGACATCCCGGTCCTCTGGCCTTCCCTCTTCCCTCACCGCCCCCATACCTGGCATGGCCAGCTGACCTCTCTGGACTGGGCTTCCTGAGGGGAGAAGGCCACACCTGTGTCACCTCCCTCGGACCTGCTGCCGGACTCTGTCCGTCCCTTCAGTTGCAAGAGAGAGCAGGCTCCCTGCCTTGGATCTCCTCCAGGCAGCAGTCTGGCGAAAAGGCTTCCCCCTCTTGACCCGGTCTTCATGGGAAGATCAACAAGATGTGCTCGAAGTAATAACTTGAGTCCTTTATTTGCTGTGTGTTTAGCATATCCCAGACGCTGAGCTCAATGTGTTTACCTTACATCACACTTATCCTCTGCCAGTCTATGGTGATGTTTTACTCCCATTCCACAAATGGAAGAACAGAATCCCAGAGAGGTTAAGTAACTTGCCCAAGGTCACACAGCCAATGTGTAAGCAGGATCCCCAGGACTTAAACCCAAAGACCATCCTCTTAGTAGCATGCTCCTGACTGTCCCCTTGATTGCTTCTCAAAATGGTTGCCACTCACCCACAGCATCAACATGACCTACAGCTGGCTTGACACACAGAATCCCAGCCGTGCCCTAAATGCAGAATGGGCACCTACACTTTGATATTGAGGACCCTGGGACAAGGGGTGCATTAAAGTGGCAATTCTCCAGGGGCAGTGCAGGAGGGCAGGCAGGGCTGGGTCAGTGGAAGGAGACGAGCATGTGTCCCAGCCACCCAGTCAGCCAGGGAGACTGGGCAGGTGCACGCTTTGCTTGGTGACGTCTGGGGCTGGACATCTGGGTCTAGCCACGTCTCGGGTTTCTCTCTTTGGGTATTCAAGATTGCTGACTTCCCCCTTTCCAGCTTCCCTGACCCTTGGGATGCATCTGTTTCTGTGTGACCTGAGGCCCAGCCAAGCCCAGGCTCCAGGCTGCAGGACCAAGTGTCCCGCTCTCTACTTGCTGAGAATTCTTCCAGTCGCCTTCTGGGTTTGCTTTCCTGTGACGGTCTTTTCCTCTCATTGGAAACACTTTCATCTCCCTTTTGAGCTGGGACTTGGGGCTTCTCCCGGGTCTCTGAGGTGTTGTTTCTGTTGCCAATTAGAATATAAAAGTACGGCCATTTATCAAAGATACACAGAAAGCAATACACGGTGCATCGCCAGGAGACCATGTCTGCAAACCGGGTGCAGGCTTCTCCAGCTGCCGGGGCTCCGCCCAGCCTGGTTGGAAGACGCTCCCTGAGATCTCGCGGGGAGGCGGCTTTACTTCCGCTTGACTTCTGGGGTTGGAGGAGGCTGCTGACTCTGAAGTCCCGTGAGTACCCATATGATTAGAGTAAGAAGAGGCAGAGGTGAAGGGAGCCTCCGGGGCCGACCTTGACCCAATGCTCTCTCCCAGTACCACCCTGACGTGGCCGAGACCAGCTGGGAGTCAAGCCTCAACCTTGTGCATCAGGTTCGATGCACATCCAGAAAGTCCCAGGCACAGGCCCTTCCATGAAACCCTGTTGTGCTGGAGATTTATTTATATATTTTAAAACAGTACCTAAGCTCAACTCTGAGACCAGGAAACTTATCATTTCTCAGGAGGTGATGCTATGGTGATAGAAACTGCTAGAACTCAGCAGCAGGGCCGAGTTGCCCCTCAACCACTGGCAAAGATCTTCAAATATTTGTGTAAGTTGACCTATTGGAAAGAGAGCAGGGTTAGTCTGCATTGTTAGGAGTTTGCATTAGGACCAGCAGGTAGAAGCAGCAGAGGGAAATTGGGGTTTGTAATAGTTATTAACAGCACTGGCTAGAATTCTTTGAGTCCTTGCAAGGTTTGAGACCCTTTTCTTTCTGTCCCTCTTTGCCACCTACAAAGGTGGGGGACTCTGGACCTGGGGCATGCAGAGACGTCCCTCCCTCCCAAAGCAGGAGAAGCAGGGTGCGGTTGGAAGGAGGCGGAAGTCAACTGGGCCACAGCCCAGCCAGGGCACAAGCTTCCTTCCTCCTGGCACTGCCCGCCAAGAACCTCTGAGAAGAGCTGGCCTGGCTTGGCCATCTGTGCCAGCTGGGTCAGGCCCTGCCGTCCCTTGGCCAGCCTCGAGGTCACCTCTCTCTATGTCTCTTCTCCGGGGGTCAGTTCACCCTTCCGCTGTCCGCCAGGTGCGCAGTGACCCTTTGGGCTGCCGACAGTTAAGGGAGTGAGTCCAGAGTTTGAGTGGCAGACCCAAGTCTCCCTGCACAGACTAGGATCTGGACTGGAGAGAGGAGTATCATTATAATAGGGGGCCTTGACCTTGGCCCTAGAAAGTTCTCCAGCACAGTTTCTTCAGGGAGCCCGGGGCTTTTAAACAGGGGTCTGCAAATGTTTCCACAAAGGTCCAGGCAGGAAATATTTTTGGCTTTGCACCCTAAAAAGTTTTCATGGCAGCTACCCAACGGCCTTTGTAGCACAGAAGCAACCAGAAAGCAATATGTAAATGAGGGAGTGCGTTCCAAACTTCATTTACACAATCAGGCCATGGCAGGGCTAAATTTGGGGCTGTGGGCCAGAGCTTGTGGGTTGCATTAGAGTTGGGGTCTCCTATGCTAAGCCAATGGCTCTGGTCCTCATCTGGCTCAGGGGCCAGAGGGCAGGGAAAGTGAAGGACAGAGGTGCCTGACGTTTCCTTGGTGCCTGCCAGCCACTCGTCAACCTTGCCAGCCTCCCCAGAGGGCCCCAGATCTGGGTTCTCCTGGCCCCCATGTCACAGATGAGTCTGTGGCTCAGGGCTTGTTCTTCATTCACACCGATGGTGACATTTGAGTTGGAGCCCCATGCAAAGGGACTCCAGGGCCCACGTTAGTGCTGCCAGTTGGACTGGTCCCAGGAAAGGCAGTTCAACAGCCAGGTGGGTGCAGGGGTCTGTGGCTCCTCCCAGCCACAGTTGGGTGGGGCTGCTTGAACTGGGTGTGGGGACCTGCTTCCTTCTCGGGCTCTGTTCAGGTGACGCTGGGCTCTGCATAAACGGCAGTGACTGCTGCCTCCACAGACTCGCTGGTGTGCTGCTGGCTGAACTCAGCTTCTGAGTCCCTTCTTCATGCCCCCTGCCGGCTCCCTCCGCACCTGGAGGTTAAGAACTCCTTGACTGGCACCCAGAGCCGCCCACGGGGCGCAGACGGGGCTCCGCCCACCAGTGCGGTAAGGTGCACACACAGGTGCCATCACCAAGAGCTCACCAAACCCTAGGAGTGGACGTCCCCAGAGCCCAAGTGGCCTTGGTCCCTGCCTGTTGTCCCCAACAGGGAGCACCCACCTCCTGGGGGTAGGGGTGGTAAGGGAGGCTTTTCATTAAAAAGAATCAAATGCAAATTGGTTGTCTGACTCTAATACTAAGCATCGTGCCCAGCGGGAGGCCCTGGGCTGCAACCTGCCCGCACTGCAGGGAGGAAGCCGTGACAAATGCCACCTTGGTGACAATCTCCATGCAGCTGGGGGCGGGGGGGCTGGGTCACGCACAGGCTGCCGTCCACAAGCTTCTGAATGGCCGACCACCAGGCATCTCTGCTATTTTCCAGGTGGAAACGGAGATTCTTAAAAGAGAGGTGTGGAGCTGGAGGCGGGGCTGGGTCTCCTTAGCAGGGTCGTGGGTCCGTAGTTAGTTCCAGGACTCCTGGAGTGGCCAGCGTTCTGTCTGGCTTACTCTTGGCTCTATCTGGAGGGGGTGGCACATGGCTGACCCACACCAGGTGCTCAGGAAACCTGCCTGAAGGATCAGCAGGGATGGGCTCCGGGAGGGGGGAGTTATCTGAATCCAACTGCCAGGCCCCTGGGTCCTCTCCTTCCTGAGACCCCAGCCAGGTACCAAGTTACACCTGCTCAGCAGTCAGACACCAGAGATGCTCCAGGGAGATGGACCTGTGCTGTGCGAGTTGGCGATCCGCCTCCTACAAGATGATAAAAGGACTAACACATTTAAAGCCCAGGTAACATGCTGTCGAGGCGAGCGACGCTTGTTTGCAAGCCTGTGTGGTCTGGAAGGGCCCTCCGACGGGGCCAGGCCAGCCTTCCACGGGGCCAGCCTTCCACAGGGCCAGGCCAGCTCCGGGGAGCCACCTGCCAGGCATTGGCAGGTCCCAAAGTGGGGCCAGTGGCTGGAGCAGGTCTCCCTGCATGGGGCCATTTGGCCAGAGCCCATTCTGCAGGGCTGGCCAGCAGCAGGGCAGGTCTGGGCAGCAAGTCTGCCCAGTGGCTTCTGCCTCCAGGTCCCAGGCGTGGTGGGGTCAGCTTCTAGGCCTCCCACTCCATCAACAGATTTAGGCCGTCACCTCAAAGAGGTCAGAGGCCTCCAGAATCAAGGCCTAGGAGGCCAAAATTACACTCACCGATCTTCCACAATTGATGCTGGCTTCATGTTGGCTTCCATGAAACCTTCAGTCTGTACAGGGAACAGGTCTTCTAGTGGGGCTGGGGTCATGCCCTGACTCTGCCACACCTTCCCCACAGCCCCTGGGCAAATTATTCAGCCTCCAATTCATTTCCCTCCTCTGCCGAAGGGACAGTATCTGTGAAACCCTTAGAGTACTGCCAGGAAAACCACAGTCGGCTGAGAACCCAGACTGCTGATAGTATCATGGATCAACGCTCCAATCTAAGTACCATCAACAAGGGAAGGGGTAGTGCAGGAAGAGGCCCTGGAAGTTTCTGTTCAGCCTGGTAGCAAGACCAGTCCCTGTCCCTTTTCCTTTTTTTTTTTTTTTGCAGTGCCAGGGTTTGCGCCCAGACTGCTCTTACCACTAGGCTACAACTCCAGCCCCTTTTATTTTTTTGTTTCAAGACCTGGTCTCACTAAATTGCTGAGGCTGGTCTCCAAACTCGCGATCCTCCAGCCTTAGCCTCCCGAGTCTCGGGGATTACAGGGGTGTGCCACCACGCCTGACCACTTCCTTTCCCTTCTGACCTTTCGATCCCTCCAGCCTGGCATTAACCACAGACTCAGAGGGGAACATCCAGTCTGTGTAGAGAAATTTCTGTGCAACTTGCCTTTCTTTTCAAGGGCCTTGCCCCATAGGAGGCTGTATCCAAGCGAGGTCCCCTGCCTGTTTCTGGGGTGAACGTGAAGAGGTACCACCAGGTCCTTCAAGGAAAGCTGACATCCCCCTCATTGGAGGCAGTAGAAGTGCAGGCAGCAGGTGACCTTGGCTCTAGAGAGTGGTCCCTGAGCCCCCTTGGCTCCTGTGACTGAGCCAGCCGAAGTCCAAAGGCCTGGACATTTAGGATCAGCTCTACTTCTGCCGAATCCTATATCCTCCGCCTTCCTACACGGGGCTGGGCACTGATGAAACCTCTCCCTGGGTTCGCATCTGGAGAACCCAGTCCAGGGCAGCCACAGACTCCAAGGAGAAGCACCGAGTCGTGCCTCCCAGCCTGGGTCCCCGCCAGGAAAGCCGCATGCAGGGCTCCGTGCAGCCTGCTCACCTGCTGACTCCAGTTCCGTCGGCTCTCACCTGCAAGCATCTCCCTTTTCTTTTCTCTTTCCCTCTCCAAACAGCTTCATTTCCCGCTGCTGACGGTCTGAGCAATTGTTTACCACCATAAACCACAATACAATTCCATAAATATGTTATTTATCCTTCCTATTATTATTCCCCATTATTTATTTCTGAAACTCTATTATTAAATCTGTAAAGTGTTCCATGATACACTAGCAATGAAAAACACTATATAAAGCCAAGTTTATTATTATTATTACTCCGTGATTAAAACAAGGAAGAAAAATGAACCGCATTAAATCAGACTAGATTTCCTTTCGTCTACAGGGGCCTCTGCTTTGAGGTGAAGGACGGGCCCCAGGGGCCCGAGCTGGGTGGAGGTTCTCCTCCTCCGAGCTGGCAACTCTCCCGGCTCCTCTCAGCGGCTGTTGGTGACACTCGGGAGAACCACAGATTTGCAGGAGGCTCCACGACGCCAGGCGGAGTTTGTTCTGGGCAAAGCGAAAGCAATTCCGTTTGCAATCTTACTTTTCGCCATCAGTCACCGCTGGTGACATGAAGAGGTAATAGAAGTGCCCGGGAACCCTGCATTTTATTTCCACTCGGCAGCATTTCTCTTGCAAGGGAAACATAAATTTGGCCGATTTTTGTGCAGATTTTGCAAAATTAGTCTCCCTCCGTCTCACTCTGTGTATACACACCCGTTGCAGAGACCAGGAGATGGTTCTGCCCTGCAGGAGGGAGGCTCACAAGCGAAGCTTCTTCCCGAGGGGAGGTGGGAGAAGAGGCACGATGGAGAGACACCTGGTGGGCACACAGCTAGAACAGGTGAGGGAGCTGGCTGGGGTGGCTTCCGCCTTACCTGGCAGTGCCCCATCCTTCCGCGCCATGCTATGCTTCCAGGCTGTTCCCTGGACCAGCAACGTCAGCTTCACCTGAGAACCTGCTAGAAATGCAAATTCCCAGGCCCCGCCCGGACCTACCCAACTCTGGGGGCAAGTCCAGCCATTTGTTTTAACAAGCCCAGGAGGCCATTCCCTGGCAACCCCGATGCCAGGGTTGGAGAGGCACCACTCAAGTTCATTGAAACTCCAAGAGCAAGCCCGCCACCTCGCCAGGGGCTCGTTAGAAACACTGAATCTTAAACTTTCCCAAAAGCCGTAGCTGGGCTTTAGCATTTCCACAAGTTCCTCCCAGGGAATTCTCCCACCCACTGTAGTTTAAGGACCACTGCTTTGGGACTTTTGCTCTCTGTGAAGGTCTGGTGGGCAGAGAAGGGGACAGCTTTGGAGGGTGGGAGCGGTGGACTGGAGACACGGGCAATGGAAAAATAAGGGGACATTGAGCGATGAGGGATCCGGGCCGTTGACGCTGAGCATCTGCAGGTTAATTAGAAAGGCACAAACAATTGAATCTGACTGGAACTTTCTCCCATGTCAGAGTCAAAGGCAAACATCATCTTGGCGGGCTGAACTTGGGACGTCTGACTCCTTAGGAGCTGAGCTGACATCTTGTCATTTTGTCAAGTCTTTATGACATACCCACCCAGAGAAAGCACAGCAGAGCATATGATTTGATTATTTTGTGATGGCCTTCAGATAATTTCATATACTATGGGATGTCACAAAATCTAGCACATTCATTGACAGGTTGGGATCTGTTGCTATGGAAACCGTAGAATGAGAGTCGAGAGACCAGGATTTTGGACTGTGCCTCCCCACACCGCTCTGACCCATGGCATGATTTCAGCCACACCCCTCCACTCCATGGCTGGCTGCTGCTTTTTAACGTCGGTCCTGTTCCAGGCCCAGTGATGTCATCGCATGGTCAGTGACACGGGCGTTACTAGTACAGGAGAGGGCCAGAGAGACGGGGAGTCCACATGTGGCCCTGCACCAACCGAAGGGCTGACCCGGGGTTGGAATCCAGGCCTGAGAGTTTGATTCCCCCCCCTTCATCTTTGTTAAGGTCTGATTGACAGACAAAAGTGGTCTCTCCTCCGGAGTACGCAGGATGCGATGTATGCGGACCTGTGACATGATCCAGTCAGACCCCTCAAGGCATCCGTCACCTCGTGTACTTGCTGTTTGTGTCAGAGGTGAAGTTCCGCTCTTGGTGACTTTGCCAGGATACGGCACAGGTAGAGAGGCAGTCCATCCTGCCCACAGGCCTCCAGGGCTTATTTGTCCTGCCTGACCAAACCTGGGCACCTCGGCCAGCCTCTGCCCACCGCCCACTCCTCCCCAGGCCCTGGCAGCCAACCCTCCAGGTCTGCTTTTGTGAGTGGCCTGAGCATCCACCTGAGCAGCCCACTCATCGGTAACAACACACCCAATGGTCATTAGTCCATCCTGCCTTGGTTTGCCCAGGGATGAAATGGGGGGATGGTTTTTCTTCTCAGGTTTGTTACAAAAATGAGAATTCAAAGCTGCTCAGGTCTCCTGGCCATGAAGGAAGGGCCTGCTCCCTGCCCCACCCTCTTCCCGGCTAGAGTTCTGCCAATGCCACCCAGGGTGGCTGGTGGCCTTCCTGCCTGGCTGCCTCCTGGGCAGAGGGGACACTCTCCTGGCGTCACCCTGTCCTCTACCCAGAGGTGCAGAGCTGCGGCAGGGAAGGAGCAGAGGTGACTGGAAGTCAGCTTTGTGACCTCTTGCCTTGACTGGGGGACCGTTGGCAGCGGTGACACACAGGAGAGCGTGACGAATGGCCTCCAAATCACCTCGGGGATGACACAGCCAGATGGAGCTCAGTACTCTTGGACGCACCTCTGCTGGCGATTGCCAATGTACTTATCTTGAAAGAACCGATTTCTGTACACACACTTTTTAAACCCCAGACGCCTCCCGGCTCAGACCATTCTGGACACCTACCAGCCGTGGACGCTCATGTCACAACCTCGGAGCCACCCTCTTATTCTCTGGTCACCCGTTTGACACCGTCAGGGAAGTTCCTGGGCCACCACCTGTGACAGGTTCACCTGTGAGCCTCCTTGGGGTGGGTCAGCCCAGAAACCAGCAAGATTGCAGGGGCAGCTCGGAGGACTGGCTGCCTCACCTTAGGGACCTGGGACCCCTCAAGCAGTTTCCTAGGTGAACTGCCTCTTGCTCTCACGTGGGCCGGGAAAGGGTCGTCGGAAGCCTGCCCTGAGTCTGGATGGGCATTTCCTGAAGACCCTCGGCTGTGCAGTGAGCAGCAGCCACGTCCTCCCGTGGTGCTGAGGGACAGAGGAGGCCGCAGGTGACTCTGTCAAGTACTTGACCCTTCCGGTTCTGCAGGCTGCTCCTTCTTTCTGCTGGCATCACAGAATCTTTGCTGGAAGGTTCTCATGAGTCACGTGGCCCCATTTCACCAACGAGAGAGGTGACATGCTTGCTGGACCTGACATTAAAACTCAGGCTGTGGGACTTGCCTGTGAGCTTTGTGCCCAGAACAGTCCTGGAGAGACAGGGATCCACCTGCCCTGGAGGGAGGCCCTGCCGGGGCTCAGTTGCCGGGCCAACCACCCTCCATGCAGCAGGTGCGTGAGGCTGCACTGTGCCAGACGTGGGGGAGATAATCTGTGCCCTAAAAGGATTAGCAGACTACATGACCAGCTCCGTGTCCCGGGAAGGTCGGGGCTGCCTGGGAAAGGCCTGCTAGGCCCCCACATTCGCTGAATGAAGTGCAGGGGCCAGTCTGGGTGGCGCCTGCTCTCCTGGCACTTAGATGCCCGCCGTCTGTGCGCTCCCTGAGCAGCATGTGACCCATCGCTCCGGCTTCCCGCGCTTTTTGAAAGTGCCCTGTAACTTCTGGGCACTTGGTTTTCTTACCACCTGAGGTTGGAGCTCCCCCCATCGACCCACCCCACCCAGGGGAACCTGGTGCAATCTGTCACCTGCCTTGCATGGCACCTCTTCAACGCAGCTCCAGGTTCACCGCGGGGGTCATTTATTTCCTCCTTGGAAACGTCTGGCTTGTCGGAGTTAACGGTGAGTTATGAGGCAGGGGGACCCTCAGTTTCTCTTGGGCCATATTTCAACTCGGGCAGCTCCCAAGCAGGTTTCCAGGCGGTGGCTAGGCTGTTTCTCAGTCCCTGTTGGTCCCCTCCGCTCTTCCAGGAGGAGTTGGAGAAGAAACCAAGGGAAGGAGGCCCTCTCCTGGGGGTCTTTGCGTGAGCATCGGAGAAGCACCGCCGGTCTCCTCCTGAGGAAGGTCTGCAGCCTCTGTCCGACTCTCCACTCGGGATCAGAATCCAGGCCCACCCTGCTCTGTGCTCCTGTCTCCCACCTGGGCCTTTCTGGGGAAGGAACTCTGGGAAAGGACCAGTCTTTACTTGGGCCTCAAGGCCAGTCCCCTTGCTCTGAGTCTGCAGCCTGAACCTACCTCAGAGCCACCTCTGCCTCCTTTGTCCCCTCCCTCCCCGACTTCCTCTCCACCCACTTAGACCCTCTCACTTACCAACACCAACCTCTGAAAACAGCCAAGCGATTTCTAACCCCTGCAAGAGGCAGACACATAATGACAGAGCGACGTGGTGCAGCGGTAACAAATTGTCCGTATTATAGCACTTTACATCTTGATATCCATTCTCCTCAACGGGCTTATCTGTAAACCGACTGAATTCACACTGGGATGCTAAGAAAATAGCTGTCATATAATAGATGGGGTCTCCCAGAAAATGAACATTTACAAATGGCTGTAGCATTTACTTAAAATGTCATGCCAATTGCTTGCTGTTGTCTTTATGCAATGAGATTGATTTTACTGCTCCTTGGAGTCCTCAGCCTTGATGGGTAGTTTTTAATGCAGCAGGGAGACGCTTTTTGTGTTTAATCTATAAATATAGCATGCAAAGGCACCGGCTCTTTAAGGTGTAGCGAAAGAGCGCTCCAAACCCTTTTTCCAGGATCTTCCTTCCCTTCTCCTCTTCCCTGGAGAAGTTGGACCTGGGTAGGGTCTGAGTTGATCCTATTCATGTATTCAAATGTATGCAGATGTATGCATTTTGTTTAACAAGTTAATTCATTTGCCAGGCCAGGCAGTTAAGGGGTTTTCACAGTGTAATGCCCACACTCGATTCTCCCTTCCACACCCAATTATTCCCTGGGGTTTTATTTGCAGAGTTTGTAGAGTTGGAGCCTAACATGGGGGCAGGGGGAGGGGTGGCTTACTTTTTGGAGAAAGTGGCTGCGGGGTCTCCCCAAGATGAGACCAAGGGCTCTGGCCAGTTTCTGGGGAAGCTGGAGCTGAGAGCAGCCAACCTACCTGGTACACACTCCTGACGAATCTTGCCTCTTTGGATACCCCGCCAAAGGGTCACGTTTTCCTCCAGACTCCTGAAAAGTCACTTGCAGCCATCCTATGGCTGGCAGCCCCAGGTGGGGACACATGACGTCCCTCCCGTCCCCAGCAGTAGCCCTGGTGCCCTGTGCCCTCCTCAAGGAAGTGCATCCTCCTCTTGAGGGAGGGGAAGGAAGAGATGAAGAGGGAGGGACAGACAGAGGAGCTACCTTAGCCAGGTGGCATGGCCAGCTCAGCAGGGCAGGTGTCCCCCAGCATTTAGGAGCCCCGTCCGTTCAGTCTCTAAGTTGCTCCAAGTTGCTCCTGCCTTGCACATTTGGGGAAGATCCGGATTGCCTTCACATTCAGGCAGATCCTTCCAGGAGCAAGGAGCACCTGGCTATTTGTGGTCCTTAATGGCACTAATAGCTCTTCACTTGGCATCTGTTCCCGCAGGAGAGCTCACTGCACATCTCACTCCCAGTGCACAGGGAGCCGACAGGGGCGTTACCATGATTGTTGCTCACTTGTTCAGCAACTATTTATTGAGCACAGAGTATGAGCCAGCACCAGGAGTGGGCTTAGGAATGGGTCAGGATGCACAGCAGACTGGGTCAATGCCCTTGAAGCATCTGTATTCTGGTGGGGATGAAGATGTGGCTACTGCTGCCAGAACCTGCAATAGGCTTGGCACCTGTTCTTCGTGAGTCTGTTGGTGGCTGCTTTACTTGGCCTTGAAGCCGCAGCCCAGGAGGGTTCAGGAAAGCTTCCTGTGGAAGCTGAGGCCGGAGAGAGGACGAGGTGCTGGCAAAACATTGTCAGATAGACAGAGCTGTATTTTCCAAGGAACTGAAGTTCAGAGGGCACCAGACACTCCCAACCATGTGACTAAGAAACACATGGAGTCCCCAGGTGGGAAGTTTCACAGGTAGGGAAACTGAGGTATTGGCCAATCCAAACCTGCAACTCTGGAATCCTGCCTCCTCAGGAGGATCAGCATCCAGGAGCCGGCCCTTTCCATGGTGAATGATCACCTCTCAGGCGGATTAGAGACATCTGTGGTTATCAATGCCACTCTGAAAAAAATGATTAGACAGAATCTAAATAATGATTTAGATTAATCATCTACAAATGACCCCCAGTGGAGATGAGAAAATAATAAAGAAAGCCAATATGTTTGGCGCATTATGAATTACTTAGTCCAGGACCCAGCTTGTTAGCATTCGGTCAATGGCAGGAGAGAGGGAGAGCCTTCTCCCGTGGGGTCTTCACTCCGCACCATACGCTGACCCCCTCATGATCAGACACAGCCTCTACTGAAAGTTGGGGCAACAAATCAACTCATAGATCCAAGAGGGACCTACGAGTTCACTGTGTCCAGCTTGCTCTTTATGCAGAAGGAGAAAGAAAGTGACAAGGGAGGACAGGTGAGGCCGTGTCTAACAGGAGAGAATGGGAGGCAGAGTAAGAACTAGAAGGAGAATTCTGGATTCTTCCACACGGGTCAAGCTTTGGAAAGGCAACACTCTCTCCTAAGGAAAACCACTCAGTACTTCCTTGCAAAGTCTGTCCCCACTCCTTGTGCAAGGGGACGCAGTTACCCTGGCAACCAGTGATGGGTCCAGGGGAGAGGGGGCTGCACTCTAGGCAAAGGCAGTTATGGGCAAGCCAGGCAGGGGAGGCCAGAGAGGGTCCCCTGTGGATGTTGATGGTGTTGGTTATTTATTTCTGGGTAACAAGTAATCCCCAAACTTAGCAGATTGGAACAAGAACCCCTATATTCTCCCATGGTTCCTGTGGGTCAGGGATTTGGATGGGCTACAGTGGAAACTTGCCTCTGTTCTGATTCCAGAGCTTCAGCTGGGAGGACCAGGAGGCTGAACCCATCTGGTGGCATCGTCACTCACAGTCTGCTGCTGGATGCTCACTGTCGGCTGGGACCGCAGCAGCTGCCAGCCAGAGTATCTGCATGGGCACCATGTGGGCTGGTTCCGGCTTCCAAAGAGCATGGTCACTGGGTCCAAGAGCAAGCATCTCCAGGGCGGCTCGGTGGGAGCGCATGGAAGTCATGTAATGTCACCTCCACGTATTCTAATGATCTAGGCAGTCACATGGGTCCTCCCAGGATCAAGGGAGTGAGAGACAGGGGTAGTGTCAAGAACAGGTGATGAAAAAGAGCCCAAAGAGCAGGAGGTGTCACTGGGCCATCTTTGGAAAATGCAGTCTGTGCCTAAGCAGTGTCTAAGAACTCTGCTCAAATTCTTCTCATTCAGTGCACTTGTGTGCGTGTGTGTGCGTGTGTGTGCGTGTGTGCGTGTGTGTGCGTGTGTGCACGTGTGTGCGTGTGTGTGTGTGTTAGTTACTGAGTATACCATGGCCTCTCCTGTGTCCCCTCCTAGGGGAGCTTGGAGAAAAGTGCACAGCAACTGCAGAGTTCCCTGGGGAGAAGCAGACGGAAACAAGCTGGCTCCCAGCTGGAGTGTCCTGGCCAACGGCCTTGCCCTCTGTGTAGACACATCTGTGTGTCTTCACCAGGCCCCAGCAAGGCAGGGAGGGACCTCCTGGCATTGCCATGGAGCATGCAGCCGCTGAGTCCACAGGGAGAGAGGTTGGGGTTCCAAGCCTCCCATGGGGCAGGATCATGGGCTCCCTGCGTGCCTCCTGCTGACACAATCCAAACACCACCGCCATTGCCCCTTTCCACATTCTGCTCCTGCCCCCGGCACACAGAAGCTGTGCCAAGGCCTTCCAGTCCCTAACCCTCTCTGTGCCCTTCTGCGGCCAGCTGAACCTCACAGGAGCGCTTGGGCTGGCTTCCCCCCGCCCTGCCTGAGGCCCCAATCCGATTGCTGTTTCATTTCCAACATGCTCCTGTTGACTCTTGGAGGGCTCTGGGAGGCCACCACCTGACATTTGGAGGCCTCCAGGCGTGGGCAGCCCCCTCCTCCTGTGTCAGCTGCAGGCAGCTGGACCCCGTTGGAAGCTCTGCAATTTAATCCCAGGGTGCCTCCATCAGCCTCCAAAATAACCATGGGTGAAAGGGATCTCCCGGGTAGGGCTGGCCCCGTGCTTGTGTCTGACTGGGGAGCCTTCAGAAAGTTCCCTGTGGTGATGATGGTGGCAACTCCCAGAGAGAGAGAGCTGAGGATTGCTTTAATGAGACAGGGCAGGGTCACACAGAAGAGGGCCAAGTCCTCCAACTCCGGAGTCAGGCAAGGGAGGAGGTCAAGACCCAGGAAATGGGGAATTCAGAAGGGAAACGGGTCGGGGGGAAGCAGGATAATTTGCTGCGAAGTAGCTCCGATGATGGGAAGGGCAGGAGAGCAACATAAAGGCCATTAGCCTTCCCAGGGGGTTGAGGGTGGTGAGCTCCAGGGCGCCGGGTGGGGATGACAGCTGGTGGCTGTTACAAGAAGACACTGCACAGATAGAGTTGGCTCCAAACGGAAAGGGACCTGCCTGTCCAGAAATCTGGGGGATACCCACAGTCAGGAAGTCAGGGTGGCCCAGCGACGTAGACTATAGCATTCATTCGCTTATTCGTACCCTCATGAGGCGATCGCTCATCGCCTGCGGGCAAAGCACTGACTTCTGCTCCCTGCGCAGGGAGGAGCTGGGCCTGGCAGCCCTGCACCCTGGGTGAACTGAGGAGGTGATTGCAGACAGCCAAAGGTCACTCCCAGCACAGGGAGAAAGCCACGCGGGGAGCCTGGGCATGCCACAGAGGGCGGGTTTCTCGGGGCGCTTGGGAGCTGAGGAGGAGAGGTAGGTCTTATGGGACGAGAACTTTTCGGTCCTCCCTGCAGATATTCCTTACTCTTACATCCTCTGGGCCCCCTCGTGCTTGCCACTGCCTGAGCGGACACCTCCCTGTGGGTTTCCCGGTCCTCTGCGCATGGCATCTTCCATCCTGATTGCCCCCTGGCCGGGCCTGCCTCCCTCTGTATCCTGTCGAGAGGTTACCCCAGGGGCTTCCTGAAGAGCCCAGAGGTCAAGTGGGTAGTCCCCATTCCCCCACCTGTCTGCATGACTCAGTGGCTCTCAAATGAGGTGTGACTGCCTGTCCTTGGGGCATTTGGAAATGGGGTGGGGGTGGCTGTCACAATGACATGGGGCTGCTGCTGGCATTTGGAGCGTGGAGACCAAGCATGCCCAACATCGCGCAGTGCCTGCATGCACCCACGTGGTGAAGATCATCAACTGGAGTGTCCGAGGCACGTGCTGGGAGCCCTCTGATCACCTCTTCTCCTCAAGGCCTGTGGGGCTCCTGGGGACGGTGACCTGAGCTCACATGCCCTCTCAGCCCCTGGGCTTGCTCTTCCCTGCTGCTCTGTGAAAACACCTTAATCTAATCCCTTAGAGGGCCTCATTTCTTTGGAGAGCCCCCGGGGCACGGTTTCACCTGTAAAGCAGGCCGGAGCTTCTCTTGGAGGGACCTTTCGATTCAGCAGGGAGTGTGCCGCCGCCTATGTGGCCCCTGGCCATGCCAGCCCAGCTGCCCTGGAGAATAAAGCTGGGATTTTTGAATTCTCTTCCTCTGACACCTGGGTCCATCTCTCCACTGGTTGCAAACTCAGAAAACAGACCTCGGCTATGACTCACTGTTGCTGTTCGAAGTCTAACAGGTCCCACTGAGAAGGTAGGTGGTTCTGGGCCCAGAGCCTGCAAACCCACCCAACAAAACTCTGAAGCAGATGGGCTTTCCCTGTCCAGCACCACGCCCCCACGAGGCTCTGACCACCGGAAGTGCCTCGTGTGTCCTCATGGCACCTGCCCCTGCCCCACCCTCTCCCTCATGCCCTGCAACTCAGATTTCTGGAGAGACCACAAGCATCTGGGAGCAGCCCTGAAGCCACAGTGCAGAGAGCCGGAAAGAGGCTCCTTGCCGTCCACCTCCGGATGGTGGGGGAGCGGGGCTGAGAACACGCCTTCGCTCTAGCTCATCAATGTGAGAAAATTGTCCTTTCACGTTTGAATTGCTCTTGGCCGTGAGGACACCTGCACCCCGTGCACTTTCTGCAACTATTCTGATTTTGGCTCTAAGAGGAAGGAAGACAGGTTTACCGCCAGCTCCTCCCATGCCCAGGCCAGAGCTGCCCCCTCTGACCTTGGTCAAGGTCGAAGGAGGAACCAGTCTGCCCTCCTCTCTCTCAACACACTTTCTGCTTCTTCCTGGGCAGTTGCAGGGACTGTGGTGTTCAGGAAGCCACCCAGGAAGAGGTGGCACCCGTCACCGACCCACTGTTGCAGTGGGAGGCCACACTGCTTTGGAGAGAGATGGAGTGAGCAGCTGGCCAGCTCCCTGGGACTGGGGGACCTCCCTGTCCTCCACTGTGGCTGTCTGCCCCGGGAGGGAAGGAAGCCTTCAGGGTGCTGGTTCCCTTAGGGTCAGGAGCCAGGTCCCATCGGCTCAGACCACCTTTCAACCCCTTGGGCACTGGCAAGGAGCCACTTTGCCCCCAGGGAACCCTCCCAGGGCTCCCTGCTGAAGGACAGACTCTTGGCCTTCCTCCTCCCAGTGCTCGGCCCTGCTGGAGCAGAGGGGCTTCCTGGAGGAGGAGCAGAGGGAGAGACTGGCTCCAGAGGCACTCCGGAGGCCACATGAACACCATCCTTGGGGCCGGCACTTCCTCCCCACAGACCTTGACACCACCAAGCTCCCAACGGCTCCGTCCTCCCCAGCCAGGGGTGCCCCAGGCTGCTGCCGTCAGGTCTTCTGGTGGCGTGCAGGATGCCAGCCCATTCAGCCGCCTCAGCCCAGCTGACCAGAGCTGGCCCTTTTTTTTTTTTTTTTTTTTTTTTTTTGCGGTACTGGGGATTGAACTCAGGGCCTTGTGCTTGCAAGGCAAGCTCTCTACCAGCTGAGCTATCTCCCCAGCCAGAGCTGGCCTCTTCTTGCCTCCCTCTCGTGAGACTCAGAAGGGCACCCAAGCGGCAGTGGGCATTAACTCCTTTTTGGCCTGGTCCCTCCTGGGGCTGTCTTCTCCCTGCCCCAGTTAGCCCTGCTGGGCTGCTGTGGCCTGGGGCACGGGGTGGTCCTGGGGGCTGGGGGCTCCCACAGAAGTCAGTCTTACCTGTCTCTCCTCCCCGGCTGGTTCCAGTCTTTGCCGTGTACTTCAGTTCCCAGAGGACGTGACTGAAGGAAGCGGGTAAAGGAGGAGGCTTAGCTGTGCACCCACAGATGTGTGAAAACCTGTGGAATCATGACAGCATTGGGCCTGGGAAGGGTTCAGAGGTGGGGTGCAAGCAGCATGCTCTCTGAACAAGGTCCTGGTTATTTGGCAAAAATCAGATTGGACCAGACATCCCCAAGTCAGAGAAGGAGGGAAGTGTTGGGGTAACTAGATCTGCAACAGGACCACAGTGCTGGACCATCTTGGCTCCAAGCAGGACTTGTGGGGATGGCAGAGGTCATGGAAGGCCTTTCCTGCACAGTCTGCAGGGCCTGCGCCCACTCCTTCTGAACTTGCAGGGGTGGGTGGCAGGACTCCGAGTCCCAAGGCCCTCACGGGAGCCACCCTGCCTGACCTCCACACAGGATCGGAGCCCAGGGCCACCAGCTGGGATCCCTGGTCGCCTGTGGAGACCCCGTGGCTCTGTGCTTTGGGGCGGAGGGTGATCCACGAACTGGCACAATAGGTGGGGACAGATCTGGTTTGAGAGTCTTGGAAGATGATATTACTCAGCAGACTCACGCTTTTCATCTGGAACTTATTGGAAAACCTTGCTCAGGGGATCAGCTGCCTCCCAGGCTCCGACACCCAGCTCCATCCAATTGGCGGAAAGGCCCTTTAAAGTATTACTTCTCGACACCACGAGCATTGTATGTTCCTGACAGGATAAGCCTGCCACAAATTAATACCCGGGGCAGATCCTAAAACACAATTCTTCCCAGCTGCAATAATTCCAGCCAACCCCTCTATCTGTGCTGACAGATGCAGTAAATCTTTCATCGTTGCGATTCATACATTGTTTTTTTTCCCTCCGCTAACCGAAATGGCCCAGACAATAAACTTTACTCCTTTCATGATCATCAATGTGCTCACGGGGTTCCATTGTTGTCTGCAAGCACCACCAGTGACCAGCCGAGGGTCCCCGATGACCATAGGGGAGCCCATCCACACCTCAAGCTCCAGACCGGGGTGCAGTCGGTGGGCGGGGTCTGGCAGGCTCCCCTCCTCTGAGCAGCTGGGGGTGGTGGCCAAGGAGGAAGGAGGGAGCTCAACCCTGCGGATGTGGGGAGAGACAGGGCCAGTGAGGACAGCAGAGAGGGATGTGACAAAAGTGTCCCTCCTGCCCTGGCGATGACAGAACCAAACCCAGTAAACTGAGCAATTCTGAGTCTGGAAGATCCTGAGAATTTCCTGCCTTGTCTCACCTCCTACCTGTCGACAAGCACATCATGGAAGGAGAGGACTGGGTCCCAGCCCACACGCCTTGGCTTCTCCATCTGCAAAGTGGGTTTGTGAAACTGGCCTCCCTGTCCCATAGAGGATGGGGAAGCCCCTGGACAGGTGTCCAGGCTGGACACAGGTGTCCAAAACAGCGCCAGGGCAGTTTGGACCAGATAAACCAGAACCTCGACTGCTCCGTGCTCTGGGGCATGAGCACATGGAGGCTCATAGTTTCCTAGGGACACTTTAACAAATGGCCACAGACCAGGTGGCTTAAAACAATGGAAGTCTATCCTCTCCCCGTCCTGGAGGCCAAAAGTCTGAATCCTCCATGCTCCTTGGCTTGTGGGCACCTCACTCCATCTCTGCCTCTGTCACGTGACTTCTTGCGTGTCCTGGCCTTCCTTAATAAGGACACCAGCCACCCTAGCTACACAGCCTCATCTTAACTGTACAAGTCTCCAAACAAGGTCATGTTCTGAGGTTTCAGGGTCATGACTTTGGGGGACACCATTCACCCCACTGCGGCGCAGAGAGCAACTCCTCCAAAGAGTTCCATCGGGGCCCACACCTGGGGGAGCGTCGATTGCCTGCAGTGGGCACTCCCTCCACGGTCACTCTCCTTGCTCTGTCCCACACCGAGCGCAGTTGGGAGGCTGGGATGTCACCTCGCCTAACTGCTCCCTGAGCCCAGGGAAGGACAAATCTGTCCTGAAAACACTCCAGCCCTTGAGCAGCGGAAACGCAGTTGCTCACTCTCCACGCTATGGCCACCTGTGTTTAAAGAACCAGCACCTGCCTCATCACCCCCCGCCCCTCACACGCTCGAGGCTAGCCCTTGGGTCAATTCTAGAAGGATGATTCTGCTCCGGCTGTTCCTCCAGGGCCTCTTTCCCCGGGATGGAGAGTCTCTGCTGTCGCCCTATAGAAGCCCATTCCCAAATTGCACGGTTTAAATTATACATTAGCTTTTTAAGCAGCACTTTAAGCTGGCAGGGAGACAGATTTTTATCAGTGGTGACTGCCCACCTCAGGCTGCTGGATTTCATCTTGGGTTCGTGTGACGGGTAATAACTCTCGCCTCCCTCCCTTTATTAAGAGATGAGTTCTGGTCTCTCTCTGTGTGGAGGGCACAGTAACGCATATGTCATGCCCCGAGGTCACAACGCTTGCCTCTTCTGACCTCAAGCCACCACACTTTCTACCATGGCAACCACCAGCAGGACCGGGGTTCTCCCTGATGCTCCCTGGTTGATAGTGCCCATGCAGTAACAGGTGACACCGTGGTTGTGCAGGGACACGGGACATTCGCCTTCCATCACTCCCGTTTAATTAGTGGAAAGAGGTGCTGTTGGCACCTGCTCTATTTGTAAATGATCCTGACACTTTTTGGTAACAGGCTTTTCGCAAAGGAGCAGGCGGTTCTCCAAGGCCAGCCTCCTGGAGAGCAGAGTCCAGGCTGTTTGCAGAATCATCTGGCTACCTCCCTCCGCACGCTGCCCCACTGGGAGCTGTCTGTTTTCCTAGCCCTCCCACAAATTGCCAAATCTAGCTGCCTAGAAGACTTCCGTCCACGCCCCAGCCAGGGCTGCGGGTTCCTTCCATGCCATCTCATCGTCCCCTCTTCTCCCAGCACAGCAGACCAAGCACCAGGTAGTCAGGGAGGTCCCAGGCCTCCGTGGAGGCTGCAGGCCTTGCCCCGCTGGGCTTGGCACTTGGGAGCTGATGGGAATTCTTCTCTCACAAACACGGGTACCCAGGGCTGTCTACCACGTGAA
Source organism: Sciurus carolinensis (assembly GCF_902686445.1). Lineage (NCBI taxonomy): Eukaryota > Metazoa > Chordata > Mammalia > Rodentia > Sciuridae > Sciurus > Sciurus carolinensis. The sequence goes on along the minus strand of NC_062215.1, from coordinate 6,932,979 downwards.
AAGGCTTCTCAGAGATTTCTCCGTCCTAGATCAGTTGTTAAAAGCCGAGATCAATTTGCTTCTGGAAATTAGGTAGATCAATATGAATGGCGCTGTCGGTCGGAGAGCGCGTGTGCGCGTGCTGGGGCGCCCCTGCCTTCCTGGGCTGCCCGCCACGTCTCCCGCCTTCCTGTCTCATCTGGGCTGCTCTCCATTCCCTGACTTACCCATTCTGCCATCCCAGGTGTGTCAGACCGGGGGAGTAGAGACATGCGTGTGTGTTCGCTCAGGGTGAAGGACATGGGGCTGTGTGGGTTCTGGGCACAAGGTCCCTGCCTGTGGGTCCCCAGAACTTCCTTCAGCCACCTCCCCAGGCTTCAGCTGAAGCTCAGCCTGTAGATGGAGTGCCAGCCAAATTCACAGCCTGTGACCAGCCACGGAAGGTGGCAGAGGAAAAGTTCACATGAGCAGCCACCAACAGGCCAGAGGTCCCAGTAGCTGGGCACGTGCCACTGAGGTCCAACTGCCTATCTTAAATCATGTCTCTGTCCTCAACAGGGCATGTGACCTTGGATGTGGGTGATTAACCCACCAAGCTTCCATGTCTTCATCCACTCATGAGGGATGATGAGCTGTGCATGGGCTACTGCTCAGCACAGAGCAAGCACCCAATTAATACGAGTAGCAGCTCACAAACACCGGAGTACTCACTATCTGCCAGACGCTGGTTGAAGCACTTTATCTATATTAACTTATTCCATCCCTGCAGCTGCCCGGGATTACTCACCATTATCTCCCCCATATTAGAAATGAGGAAACAGATCCAGGAAGGTCGATAATATGCCCAAGTTCACACAGCTAGTGAGCCCCAAGCTGGGATTTGAACCCAGGCAATCGAGTCTCATGCACGTGGGCTGCACCCCACCACCTTTGCAATTTTTGTACCGGGGCAGGATGCAAAGTCCCAGTAGCTCTGGGCCAGCTCTTGTCCTTAAGAACCCTCCCCTTGATCCAGGTGGTCTGCCTCCAAGGTGGACTTGGCCTTCCCTAGGGGCTGGTGTCTGCAGAAGCTCCAGCACCAGAGTGATTTAGCTGCATCAAGACTGTCATCCCGCCCTGCTCAGCAGCTTTGTTTGGAAATGATGATCGAGTAAGATTTAAAAGCCAGGAGAATGGACTATTATTCTTATTAGTGCTAATAAAGGTGAAAGCATTTCATTTCCTGGTGTGAGTGTGTCTCAGATGACAAAATGGCTCATTCCCTCCTGCCCTCCTGGCTTTCAGCATCTTCTGAGACCCCCAGAGCCTGTATTCCTGAGAGCCTCACCCTAGCTCTCTGCGGAAGCCCCTGAAGGTAGGTAGGGCAGGTGCTGCCAGGTACGCATGCTCCTGTGGGGATCATTCTGCAATGTCCATGGGATGCATGCTCTGTCCAGCAGCAGGGACGCTGCCATGGGCAGAGCAGAGCCCTGTCCGCACCCTCCTTCAGGTAGTAGGGGAGACAGGCTGTAGAAAAGACTGGTAAGTAGGGAATACCATCTGAGTTAAGACTCATGCTTCAGAGCACAAGAAAGCCCTGAGGGAATAAAGACTCAGGGAGAGGACACCAGCCAGGGAGGATCAGGAAGTGGACGTTACACAGAGCTTGCCACCCCAACATCCACTTGAGTCAACACAGACCACGAAATTTCTCTCCTCTCAGAGACTGATTCACGTTAGATATGTGCACACACACACGGGCACGCACGCACGCACGCATGCTTCCACCTTGGACTTCTAAACTCCTGCAGAGCCGGACAGCTCTCCTGGGACCAGGAGGTGAACGGAACCTCTGGATCTCCACTCACACTGTCCCTCCACCCGTCACCTCCCACCACATAGCCGCAACCAGCAGGACCTGCCTTCTTTCTGCTCTTAAGCCACATGACACCTGGAGGCTTCTCTCTCCAGCGTCACACATGGAAGACAGTCCTGGATCCTTTCTCTTGCTGTCCCTTTGCTTCCTCCCCAGAGGGTCTTCAGCCAGCCTTTCTCCAGCAGACCCCTTCCTCGGGCGCTTCCCTGCGTGACGACTGGTCTCGGTAGGCTGGGTTTCAGACCCTGTGAGCTCCCCCGCACACCTCTCTGTCCTTCGGGCGAGCCGCAGCATCGCCCTGTTCTGCCTTCCCAGCTCCCTATGGTGACCCACAAAGCTAGGCCCCACTTGCCTGTCCCACTCCACCAGCTGTCCTCTCCCTCGGAGTCATGACTCCGGCCACATCTGGGTCCTTCCTGTGCCTGAACATGCCACACAACCACACCTCCACGTGTCCCCACCAGGCACGGGTTGACCCCGCTCTGGCCCTCACTGGGCACACACACAGCTCATTCTCATCCTTCAGATCATAACTCAAAAGCCAGCTCTGCGGAGATGTCTTCCTTCTCCCTGCTATCAACAAAGTCTGCTTTTCCAGCTGGGCTCCCCTGGGATCCCTGTCTGCCACAGCACGTGTCCAGGGCCGGTTGACTCGTACGGGTGGTGGTGCTGGTGGCCTGTGTGTGGTAACTACACCTAGGAGGCACACGCCTCGAAGTCAGGACTAATCTGTATTTGTGCAGTGAAGGGTTCACCTTGCCCAAAAAGCAGCTCTGCATTTACCCCTGGGTCCTGGGAGGGACCCTCTGAAACCCAGGAATGTCCTTCCTGATAAGAGTGTCTGGTTGCCTGGGGTCTCCAGCCACGTCAAATACTCTGTACTAAAATGTGACCCAGTGTGGGGAGTACAGGGCCTCGGGCCTCTAGGTATCAACTTGACCCCCGGAGGAGCTGGAGACTAAGGCCAACGACACTGGCAATCAACGTGACTGAGCCCCAAGAACATCTCTGCACACTAAGGCTGGGTGAAGGGCCTGTTTAGCTGGCATTGCCACCTGCCTGGGAGAGCACACCCTGTTCACAGTTCTGCTGGAGGAGGATGCTGGCCTCTCCTGGACCCTGCCCCGTGGGCTTCTTCTCGGGCTCATTTTCACCTGTGATCTTGGTGGTCTATAAACTCTCACTGCAAGAAGCAGGGCTTTGTTGAGTCCTTTGGTGGTCTTGGGAAGCTCCCAAACTTTCCAGGGGTCTCTGGAGCCCTTGATCATTTCCGTGTTAGTCACAAACGTCATCCAGGAGCCTCGGACCATTCGAGGCAAGCAGCAAGTATTCATGAGGTAGCGATGGAAATGCTCAGTCAGCATCCCTAGGACATGAACTTGGCCCCCCGCAGCCTCATGCCACATGGACTCTAGCACTCACATGACCTCTAGCTCCCTGGAGTAGGGCCTTTAGCAGGCTACAGTGTTGGGGATCCCCCCTGTCCTCTACTGTCCCCCTGATTCCTCACCATCGTTGCTGGGCCAGCATCCCACAGGCCCCGCCTCTCCAGGCCTGAGTGAGCCGCCTCATCTGGATTCCCAGGGCAGCCTGCACTAACCCAACAGGGACTTGTGTCATCTGGGTTGGGATTGAAAAGGCTTCTGTTTAGTCCCCCTTCCTACAGCTCGGCTGCATTTTAACAGCTCTTTTGTCCAGATAATAGCTCTGGAGCTCTCCTGAAGCCAGGAGCCGTGAGCTTGATCTCCGGCGCTTTATCAGCGAGCACGGCGCATGGCAGAGTAGGCGCTCACCAAGCATGGGCGCTAGCCGTGATTGATCCCTCCAGAAGCAGAGGCAGAAGGAGGCGAGGGGCGTGTGAGAGGGAATTATTCTGAATTGAGGGCTGCAGAGCAGAGCTCCGCATCATCTCCAGAAACAAGATGCCGACCTCTCATTCTGACCCCTGTGGGAAAGGCCAGGGGACAAAGCTCTCAAAAGGTCATCCTCTCCAGTTGTTTTAGAGTGGAACCAGCTCCTTGTGTGTGGATAGGAGCCCACGCCCCGTGCTTTGCAGAACGTCCTCCTAACCTTGGCTGTGGCTGAGAGCAGGGGAGCTGGCAGCCCTCCCTCTGAGACTGGCCAACTGTAGGGTGGTCTAAGGTGATTCCCCCTCCCAGTGTCTGCACCGCCCCCTTGCATAAGCTCCTCTTCTGTCACGTGGGTTGGCCTGGTGACTTGTTCTGAACAAAGGAACATGGCAGAAGCAATGCAACGTCTCTTCTGAGATTACTTTTAGCCTTCTCCCCTGCTGGCTTGAGTGATAAGGAGCTGAGGGAAGCCTCAGCTAACAAGTGACAAGGACCCAAAATCTGAGCCACCAGCCACAGAAGTGAACTTGGAAGTGAATCCTTCCCCCATCAAGACTTGAGATCAGGCCCTAGCCCTGGTGAATACCCTGATTGCAGCCTGCAAAAGATCCCAAAGAAGGGGATTCAAAGGAGGCTTCCCCACAGAGGCCTGGTCCACATGCTCTGTGAGATGATAAATGTGTGTCTCAAGCTGTGAAATTTCGGGCAGATTTGCTGAACAGCCACAGGTAGCTAGCACTGTTCCAGTCCCAGATCCTGCTGAACTCCGCAGACTAGGTAAGTCCTAGATCCTGGGGCAACCCAGCCTGGATTCAAATCCCGGGTCTTCCAGCTGGTGCCTGCATGACCTCAGGCAAGTTACTTAGCACTCACTCTCACCAGGGGTGTAAGAATATTGCCTACCGCCCAGGATCATTCTGAGGTTTAAATTAGATCACATATATGGGAGGCTTAGAGCAAGGATAATATTTATAGTATTTATTACTAGCCATTATGTCATATAAATATTGATATTTACTCAGGAAAACCACCATGGCTTAAGTTTCCACCTGCATTAGCACATCATCAGCCTGGAAGATCCAGATCTGGTCCCACAGCTTCAAAGGCCGCCTTCTCTCTGCCCAGCACTGGCCACCCCCACTCTTGGCACGCCCGGAGAGGAGAGACACACACATGTCGACTCATTCCACAGCTTGCAAACAGTCAGGATCAACTCCCCCTGATTGTTAAGGGGAATTCAATGCCGGATCATGACAGTGAACTCCCATTTTGGACGGTCGGACATAGAGCCGTCCTCGGCAGGAATAGCCAGCGCAGCTGAGGCCTTTGCTCTGCTGCTCGCAGGGTTCAACGCTGGGCTCTGCCTCAACCTGGAGGGCTCCAGGCTCGGCCTGGCCACAGAGTCCCCAGTGTCCAAGCAGAGGACCTTTTCAGGGTGGCTGCTGGCTGGTCTAGGAGATGGCCAGTTGCAAACGTCTGCTGTGGAGTTGGAATAGAGCCCTCTGGAGCTGCCACCAAGTCCTGAGCACACTGGGGTGACTCTCAAAAGAGTTCTTACAGCCCTGAGGTCTCTGTGGGCGGTGATGAATTGCACTGGAAGGTTGCTGGGAGGTTGGGGGCCCGGACAGGGTTGCACCCGCTTCTCTGCAAGGGCCTGGGGACCTCTGCCACAGTCTCTGTACCTTGGGGATTTTCCCAGTTTGCATTGGGAAGTGCGTTCCAGCCTAGAGCCAGGTCACCTGCAAAGGAACTGCAACTGGTGGAGTGCCTGCCGACCACCCTGGGGACCGGAGAGAAGGTGCGCTCTGTGCGTGGCCGCGTGAGTGGGGAGAAAGCATTCTGGCAGCAAGGGTCTGAGCACAATTTATGTCCTGGGCCATGGAGAGCCTGTCACTGGCTTCCGCTGATAGAGTTTGACCCTCATTTTCTTTTGTAAATTGCCTGTGGGTATGCAGAGGCCTCCGAGGATTGGTATCACCCGTGTTCCCTCCTGGGCCTCCCCTGAGACTCGAGCTGAAGTCTTTGTTCTCCGTCCCTCAAGGTGATGCTAGGCAATGAACGACGCTGGAGTACCTGCTGCCTACGCGGGCCGGGCCGGGCACGCGGGCGAGAGGATGTGCGTGTTATGGCTAATGAGCATCCGCAGACATCCTGGGCAAGGCAGGATCAAATAATCGCTGTCAGAGCTGTGCTTCTGATTAGCTTTCTACTCCCAGAGCTAATTGTCCAATTTAATAGGCATCTGCTATTTTTCATAAATGTGTTTGAACTTCACAAACTGAGTAATTTTTTTTTTTCCAGCAGAAAGTCAAAATACAAATATCCAGTCTGGCCCCTCTCGATCCAGCAACCACCAGCTGGAAAGGCAGGCTGAGCAGAAGTGGGATGGATGAACTCACCAGTTAGCCCTCTTGTGAGGGTTTGAGGGGTTGACTTTCCCTTAGCGAATGTGCCAAAGCAGGTGTGAGCCAGGAACATTGTGTGCTGCACAGGTACCAAATTTCTCTTCCTAAAATCCGGGGCATCCGGGAGAGCCAGCGGGTAAGCAGCGGGGAGATCTCACACCTGTGTGGGGCCTGAATCGGATCCCACGGTGAGTGCGCAGCCTCCAGGAGGTCGTGTTCTTGGTGGTGGGGGTCTCAGCAGTTTTCTGCCGTGTTCAGAGGGAAATGGGGGCAGCGGGTTTGGACTCCATGACTTCTCGCTCCGCACAGCCTTCACACTGTGCTTCGCAGCCAGGCTGCCAAAGAGCCAACATCAGCCTCGCAAGGCAGCCTCCACCCTCCCCATCCCACCCTCCCTGCCATGGCCGGAAGTACTATGCTAGCAGGTGGTGCTCAGGAGGCAGGTGCGTGGGTTAGCATAGCACAGATGAGGTTCCAGAGCAATCAGCTCTGAAGTCTAGAAGTCTCCACTGCCAATCGTGAAGTCTCTAATTCCTGCCAGGCTTCCATGGGGCTCTGCCCCAACATCATCCTCGTTCCTGCTCTCCAATCTAAGGTGACAGAGCAGTCACCCTCAGGGATTTTGCTGATGGCCACACCAAGGGCAAAGAGAACCAGGTTGGGTCTTATATTGGCAATTAAATGGCCAGGCTAGAGGTGACAAAATTCACTGGTTAAAAGGTCACTTAGCTTCATCCAGTCCCAAGGCCAGTTGAGGCCATTCTACCATCTGCAAGGAGTACGGAAGAAGCAGATTATTGGACAAAATGGCATCGTGACTATCACTAGAGTAGTGGAAGTTGCCCTAAGAGACTGGTGAAAGCAACAAGGAGACAGACTTGATTCTGTTATAGAAGCGTCTTCCAGAAGCTGGGCCCTCCCCAAACGCTGAACCTGCTGGTGCCTTCATCTTGGGCTTCCCAGCCTCCAGCACGATGAGTAATAAATTTTGTTGTTGATCGATTACTCTGGGATTATGGCAGCCTAAACAGATTAAGACAGGGGGGTTAAGCAAAGGACTTGCCCAGACCAACTTTTGAGCCCAGTTGTGGGTCCCTTATATTGCCCAACATGTCACCAAGACAGAGAAGTGAGAAGATGGGGTGAGTGGTAGGAGCCCAGGCTAGCCCGGAGCCTCCCTGCCTACTCTCAGGAGGACAGTGAGTCAAGACACAGACATTTGCAAAAGGAACCAATTATGACCCACACCTACTGGACAGTTGCTGTGGCCCAGTCTTGGTTCTTGGCCAACTGAATTTCCACGTGTTCACAAGGTGTCTCTGAGAACACGTTTCATGATCCTGTGTGAGAACAAGGAAGCTGAAATTCAGACAGGCCAAGAAACCCCCTGAAGGTCATTTGACTCCTCAGTGGCAGAGCTGGGTCTAAATCCACACTGAGTCTCAGAGTCAGTCCTCCTTTGACCATGGTTCATTTCCCCTGATCTGCCCTCTAGACTCCTTGTTGCCTCCCTCCCACACATCTCAGACCTGAAAATACACTCGCAGCCGACCACCTTCCCAACACAAAAAGAAAGATGGCGAACCCCTCACTCGGCACTGTCATGGAGACAGGAATCACCCGCAGCCCTGGTCCCTCTCATGACCTCGTCCCTTTGAAGAAAGGCCTCCTGGTCCGGCCACAGCCCACTTGCAGTGTATAACAAAATCCCGTCTCCTGTTTAACTTAAAAATATTTATGTCACACTTTGAAATGTCAAACGTTTTCATTAAATCGTCTCACACTTGGACTGACAAAGGGACATGGGGATCCTTGGGAGGGAGACGCTTTAATCTCAATCAATTAGGAATCGAGTAGTTCTCGCAGTGTGGCGATAAGAGAACACTTTAATTTTAGAGCTAATTAAATATCAACAATTGGAATGCAGCAACAGACACTTAACCTGCAGTAACCCATTATTTATTAGGAATATAATGCGTCGACTCTGGATATGAAGTGAATTGTAGTCATTTCGATATCAGCTGTCACAGACCAGCAGCTCCCTTTGTTTCGCTCCGGCACCGTCGTCTCCCAGACCCCGCAGGGACGGCTCCGGCACCCGAGCTTGCTCGACACCAGATTAATTAAGCCGGAGCCCTGCTTGGGGCTGGCGGCACAAGGCACAGGGGCCCTGGGCAATCAGCTCTGGACCCAGGGAGCGCGGCAGAGGCGGCTAATGAGCGGGCTCAGGTCCCCAGGAGCCACAAAGGACAAGTCTGGGTCTGGAAATGGACCCAGTTACGGTGTGTTGGGCTGCAAGTAACAGAGAAAGGGGGAGAAAAGAGGAAAACCCCACTTGTAACAGTGAAGCTAAAGTTCACTTAAGTTACAGATGCAGAGAAATAAAATCAAGATCTGTAACACTAAGAAAAAAAAAAGTTCACATATAAGAACACCTGGGGTAGGTGGGGGTGCAGAAATGTGCGCTTCAGAGGCTTGATGCTGCGGAGTCCCCTAGGTGGCCATTGCTGTCCTATCATACACAGGGATAGTGTCATGCAAAGAGGAGGATGTTTCTTTCTGTTCTTCTCCCCGCCCCCCTTTCCATTCCTCTGGGATTAACTTAGATTTACTGAGCAGCTGCCGAGGCAGTACGGAGAGTCCCTGCACACGGTCGCTGGTGTCCCCTGGTGTTAGCTCCACGGCAGGTCTTGTCCAGGCCTCGCTCACCCTCCCACCACGTCCTCATCCAGGATGGGGCCCTGCCTTCAGCCACCCGGGATCCTCACCTCCTCTGGTCTGTGTCATTTTTGGTCTTCCCTTCTTGGTCATCCTGCTAGTTGGAGAAGTGCCACCAAGTACTTTTAGAAGATACTGCCATTTGGGCTTGCCCGACGTTTTCCCATGGTCAGGCTGGTGTTATGGGGTGCAACTTAAGAACAGACCGATCACCACTGAGAAGTCCAAATTTGAGAGTCTTTATTAAGCTGGCCAGCTGACTGTCTCACACAATGCCCCAAAAAAATGGCTATTGGGAGAACAGCCCCGATCACAAGGTTATAGGGGTTCTTATACCAAAAATCACATCAATCATAAGTGTCTGTTGCTATGATTCGAAATTACACATTAACATCATGAGATCATCGACAGAGGGGGAAGTGGGTCAGAATGACCCTCACCTAGGTACAAACTAAAGAATGGTTGCTAACATCCACACAATCACTGTTCACATGGTACATTGTTTAGGAGCAACAGGAATCAAAAGAGAGCAATTCTTTACTACATAGGAGTTGCCATTGTATATTATTAAACATGTCACACCAAGTAACTGATGATGGGCACAGAGGCAGGGTGTTCCCATGGGAGAAGCTTATTTCCTACATAACATGGAGTCTCAGAGCAAAATGGAGTCTGTTTAGTCATTTCCCTTAGTCTGGCCTGTAACATTCTCATGGAGCCAGATCTGTCAGCCCACACACTGGGGTCAGGGTTTGGGGGACACTGCAGAGGAGAAGCACCCTTCTTATCACATCACACGGGGGGGATGTGAGAGACACAGGACTTACCGCTGGTGACGTCAGCCTTGGTCACCTGGTACAGTTCCCAGGTTTCTCCACTGTGAAGCTGCCCTCCCTTCCTCTCTGCCCCCATCCCTGCATCTCCTTATTAGTGAGGTCGGCGTTCCCCAAAGCCTCGGGCTCCAGCCGGGGTTCCCCAATCCATGCCTTAACCAAGCACCTGCAAAGAGAATCAAATGGGCTGTAACGCAGAAATCCACACCCTGTGGCCTTGGGTGAATGGGTGGTCGCCAAGCCCACCTCACTGCATCAAGACGGGCTCTGCTACGAGAGGAACGGGATGGTGGCTGGAGGTGGAAGGAGAGTCGATAGCAAGCTGGCAGGTGTGCAGCAGGGCCTCAGGTGCACCGTGCCCCTGTCCCAACCCTCCAGACCCTCAGGCTTGCTACTGTACAGTGTGGGAACACATGAAGGACAGCGACCGGCACCAGAGGACATAAGCAAGACACAGGATCCCTCCAGGGTGACCCCGCACTGCATCACAGAACCAGTGCAGACTCCAGAGCCACACGGGTGAGTCTGGATCCTAGACCTGTCCCTACCAGCGATGTGACCTTGGGGAAGTCCATTAGTGCTTCCTGTGCCTCAACATCCACATCTACAAAATGGGGATAAATATGCCGCCGGCCCGTTAGGTCCTGGAGGGCTGAGCCCGCGGACTGCAGCCTGGTAGGCATCAGCTGTGATTCTGTTCACGCCGAGCTCGACCTGGTGTTGTTAGGAATATAAACACGTGTATGGGAGGGTCGGGGAGGGAAGGAAGCACCAGCCGTCTCTTGGTGGAGAGGCCCGAGGGGCCCACACACCAGGAGGCTCCAAGCTGCTGTAATCTGCTTTTTCAGAAGCTGGGCTGGTGGGAATTCCTTTTATTAATTGGTATCTCTCTCACACACACACTGCCCGTTCTTCTGCATGTCTGAATTATTTCATAATAAAAGCAAGACTTCATCAGGCCGCTCAGGTCCCTGCCTTGAGGGGCCCGGTGGAGCTCGGTGGGTTGGAGCCAAGCTGGATCGCCGGTCGGCGCAAGGAGGGAAACTTCTCCTGATGGTGCGGAGTAGCTCCTGTGTGCCGTGGTGAACAGGGGCTGGGCCTGGAGTCAGGCCCACCTGGGTCCCACGCCTTCACCTTCCAGCTGCATGAGCACCATCAAATCACCTTTTCTGATCGCACCCTTCAGCAGGGAAATCAGAATTTAGGCTCTTCCTCCTCCTCAGGGTCTGGGGAAGGATCTAGAAACGAGCGTGATGAAAATGCTTTTCCGTAGATTGCTATGATCATACACGGTGGGCAATGGGCTGGAGGACTGGCTTTCAGATCACCACTTTAGACCTTCCCAGAGTCCCTAGCTCACTAGGGACCACCCTGTCCCCTAACGGCCCTGTTGGCTCTCATATCTGGCGCTGCCAGTATCCAAGCCTATTTCTTCCCGGTCCTCAGCCCTTGCTCCTGGTGCCTGGAGGGGGCTCATCAGTTCTCTCTTCCTGAAATGGAATGTGTAATTCCTCTCTCTACTCCACTGCACCAGTCTGCTTTCTGTGGCTGTGACAAGAAACCTTAAGACAGACAACTTGGAAGAAAGTTTTATTTTGGCTCGTGGTTTTGGAGATTTCCGTCCAAATGGCAGAAGGGGTTCTGTTCATCTCATGGCAGCCAGGAAATAGAGATTGAAGAAAGGGGCCAGGATCCCAATGTCTCCTTCAAGGGCAGGTCCCTAGTGACCTAACTCCATTCCCCTAGACCCCACCTCCTGGAAGTTCCACACCTCCCAATAGCGCCACCCACTGGTGGTCAAGTCTTTAACCTATGAACCTTTGGGGGACACTTGCAAACCATAGCAACTGCGGGCTATCAGAGAACAGGGTGGTAATTCCTTCCAAGCAGGATCTGCCGGATTCCTGGTCCTCTCCGGAAATTCTAAGGCCGTGAAGGGGTAGGGAAAATGGGAGCACGGGGCTCAGCCCTCATTTGGTGTGGGACTTTGGACATGCCCCATCTGCTCATGCAGGGTTCCGGCAGGCCTCACACCAGATCCTGTGAACAGTGCATGAAGCCTGGGATGTGGAGGACCTAAGGAGCCTGCCACCCTGCAATCGCTGCCTGCCAGGCAGGTGGCCAGCCACAACCGGGCTTCTGAAACAGCAGTGAACATGGTTTGCACTTAAAAAGAGTTCTTGGTCATTTTTTTCCCCTCATGCTCTTTCCCATTGATTTTTTAAAAGGAAATCTAACTGTGGTCTTTGGTTGATTTCATCTCGGCGTCTGCATCAGGGGTTTGCTGGAAGCCATGGGATCCAGACCCAGACCTTGATCTGTGATCTGCCGCCCTGGAAACGGTTCCGGGGAGAAGGGAGCAGAAAAGGGGGAGCCGTCTACTCCGAGAATTCCAGGAAGAGGAAAGTCTGGGGTCTGAACGGAGGTTGCCATGTCTGCTGATTCTCTCAGCAATGCCCCAGCCTGCCCTCCCTGCCAAGTCCTCGGCCTCACTGAGGAACCCCGGGGCACCTGGGCTGCCCCTCTGCAAGGGAAAGCATGTGAAGAGGCCTAGAGAGGGACGGAGACCACCCGTCTCCCCGCATTGGGAACACCGACTAAATAGGGCCAAGAGGTTCCTTTTTAAGACCAGCTTGGAGGGAAGGCGAGTGAGGAGCGTGCATGGAGGACTCTGCTGCACGGTCCCCGCCATGCTGGAGAGAAGCCATGGTGAGCTGGCTTCGCTACTCTGGGTGCAGGAGAAGGTCACAGCAGCACTGACGGGCCCAGGGTCAGCTTGCCTGGCCCTGAACCTCTCCGAGTTCACCTAGAATTTTGAAACAGGGTCAGATCACAAAGCCAGCTGTCACTGGGTAAGGTGTGCTACCCGCAGGAATCAGACAAGAGAGGCCCCAGCTGGGAATGGGGCTCCGGACAAGCCCCGAACCCTTAACAACCTCTCCAGAACCAAATGACTTATTGTGTTGCTCCTGCCCAAGACAGACAGACTGCCGCGTGCAAGAGTCCAGGGGCGCTCTTACCTCGCCTCCCTCGGCTTCGAGGTCCTCATCCAAGAGGGAATATCCATAGTGCCCACCTCACAGGTGGAAAGATCACATGGCCTGTGCTCCAAACAGAGGCAGCTTGAGATCGATTCCTAATCACGCCAGGAAACAGGCATCATCAGAAATCATCCCGGGAAAGCCTGGTGTGTGGCCACCTTCCAAATGGGGATGTTGTGATCAGGTCAATGAACAATGTAGATAAGATCCCGGAATAAGCTCTGCCTGTGTATGCACAGCTGGCTGCCACATCTGTCCCCGCCTCCAGCATCACCGTCTTGCTCTCTCCTGGGCCATTCCTACCAGCACACAAATGCACAGAGAGCTTCACCTTTAAGAAGAAAAGCCAATCAATTCCTGGGCCACTGCCCCCTCTGGCTAGTACCACATCTCTTCCACCATTTCGCTCCTCCAGGGGCTTCCTCTTCACTCTGCAGCAGCCAGAGTCCTCCCTTGGCCTCCACGCCCCATGTGACCTGCTCCTTGCTGACTGCTGCACTTCCTCTCCCGTGGCCCCCCATAACTCACTCTGCTCTGGCACACTGATCAGCAGACACACCGGGCTCTTCCCTACCTCTCGGCCTTTGCATGGGCTGTTCCCTCTGCCTGGCACGCTTTTCCCTCCATTTTCAGACTCCTCCTTCCTTGCTCCACCCAGGTGTCAGCTCTGGCCCCTTCCTCCCTGGCTTCTTCATAATGCTTTGGCATCCTGATCTTAGAGGTGCATTCACTGGACCCCGCGAGAAGCTGAGTCTCCCTCTCGAAGTTGTTTCAGAGCCAAGGAGCTGTCGCCCGCTCCTGTGCCCAGAGCAATGCCCGACACGCGGCAGGTGCCCAGTCGACCCCTCCTGGATGAGTGAAGCAGGAGCTAACGCTACGGCCTTCGCGCCGCAGCGCACACCAGGACCACCAGCAGGTGCAGGCGGTCGGCTGAGGAGCATGACCCCGCGTGTGAGGGACTTGTGAGTGGCTCCCGCGCCCCTCCCCCGGCGTGAGACGGCAGGTGCTCTCCACCTGCGGGCTCAGCCACAACTCGCACCTCCTGGGTTTCAAGCCCCTCCCATGCAATCACCAGAGGAGCAGGAACGACAAAAGCCCCGCCCACACCTCCCATGGGGACCAGAGCCCCGCCCACACCTCCCATGGGGACCAGAGCCCCGCCCACACCTCCCATGGGGACCAGAGCCCCGCCCACACCTCCCATGGGGACCAGAGCCATTGGCCTCACACGCCGCCCTCAGGCTGGGCTGAGCTGGGCAGGAATTCCAGAAGCCAATTTCAGTCCTGAGGAGCCCACTGTTCCAAAGGAGGAAGGTCTGAGAATAAAGGGAACCTGCCAGCTTCACCCGCAGGCCTGCTCAGAGACGCCTTCCAGGCTGGCCTAGGTGGCTGGACCACTGTCACAGCTACTCTGTCACAGCTACCCCACTCCACCCTGCAGCAGGAAAGCAGCATAGATAGATATAATGTAAACTAGCCGTGGGGCTGTGCACTAATAAAACTGCACTTACACACACAGCAGGCAGGCCAGACTTGCTGGCCTCTGGTTTAACCTGAGACTCAGTCTCCTCATCTATAAAATAGAGGCAGGGATGATACCTTAGCAGGATCTCTGAGAGGCGATACAAAGGTATTTAAAACAGCACAACAGCTGGGGGCGGTGGCGCTCACCTGGGATCAGAAACTCGGGAGGCTGAGACAAGAGAGTCACAAGTTCAAGGCCAGCCTTGGCAACTTAGGGAGGCCCTGAGAAACTCAGCAAGACCCTGTCTCGAGGTAAAAAATTTTTAAAAAAAGGGCTGGAACATGGCTCGGTGGTTAAGCACCTTTGGGTTCAACCTCTGGTACCAAAAAGTGCACAGTAAATGTGGGGTTTTGTTTTGTTTTATTTACAGCAACCCTCCACTCAGAGAAACCCCCGGGCTCCCGGCAGCCCCAGCGGTGGTGGCCCTGTGGCTGAGCACCTGGGCTTTGTAGCTGGGGCTGCAGGGGGTGGGGCTGCTTCCTCTGCTATTGTGCTTCTCACTGGGCAGTGGCTGGAGCCTGGCTGGCCGGGTCTCTCAGAGGAGCCAGGACAGCACTGTGCTGGGCAAAAAGCGATGCCCGCCTGGCATGCAGCCCCCCCTCACCCCATCTGGGTGCTCGTGCCCGATCCCTCCTCAGCAGCCTGTCTCGCTTTTCTTTCTTTTCCTCCCCCGCCCCACATCTGCTTAACAACTTGCCTCCTGGCAACCCCACGGGTCCCTGCGCTTCTCCTCCTGTCCCTAATAGGGTGGCTGCTCTTCCTTTAATAAAAGCCGCCAACAGGGAAGCTCATGCTAACTGAACAACTCCCTCATTAAGGGGCAGGCAGACTCCTGGGCCCATGTGGCGGCCTCAGCCCCCTCCCTGCCGGCCCCATCTTCTGCACTTAGGTGGCCACGCCGCTTCAGGGCACAGGGAGGGGCTCTCAGCTTCTCTCTGGAGCGGGTCCCAGTCCTGTTACCTTTTCCACCTTCTCCAACTTCAGTTCCACCTCAGGGAGCTCCAGGCGAGCTGGGAGAACACAGAAGCGAGGTGACCCACATGGTGTCACCGGCACTTCTTCCTGTTCATTCCGGTGAGGGCTGAGGTTTTGGCCTGTGCGGGTGAGCACTGTGCTTTCCATGATCGACTCCAGAGAAGTCAGCCTCCCACTAAGGAAAGGGATCCTAAACCCTAAGTCCCTTCCATCACCCACCCCAGACCCTGAGGTTTCAACATGAGTGCCTGAGACTCCTGCTGGGTCTCCAGTGACTGGCGGCTGGTGGGCCCCCTCCTGTCACCACCTGTACCACCATCTCCCCATCCCAAAGTAACTGTGTCCACTTATTCTACCGAGGGCTCCCTGCCCACTTATTCCACCGAGGGCTCCCTGCTCCTGGCGGTGACTCTTGCTCCGTACCAGGTGGCTGTGAGGGCTTTGCAGCTGCAGAGATCAGAAGCAGTCCTCCTGAAGGCCGTTCAGTTCTGAGCCTTTCACTCCAGGCCAGGGGAGATTTACTCCTTCTTTTGTTTAAGCAAACATCTTAATGGGCCTCCTGGCCCCTGGGCACGTCTAGGTGGGAGAAGATTGAGACAAAGAAAGGTTGACTTGCTCGGCATCTTAAAAAGGAAATGTGGCTTCTCCAGGCAGCCCAGGATGGGGGCAGGGACACAGGAAAGGAGGACTTGTGGGGAGGATGGCAGGGGAAGAGAACAGACTGGAGACGGCTCTGGGGGCTGGACACTGGCCAAAGGGCCCAGAAGAAACGCCCCAGACCACAGAGCTCCCGCTGCCTCCAAAGAGCCCCTGGAAATGCCAGCCAGGGGCCGGATGTCCTACCTAATTAGAAGGAAGGTCCTGCCAGAACCCCTTCCTGAGGCTTCCTGAGCAAGTGCCACTTGGTAACAAGACCTTCGTTCTTTGTCCCCAGATCATCCAGTGAAGTGCTTCAGGCCGTAAAGCCGTGGCCAGCCGTGGCCTGGTGCTGTGTAGTTCCAGTGCATCCGTTGACATTCGAGGGCCACGGCCCAGTGCACTGTGACGGCACCACAGGGTCTAGCCATCTCACTTAGGAGGACCCTAAGCCTGGAGAGAGGGGTGCTGCTGTCCAGGTGGCCCTCTCGGGAGGGGCCGTCTCTCCCTCTCTCTCCACCTCTCCATCCCGCTGTCTCTGAGATGCCTGCTGGGGCCGGTTGACCTCTGGGGAGCCCAGCAAGGATCCAGCTTTCGGGGGGTCTCTTCTGTCAGCACAGAGCTTCATTTCTGCTGTTCCTGGGTGATACTCTTCCTGGGGGAAGAAGCTGGGATCCACCCCTCGCTCACTGCTCCAGAAATGTCCGTGTCGAATTAGTAGAAAAATGTTTTATTCAAAGCCAGCTTTAAAGGAATATAGAAGAAACTTTTCCTTTCAAAAATTCCATCTTTGGAGGCTCTGAGAGTCAGGAAGTCTTTTAAGAGTCTCAGAGTGAGACAAAAGGCAGAACAGGTACACATGCAGATGGAGCAGCCAGGGGAGGGGCCCGTCTGTGTCCCCAGCTTCCCGGGGCTTAGCAGGCTGCGGGGTGGGTAGCAGGCCTGACAGACTCCAAAACTCTCAGCATGAGGAAGTTGCTGTCAATGTCAATTCGTTTCACACCCCACCCCAATGTCCACATCCCCCTAACCTGTCGCTGAGGCCTGTCCACAGTTAGGGAAATCGCAGGCCTTGGCTGTTTGGAGAAAAACCCTCTCTCTGTCCCAGCAGGGCTTGCAGAAGAGCAAGTGAGGTAAAGGTGCTCGCTCATGTGTCAGGAGCCTGCCCCTGACGCTCATGTCTTACGGAGGCTCAGAAAACCATGCCCACCTCAAAGTGTGGGGCTCCGGCAGGCCAACCAGGAGGACCGGGGGAACTGCGTTCACTCTGGCTTTCCCAACCCCCATCCCTGTGGGCTCTGAGCCTTTCTCTCTGGAAGCACAGGGAGAGGTTTTCTCTGAAGTCCCCTTGTCCAAGGGGAAATTTTCTCCCAAGAGATTCAAGTGTTACGAAATCTCATAAACCAGGAACAACCGGGATCCTGAGAAGAGACTGAAAATCAGACCATTCCCTAAAGGCAGAGCGACTGTCCCAGACCCGTGTCTGCTCTTTGGGCCGTTCATTTCCCCCCACAATCATTTACTTCCCCTCTAACCTTGCCTGCAGCCCCCACTTCCCTTTCCCCTACAAAGAGGATATTTAAACCTCAACCATCTGGCCCCTCTCTGAGTTTCAAATTATATACGCGAGACCCGTGCACACGTGCGTGTTAATAAATTGGTACGCATCTTCTCCTCTTAATCTCTTTGGTTTGCTCGTTTCAGCAAAGCTTCAGAAGGCAGGGGAATGCCGCCTGCCCCTGCACTCTCCAGGGAGACTCCCACCCATGGGGAAAGCCCGCTGCAGCTCCAGCCCTGGCACTTGAGAAACATCTTTGTTCCATCAGAGAAAGACAAAGACACCCGAGGCCGCAGGAGATCCAGGCAGGCTTTGCTCTCCTCTCATCTGAGTGCAGGTTCTCATGAAAGGACCCCTTGAGACCAGCACGTGGGTGCTTGTGTTATTTTGGATCATACCTGGGTGCTTTAACCAAGAAACCTAATTTGCTGGGTGGATAAGACGTGCCAAGGAGTAGAGAGAGATCAAGAAAGAGTGTCACCATGGGCCACCAAATCTCAATTGTGGAGAATGTGCTTTGGGACTGTCCCCCAAGAGGTAGGAGCGCTGACACCCTTATCCTCTGACTTAGGTCCCACCTCGGCTGCTGAGGTATTGAATTCCCCGGTGCTCCAGGCTGTCCTGCACATGGGTGGTACAGACACTGACTATATTGGGAAAGACCAGACACAGAAAGCAGAGAGACCTGGAACTTGAGGCAGGAGGTAGTCAGCAGGTAGCTTCAAGGTGGGATAGGATAGCAAAATCATGTTCTGGAACCTCCCACCCTAATAGCCCCAGAGCTGATCCAGAAAGGACTTTAGTCTCCTAGCACTGCTGGTAGGGCTGAGCTACAGTCCAATCATGTCCCTAAAAGGTTCATGTGTTGGGAGCTTGGTCCCCAGTGTGACTATGTTGAGAGGTAGTGGAATATCTAAGAGGTGGGGCCTAGTTGGAAGTGACTAGATCATTGAGGGTCCTGCCCCGGGGAAGGAATTGTTATCATTTTCTTAAAATGGTTGTTACAAATGAATGAGCCTGGTCCCTGAATCATTGTCTGGTTTCTTGTCTCACCACGTGATCTTTCCCTCTTGTGTGTATTCCTGACAAAGTGAGATCATCTGCCATGAGGTCTTCTCCAGAGCCAAGCAGATACTGGCTCCATGCCCTTAAAACTCAGAAGTGTGAGCTAAATAAACTTCTTTTCTTTAAAAAGTACCTGGCCTCAGGTATTTCATTACAGTAAGAGAAAACTGACTAATAGACAGTGCAAAGAAGTCTAGACAGAATGTTCTCATTGGATGCTTGTCTGCATATTCCTAAGGTTCCCACCTTCCAACTATTGTATTTAAACAAAGAGACACAGTAAATGCCTAGAGAATGAGTTAAGACCCATAACTTTGGGTTTTTAATGAGATTGTCTGTCTAAGAAGCAGAGATGTGATGAATTTAGAAAAATTCGGGATGCATGTGACAAAGAGTTTATAGCCATAATATATAAACACCTGCCATATTAAGTAAGAAAGCAATCACAAGCTGATAGGGAAAATAGTCAATTATATAAACAGGCAATTCACCAAAAAGACATGCAGATTGCTGATAAATATCTATAACTATTTCAATCTCTCTCATAATAAAAATAATTTAGAGCAAGGTATCACTTGTTTCCCCAACAAACTAGCATAAAGTGTATGATATTGGGGCCAGCCAGGGTTGGTGCAGATGTGGAGGGTCGGTCATTCTCATGCCATCCTCTCTTTTTGGAGAATAGTTGACCAACATAAGTCAAAAATGAAAGCAAGCAAGACTGGAGAGTTGCCCCCCTCCAGGAATGAAGGGCTTCTCTGGAGCCACCGCACACAACCTCACTGAGAGAAGGAACAACCAGGCTATCCTGTGACCAAGACTGCTAAATTATGCAGACCTCTCTCCCCTGCTTCAATCCTTCATTCAAACCCAAAGCTCCTGTCTGCACCCCAAAGACAGGACAGAGAAGCTGGACCTTGACTCTGCTTCCCAGAAGAGTCACGCTGGTTAAAGTTCTTGCTTTTCATCATGACCTTTTCTGCGTGGCTTTTGGGAGCAAGTGGCCACATCTGGTTTGTCAGGCCTCTGGAGTCAAGTCCCTGGAGGGAGGTCTCTGACAAATCATTTACACAATTTGATGAAAACCAAAAACATTTAAAATACTCAGGATAAGTTGAATTTCAGAGGATCCTAGCAACTCTCAGTGCCTGTTTTACTGGATCTTCATAGAATAGCTGTGGGCCCATCTTACAGTTGGGCATCAGAGACTAAATGTGACCTCCCAGGTTATACATCTTCTAGGGCCCAGCCTGGCTTGCTTCAGGCTGCTCTCTGGAGTGTCTTTGACTTGCAGATAAGGGAGATGTAGCAGTTAGCAGTTGCTGCGTACCATGCATCCCAAATCTTAGTGGCTTAACACAATAACCAATTATTATTTCTGGTGAATCTGCTGGTTCCTTAGGCTGGGCCCAACCAGTCTTGACTGGTCTGACCTGGGCTTGCCAAGGCACCTGTGATCAGCTGGCCAATGACTGGTCCACGATGACCCGAGCTCTGACCATTGGTCTCTCCTTTGTGTGCCTCTCACATCCCTCCAGGAAACAGCTTGGGTGTGTCCTCGCTGTGGAAGCACGTGTGCACAGGGCCCAACAAGAGGAAATACACAGCACTTTTGCAAACTCTGCTTGAGTCAAGTTTGCCACTGTCCCCTTGTCCACAGCAAGTCACATGACTAAGGTGAGGCTCTTGGGGTATGTAAGAGGTCATTACCAAAGAACCTGAACACAGGAGGCCATTCACAGGCCATTAGGGCAACCAGTCTACCATAGAAACCGTCTTGGGACCCTCAGCAATCAGGGGTGGCTGGAGGCACCTGCTTCCTGGGGCCTTGGAAGCCTGGCTGTGGAGAGTCTGTTCCTGGTCACTGCAGCCTCCTCCGCGCGGACTCCGCCTGGGGATACAGAAGTCCAGTCTCTCTGCTCCAGGAATGGTGGCCACAAAATAAAGCAGGAGCAGCCTCTCCAGCAGGGCTTAGCTGGGCATTAGCCATGGGCCATCGCCAGCCTTCCAACCTCACCTGGAGACCCAGGGAGCCCGGGTTGAAAGGATGGGGAAGAGGGTAGAGAGGAGGCAGAGCTAAATACAACACCCGACTGCCCCCACAGGTTGCGTGGGGGTCCTCCTGGCACCGTGGAACAGCAGCTGCTGGGCCTCCCCTGCTTTCCATCTTGCACACCCCCAGCCGCCCGGCTCTGCCTGGCGAGTGTACCGCGCCAGGGATGGATTGGGCAGAAACTTCCATTTTTTAACTCTCCCCCAGGGAGCTGCAAGTCCACTTCCTGTTGACACTGGAGCCTGAGTGTTCCTGGTGTCCAGTTCTGGTGCTGTCTCCCCGCTGCTCCAGCCCTGTCCTGAGTTCCCTGGGGTCCCTCCACACACCTCGGCTCCTGGCCCAGTGGGGACCGTGGTGTGCAGTGACAGATCCTGCCAATTCTGATTCTGCTCTCAGGAAGTACCGTCCCTGGCTTCTCGTTCACCCTCCCCTCATCACACAGACAGCAGAGGCCCTGGGAAGGAGGACGGCCGCCCACCGGGAATGCCCAAAGGTGGGAGAAGGAGCTGGCGCTCAATAAGCCCCCGTATCTATTGGTGGGAGTCAGGCCGCACCCCTAGAGCTGCAGGTGCTGAAAAGAGAGCAGAGAAGGGGCCCCCCCGGGCTCTAAGGGGGCCCGCGGGTGAGGAATGAGCTTCAGGAAGCTGGAGCCTCGTATGCCTCCTGTGGAAGCGGAAATAGGCCCAAGCGTGCCAGAGGGCAATTGGGAATCAGGAGCAAAAGCATCCGTGAGGGTGCCCTTTGATCCGGCAGCTCGAGTCAGGAGAGGCTTCCCAGGCAAATAAGCGTGTTCAGAGATGCACATCGAGGAGGCGAATCAGGGCATTATAGCTATAGTAACCTAAAAGCTCAGATACCTCCAGGAGTGAAGCAGCACGCCGCCGTTGCCGTGTACGCAGTGGAAGAATACCTGTGCAAACACAGAAGACCTCAGACCACCATCAAGAAGTAACTGCGAATACATTGGCGTGTGTAACTCTGACAAATGAAATAATAACGTGCTGTGTATGGCCTTCCTCATTCCCTTTGCCTGACAGGTCTAGGGAAGTTTAGGGTACAAAAGATCACCTGGGCAACTCCGGAGGGGAGGCTGGGAGAGCTGGAACCCTGTTGGACCCAAAAGGATCCAGGGTCACACAGACCTCTAGCAAAGAGCTTAAGAGCTGAGCGTCATGGAGGCAGACAGCCAAATGTGGACAATAATGTAGAAGGATTTCCATTTGAACAAACAGCTTTGATAGTGAGAGGGTGGGATGCTTGGTGTGGGGCCTGTGAGCGTGGGGACAGGTCCCCTCCTCAGCGCTGGATGGCTGCCTGGGCTTCCTGGCAAGGTCAAGATTTCCCACCTTCATCTCTGTCCCTGGCTGCAGATGCCACTGGAAAGTCCCTCCACCGTTACCTGCCCGCTGGGCCTCCCAGGTAGTCCAAGGGCTGTGCTGGAGCAGAGACCTAGAGACCCTCTCCGGGGAAGGCAGGGTCTGTTGGGGCAACTGCGGGTTCCCTGCAGAAGGACGAGGCGAGTCCAAGGGGACAGTGAGACCACACGTTCTGAGCACCGGTGTGAACCGCAGTGACAGTGAAGGATGTTCCTGAAGACCCAGCTGGCCCTGGGAGGTTGAGGGCGGTTTCAACCCTGGCAGGTAGGAGAAGAGTGGCCGGGCAGCAGTGGGACTCGAGAGGTGGCATGTCACTCAACTCCACAGGCAGCCTGGAACTCGGGTTCTTCAGGGCCAGGTGTGCGGTCCGAGTCTCCTGAGCACCTCGGAAGGGACGGGGCAGGTGAGGACAGGCAGGAGACCCCTCCCAGCTCCGCTGGGATGGGGTGTCTGGATGGTAGCTGTGGCGTGCGGAGTGTGCGGAAGAGTCTGCACTCGCTCTGCTCATCTGCATGTGTAAATGCGTGTGTGTATATATATTGCTTATTAGTGTCAGCGGAATTTGCATTTTAAGTGGATTGGTTTGTTGGGTATGTTCTTTAAAGCCCTGGACTTGAAGGGAATTTTCCAACTTTAATGTCGCTGCTCCTTGTGCAATAAACAATTGGGCTCTTTCTGAGAGGCTGACAAGATGTGAATGGATTCTTGTGGGGGGAGGACGGACACTGGCTGGGTGTCCGCACCACGGTGACCAGTGACCTTGGGCAGGCAGCAGCTTCCCCGGGGCCCAGCTCCTGGTCTGTATCATCTCCCTTCCTCACCTCAGGACTGGCTTGAAGTCACAGGGAAGATCATTGTCACAGCAGGGGGGAAAGTGTTCAGACTGAGGCCGCCAACATCATTATCATTCCCACCATGCCGGGATCCGCTGTGGGCTCCTTCTCTGCCACCAGCCAGCGACTGGCGTGTCCTTGTCTCTGCCTCCTCCCAGACACAGAACGGCGTGTCTCCCAACCTCCCGGGCCCAGCCACAGGTTGGGGACCCATCTGGATTTCTCTAGAGAGGAGAGGCAAGGAGGTGGCAAGAAGATCCTCGAGAACCGAAAAGCTCACATCAGCCAGCTCCGTCTGCAGCCTCCAGCCTCCGGCCCTCCTCTGCCCTGGGCACCCACCCCGCCGTCCTGCTCTCGGCCGAGGCCGGCTTCCCTCCGGAAGCTGTGCTCCTGCACCTCCGCCTGCTGAGCAGCTCACTCTGCTCTGTCGGACACCCGCGTCTACTTACCAGCCCCCCAGCGTGTCTGGCCATCCCAGGGTCTCCTGGGAGTCACAGTCTCCTTCCAGGGAAGGTAGGGGGACTCCAGGCCTCGCCTCGCCTCCCTTCCAACACTGCAGGTCACAGCAGAGGGTCAGCTCGTTCCCCACCCCCCAGCCCACTCTGCCCATCCAAACCCCGTTGATCCCAGGACCAGCAATCTGGCCTCTGGGACATCCTGAGGGGCTATCGCCAGAGTCACCACAGAGAATCTTTGAAGGAAGGATAGAGACAACAAGGTTCAGTCAGCCAGGCTAATCCCGGCCCTGTGCGTCCCCAGAGATCAACGAATGGGGCACCAAGAGCATCTAGGAGGTGGGAGGGGACAGAGGCAGGGGACTGCTCTGCCGCCAGTCCAGCTGAAGGGTGCAGCTGAGGGGAAGAGAAAGAAGGCACATCCCCCACGCTGGAGAATTCCCCAGAGCAGACGCCTGCACCCTGCGGGGTAGGGCATGGCTCCCCGCTGCGGGCCGCACGGCTGCTTTCCTCCAGGGCGTGGTAAGGAAAGGAGAGAGAAAGGAAAGATGGATAGTCCAGTGGGGAACCCAGCGAGGCACCCAAAGGCCCCCTGGTGTGGTGCCCCATCTACCGTGAGAAAAAGCCCCAGCAAACCCAAGGGAGGAACATCCCCCAACCACTGACCGGCGTCCTCACAACGGTCATGGTCATCTGATAACCAGAAAAGTCTGTGTGGTAACCAGGTGGCCTTCAGGAGACATGAACACCAGGACAGGACGTCCTGGCTGGGATGCTGAACCCAGAAAAGAGCCCGGGAGGACCGAGGAAATCCGGGTAAAGGGTGGACCTCAGTCGATAATAGTGTGCTCCGGTCAGTGCGTCGACTGTGACGCGGGTACCTGGCTGGTTACGATGGCGATAGTGGAGGAAGTGGTGTGAGTTATCAGTGATACAAACTGAGACAAACCCGGAAAACAGTTACGAATAAGAGCTCAGGTCTTGGAGAGTGATCGACATTGTCGCTAGGTTCGTGCCTCTCAAACCAAAGGGGCTGCTGTGCTTTGGGTTCTGTGTGCATCACTAGATCTGCGTTGGCATCGCCAGGCTGCCAGATGCTAAATAGCACCTTTAAGAAGACTGGCAGCGAATCCAGCTGGCCCGCAGGAAACTGACCTGGACCCGTGAAATGTACCTCCGAGGGTAACTAGTCGGATGGTCCCACCCGACCCCAGGTGAGCAGCCCTGGTGTGACCCTGGGGCAATTCACTTGTTGCCTCGAAGCTTCAGTAGCCCCATCTATCAAACCAGCATAAGACAGGATTGTCCTGCAGGTTGGTACGGCTCCTTTAAGCAGAGGATATATTTTATTCTAACTACGGAGGTGATGACCTTACTCAGGAGCCACAGGAATGGAAGTTTCCATTTGCCCCAGGCTGGATCTTTTTGTCTCCAACCCCCACTGCATCCTGAGCGAACAGAAGAGAATTGGCTCATAGTAGATGCTCAACAAAGCAACGGTCATTTGGGGTCATTTGGTGGTGATTCCTGTTCTGGATATCATGCCCACTGGTTCCCCGACACATTGCACCCTCAACCACACCACACCAGATTCACAGACAATGCACGCTCCACACGTGGATGAGCGCGAGAGTCTCTGGCGGGCGACCCTCAGGGCCCACTCCATCTCTGACATAAGGGAGGAGAGCAAACTCCTCCAGCTGCTGCCCTGAGACTCCCCGCGCTGGGGGCTGGGCTGATGGAGACCAGGAAAGTCGTGTGGTGAGCGCAGCCCGGGTGCCACAGAACAGTGGCCTGCACGCTTCCCTTAAGGCTGTCCCGTGAACCCGATGCTCTGAGCGACCTTCCTTTGGAAACCACCAAAATTCTTGGAGGAAAAGACAGAAAGACCTTATTTGGAATGCGTAGATCGTACAAGAGCAAGGAATCTATGGAGCCCCCAGAGTGAAAGCAGAAAGTTCCAGAGAATCTATACCTGAAGGCTTCTGTTGGGATGGTGGTCCACCAGAGGGGAATCCTCAGCCTAACGGAACTCCACCAAGACCACCAGGACCCCTGAGCAAGGACAAGCACGCAGGCGCCCGCCACAGGGGAGAAAATCGGCTTGTCTTGCCCAACCCTGGCATTGAATGGAGGGGGAAACAATAAACTCACTCAAGACTTTGTAGCCATAAGCTCATTCTCACGTGGGTTGATGGTCATAATTCTGTGGTTCAAAAGTCCTCGAGAGGAAAATGAAATCTAAAGTTGTCCCAGCTTGCTGGCACACCATGGAAACCGACACCAGCCTCCTCTGGGAAACTCTACCTCCACCTGCTTGGTAGGGGTCTTACAAAGTTCTAAGGAACACAGCCCCCACCCCCGACCCCAAGATCCCTAGAAATCATATTGTCAGGACTCCAGAAAGACAGGGAAAAGAACGAGAAGGTCAAGTACATGTCTAATCAAAGTTCCAGAAGGAGACGATGGAAAAAATGGAGAAAAGATTGGAAATGCTAACAGCTGAGACATTTCAGCAGTGTTTTGTAAGGCACACGTTTTCATACCCAGGAAGCTCCGCTTAGAACCCGATGCTATTCTTGGGTGGGAGGGTTGGAGTCCTGAAAAAATATTTGGTTCTTCCACTCCTTAGTTTGTAGAAAGTTGAAAAAACAACACAAAGAAGTCGCTCTCATCCCAACAAGGAGGAGAAGGTGGATAAATGACAGAATGACAGCGTTTGCTGAACTCTTCAGAGAAGTGAGGTGGCAAGGCAGTCAAGCAATCAGAAATCCAACTGGGAACAAGCCCCTTCCACTCAGAGTCAGAAACATCAGGCAGGAGATGTAAAATTACTATGCTTTTAAAATTTATTTTTAATTGACAATAAAAATTGTATTTGTCACAAATGACATATGTTGAGATGTGTTTACACTGTGGAATAGCTAGATCAAACTAATTAATATATGCCTTACTTTATTTATTTATTTTTGTTGTTGTTGAGAACACTAACTTTTTAACTTTTGGGTTTTTTTTTTTCTTTTTTGGTACTGATTGAACCCAGAAGTCCTCTGCCAATGAGCTCCATACTCAATCCTTTTTAGTTTTTATTTTGAGACTGGACCTTACTAAATTACCGAGGCTGGCCTTGAACTTGGGATCCTTCTGCCTCAGCCTCCTGAGTCGCTGGGGTTACAGGCGCCACCAAGCCTGGCTGTGGTGATAGCACTTAGAATCTTCCCTTAGCAATTTTCAAGAGTACAATATGTTGTTTTTAACTATCGTCACCATGTTGTACAACAGATTTCTTGAACTTATTCCTCCTGTCTAACTGAAATTTTGTATCCCGTGACTAAAAATAACTACAATTAAAATGCTAAAAGATGTAGTGAGAAGGTGGAAAACATGCCTGAGTGGATAGAGAATTTCAGCTGAGATAAACTACGCGTCAATTGGGAGAGTTAGAAGTAAAGAAGACAATATCGGGGATAAAGATTTTCTTTGAGAAGATCATCACCAGTAGACTCAGCACAGCAAGATACAAATCGATAGAGATTGCCCAATCGGAAACACAGAAAGGAAAGTCGAGAGAGAATGAGGGGGGAGAGAGACAGAGAGAGAAACAGATTATAGTAAACAAGAGCTAAAGGGCCATATCAAATGGTCTCACATGTGTATAATTGGAATCCCAGTGAAAAGGGTTTTCAGAAATCAAGAAGAAATAAAGACTTCTTCAGACAAACAAAATCTGAAAATTTCATTACTAACACTCCTGCGCTGCAGGTTTTTTTTAAAGGAAGTTCTTGAGACAGAGGGAACATGATATGAAGTGGAAGTTTGAATTCACACAATAAATAAAAACTCCAAACGTAGCAAAAATGAAGATGAATATGAAAAAAATTTTTTTTTCATTTTAGTCACTTAAAAATAATTGCTGTGTAGGAGAAAAGATTAGAACTTTGGTGTCTATACCATACGGAAAAGTGCAACATATGTCATCAATAGCACAAAGCTCAGGAGGCAGAAATTGAAACTGTAATGTAAAATGATTACACATTAATTAGCACAATATTATTTGAAAGTAATCAGATATCGAAGATGTATGTTAAAAACTTTGGGCAACCAACTAAGACATTTTGTAAAAAGAATAACTAATAACCAACAGTGGAGAAAAATTGGAATAAATAAATAAATAAAAATCAGTCCTGAATCAAGCAGAAAAAGAAACAAGATGGGACAAACAGAAAATGTATAGCAATATGTTAATGTCAATCAAAGCATCAAATCTAAATAATTGAAACACCCCAATCAAAAGGCAGATTATCAGATTGAATAAGAAAGCCAGACCCAACTATGCGCTGTCAACAAGAAACATTCTTTAAGCATAGAGACATAAATAGGCTACAAGTTAAACATTGGGGAAATATACACTCATGCAAACCACATAAATATTAAAGAAAACTAGAATGGTTCTGTTAAACGTGGTAAAATTGGGTTCAGAACAGGGAACATTACCTAAGATAGAGGAGGAACTTGCCTGCCGATTAAGGATCAATTAATGAAGAAGAGATAATAATCTTAGAGGTGCATGTCCCTAACAGCAGAACTTCAAAATACAAAGCAATAACCATTAGAGCTGAAAAGAAGTAAATCAATCCATATATATAACTGCAACTCCATCATTCCCATCTCAGAAATTGGTGGAATTAGCAAATCAAATCAGCAACATAACAGATAAAAAGGGTATCAAGCAACTCACTATTTGACGTTTATGGAACATGCTACCAACAACAACCTGTGACATGTTCTTTCCAAATGCGTGTGGAACATTCAACAGGATAGACTGTATTTTGGGCCACAAAACACATTTGAAAAAACTAAAAGTAAACAAAATATATTTAATCACAGCTGATTTAAAGTAGAAATCAGTAATAGAAAGTTATCTGGATAATCAACCAATATTTGAAATTAACACACTTCCAATGATTCAAAGAGGAAGTCACAGGGGCATTAGAAGATATTTTTGAACTGAATAAAAACAAGAACACATGTATTAAAATTTGTGGGGTGCAGCTAATCCAATGTTTCAAGGGAAATTTATAACTGATATACCAGTATTAAAAAAGAAGAGATGCCTCAAATCAATTAAGTTTTCTATTTATATTTTTAGTTTTTGGTACCAGGGATTGAACTCAAGGCACTTAACCACCAAAGCCACATCCCCAGCCCTTTTTATTTTTTATTTTGAGACAGGTTCTTGCTAAGTTGCTTAGGGCCTCACTAAATTGCTGAGGCTGGCTTTGAACTTGCAATCCTCCTGCTTCAGCCTCCTAAGCCTTTGGGATTACAGGTATGTGCCCCTGTGTCTGGCATCAATAAAGTTTTGACTGTAAGAGATTTTTTTAAAAAAGCAATTTAAACACACAGAAAAGAGAAGGAAAGAAATAATAAAGATAATAGCAAAGATTAATAAAATTGGAAAAATAGGTTAAATGAGTATAATGACATGTTGCTCACTAAGAAAATCAATCCATAGTCAGATTGATAAAGAGCGTGGGATAGAAATTACCAACAACAGAAATGAAAGGGGAGACATCACCCTAGACCCTAAAGACACAAAGAAGAATATAAGGAAATATTATGGAAAAAGCTATGCCAATACATTCGATATCTTAGATTAAGTGGACACATTTGTTGAAAGATACAAAAATTATCAAACTCCATTCAGAAAGCAACAGATAAGCAGAATAGACCTGTATATACTAAATTAAGAGCATCATTAAAAACCTTCCCACAAAGAAAACTGTGTGTGGGAAGTATGTGTGTGCCTAGCATGTGTTAGACCTTGAATTCAATCCCCAGTACTGCGAGGAAAGAAAATAGAAGAGAAATAAACACTTTCCGATTTATGAGACCAGTATCCCACTAATATTAAAACCAGATATAGGATAAGAAGACACACACATTCAAAACTACAGGAAGCGACAGATGAAGCCTCAGAGTTGGTGGCAGAGGAACCCAGGGGCCCAAGGATGCCCCAAGAAGCTGTTGCTGTTGTAGAGGATGCCCACACCAGGGTCCACACCGCTGGCTGCTCAGAGCTGGCTTCCCGTCAGCTCCTTTGTGACTTCCCAATCTCATGCAGCCAAAGTGCCTGAGATTCTAAAAATTATTGGGCTGCAGCTAGAGCAGTATTTAAAGAAAAGTAGTAGCAAATAATTGAGGAGGGGAAGTCAAAATTACTACATTCTTATATGAGTCATATGGAATAGAAAGGTATTCATGAAACTTCCTAAGTCAATTATGCATATAAAATAACTGGAATAACTCCTAAACACAATAGGAGTATATTGCACATAATTCCCAAGAAGATGAAAAAACAGAATAATTAAAAAAAAAAAACCATCAAAGAAAGACAAAAAAGAATAAATCCAGACAAAAAGTGTGTAAAAGGTGAAGAATAAATCCAGACAAAAAGTGTGTTAAAGGTGAGAAAATTCCCAATTATGCCAATCATCATCATCATAAATGAAAATGAACTAATTTTTTGAGTTGAAAAACCTGGAGTATTAGTCTGGTTTGGTTTTTGATTTCTTCAGTGCTGAAAATTGAACCCAAGACCTAGTGTATGCTAGGCAACTGGTCTACCACTGAGTAACTCACAGTACCCGTCCCCCTTTTGTAAAAATTTTGACACAGGGTCTCGCCAAATTACCCAGGCCTACCTGGAACTTGCAATCCTTCTGCCTCAGCCTCCTAAGTAGCTGGGATTTCAAAAGTGTATCACTATACCTGACTTAGACTGATTATGTTTTTTAATCTAACTGAAATGGTTTAGAGAAGACAGGAAAAAAACATGAAGTTGGAAGGCCAAACACAAAAGTTAAAGTAAAAAATAAAAAGGAGGACAATATAACAGGAAAATACCAAGAAGAAGCATGCTGGCGTAGCTGTGTTGATATCGGATGAAATGAACTTTAAGACAAGTATTATTAAAAATAAAAAGACTTGCTACCTCATGATAGAAGACATAATTCATCAAGAAAATCTAGCGATTCTAAACTGTCATGCACCAAAAACAAAGCTCAATGTATGTAACATAAAAATTGACAAAACCATGAGAAGCAGAAAAATTCTCAATCACAGTGAGAAATTTTTAATACACCTATCTCACTTATTGATCTAGCAGACAAAAAAAAAAAAACTACCAAGAATATAGAAAACTTGAACTGCACAAATGAGAAAGTTCACATAGTCATATGTAGAAAATTGCAGCCAGTGATAAGAAGACACAACTTCATTCCAAAGCCTGCATGAATTAGGAGAATTGATTATGTGCTAGAACATAGGGCTGGCCTCAACCAATTCTAGTGGTGTTACATTCAAGAAAGAGATTTGATAAGAAAAATACACCCATTGAAAATCCATATATCTAGGCACTTAAAAAGACCTCATGCCAGGCGTGGGGGTGCACACCTGCAATTCCAGCAACTCGGGGGGCTGAGAGGCAGATTGCAAGTCCAAGGCTAGCCTGGGTAACTTAGCCAGGCCCTGCCTCAAAGTGAAATAAAATGTGCTGGAGACATGGATCAGTGGTAAAGCACATGCATAGCATGCAAGAGGCCCTGGGTTCTATTTCTAGGGACAGAAGGAAGGAAGGGAGAGAGATTCCATAACAAAGACTAATCAGAGGAAAATAAAGAAATAGTGGAGAGTGAAGGAGAGAAAGAAAAAAATAGTGATATTAAAGATTAAGAAGATCTCATAGCTGCAAGCGCTGCTATGATTAAACAGATGAAAAGAGGTTGTGAAAAACTTTGTGATAAATCATAAAACTTAGACAAAATGGATAAATTCTAGAAAAATACAACTCTCAAAGAAGCAGTGGAGAACCTGGAGAGTCTAATGACCTTTAAAGAAATTGAATTATTGGTTTAAAATCTTCTAGGAAGAAAAAACTAGGTCCAAATGATTTATCAGCAATTTCTGCCAAATGTTTTAGGAACCACTCTTCCAGATAATAAAAAAAAAGAAGAAACCTGCCTAGATCATCTTAAAAGCTAGCACGATTTTAGTTCCAAAGCTAGACAAG